>NC_059211.1:12507100-12830850 GCF_020615455.1 Coregonus clupeaformis | reverse complement strand
TTTTGTTACTACATGATTCCATGTGTGTTATTTCATAGTTTTGATGTCTTCACTACTATTCTACAATGTAGAAATTAGAAGAAAAAAAAACTTTAAAAACTTGAATGAGTAGGTGTTCTAAAACTTTTTACCGGTAGTGTAGACTAAAATAGAACAATGTATATTTTGTAATGTATCTCTATGGCACAAACACTATCAACATCGCAATCAGGCAACAGTTGTATTTGACAACTATGGGCTATGTCAAAGAAAGTTAACCATTTGCTCTGTCATTTGATAAAAAGTTTAGTAAAAAGCATTTGTTGACGCACACCCAAAAATGTTTGTAGGGGTGCTGACTAACGGAGGTCAACTGTATAAAAGGAAAGAAAGAAGGTCTCACACTCTAAATATGCTCCCAGCAATGTAATGGGTACACCTAACCAATGTTTGGCCACAGAGTGCCTTCTTCAGGGTTGCAAACAGTGTGAAAATGATGATGGCTTTTATTTTTGCACTATGAACTTTTGGGCACCATGATGTTCAAATAAACATATGTTTATTATAATATTTTTGCGTTTAAGCCTCCGTTTTGGATTTATTCCTCCTTTTCAACAGTGTACGGGTTTATATCTCCTGTTTCATTCAGCTCCAGAAGGACTCTTCATACCCGACCGACAGCCCCGGTGCCCCTAACCATCACAACGTATCCCGCTGCGGCAGCCGCACCCATCCGCTGGTCCCAGAGATGTGCTTCAGCGCCGGGGCAGGCAACACAGAGCCGCTGCCCTCCAACTCCCACACTGGAGACGACGGCACCAGTCCGCTGCTCTCCTGCTCCTCCTGCAGCCTGCAGGTCCACGCCAGTGAGTAGACAGATGGATTGACGGGCCGGCAGACAGAGAGGTGGACAGTGCCAGACAGACACACAGACAAAACACACACAGTGTTTATATCAATTCAGTCAAGATGCTATCAGTCAACCAGATAAAACACCATGTTTACATAGGTCAATTACCAGCCAGACAAATCTCTAATACATTCAAAACTCCAATACCAACCGACCAAACCCACACCACACCACACCAATAAATCTGGTGAATATTCTGGTAAATCCATGCCAGTCAGTCAGTACCAACCAGTCAACTCCCTCACAGTATACAGTCAGTACCAGGCAACCAGCCAGTCATCTCCCCCACCATGTTTACTAAAGACTGTAATGACTGTGTCTGTTCTCTCCAGTCTTGTATTTATTCAGCCAACTAATGGTCCGTAGTATTGCACGCCGTATTAATCTAAATTCCCATTACGTATTTGCACCCCCTCGGGACGAAGCAAGGATTTCTCTCTGCGAGGATCAAAATGCCAATCAAATTGTTCTAGCTAATTTACTGCAACTCAGCCTGAACTGACCGGGATTGTTGTGCCAGTGAGCCCCCCCTAAGACTGTCCCCCTGCAGAAAAATAGGTAAATAAAATAGTTTGGTGTCACTTTTTACACGGCCAGTCTAAGCTGCGTAGCCAATTAGGTTAGCCTCTGTTTGGTGAGGAGCCAGGAGGCAGGGAGCGGTTAGAGTGCACACACGGGGGAAAGGTTAGCGTGCAACACAGTGCAGCCAGGTGACGCTACTCTGATTAGAGGACTTGGGCGAGGATAAAAAATCTCAAGCGCTCTGCTCCGGCCCGCCCCCCCGTAGTCGTCGTACTATCAAATATGGTGAATATATGAAGATCGTTGAGTCAGGCCGTTTACCATTGGACATTTTTTTTCAGGTCCTGTCTACTTAAGGGGGTGGCTCTCCCTTAGACACCAATGCGATAGCAGCTGGGTCTGGTCTACTTAATTCAATTGAACCAGAAAGAACCAGAAAAAAACAGCGAGTGGAATGTCTCGTGTCTTCTTCCGTCTCTGGTACTATTTTTCTTCCTTAAGCTGGATGGCAGCTCTCCACTTCGTCCGTTGATACCACTGATGTAAGTGGAAAAAGAGTAGGGAAAATGGAGAACGAACTGTTTGCCAAATACATTTTCCAAAATTGTGTGTGTTTGTCAAGCACATAACCACTATCATTTCGTAGTTAGCTCCTTAGCTAAGGCGTCATTTTGACGAAGGTAGTTAGCTACAGCGTTGTTAGACAACTAAAAGCCAATTTATGCTTGATCCGAAAATGAGGTCGGAGGCATGCAGAGGCCAAATTGAGCTCCGTACCGCATCAGCGTGCGCCGGCCAAATTTTGTAACAATGCGGAGGGCTCCGTATAGCTCCGCATTGACATGATTGGTTGATGGTAGGTGGGGGTGGGAGGTCCTGTATAAACACAAACTCACTTCCTTGACAACTTCCTTCACAGCAGCTCTGAGCTGCTCAGCGAGGCGCAAGAAGTATAAATGCCCTGACTTCTGCAGAGGCCTTATCTCGGTAAATGCTGTATGGCCACTGCAGATGTCAGATTGACCATGTAGAGCCTTTAAACATGCCCGCACATGCTTTGATCTCCTCAACATGCAGTGTTGCGGTAGCTCAGTGCGCGTCGCTGTGTGAATGGAAACAGACATGGTAGTGAGAGCTTTTCCGCTAATACCGTCCTTCACAGATTGTTATGTTAGACTGTTATTAGTAGGCCTATGTTAATTAATCAGTTATTGATCTGTCCTCTTGATCTAGCTGTATGTCAGTAGGCTGCTAATTATGTGATGAGTCAGTTCATGTTAAATGAATGGTGGACTAGTAGTCAGATCTAATTTGATGGATTAGGTCAGGGATGGAGATCTGAAACGTGCTCATATAGGCCTAGTTCAGTTGTTTCATATTCTAAATAGCCTACAGTAAGCTAGACTACTACATTGTATCCAGTAATTGAATTATTCTGAATTTTCTCCCCTAACAAAATTAAGAAGCCAGTTTACATTTTCACTAGACTATCCACATAAAGACACCTATTATTTAGAATAATCATTACACCTAAAGTTAACCTTAAAACATTTGAGACCACCTCAATTTCATTCAGGATCAAACACAAGACTTCTGTGTTGGCTACATTGTTTGATATGATTTAAGACTTCAGGTTTCAGGAAATGGCAGTTACAGGTTTTTAAAATATTTTAAATGCTCCCAACTTCCTGAGGGGAAAGTTGACTGACACACTCCAGACCCCCCCCCCTAACCAACTTTAGGCCTACATCAGCACCACCTTGTCAGAAAATCCTAGGGAGAGCCCTGATTGTACATTTAAACCACAGGAGGTTGGTGGCACCTTAATTGGGGAAGACGGGCTCTTGGTAATGGCTGGAGCGGAATGGTTGAATGGTATCAAATACATCAAACGTGGTTGATACCATTCCATTTTCTCCATTCCAGCCATTATTATGAGCCGTCCTCCCCTCAGCAGCCTCCTGTGATTTAAACATATTTCTAGTTAGCTACTGAAGAGCAGCCAAGTACCCATAACAGTCTATAGCCTACCATTCCTACTGAGGCAGTCTTCTGCCGGCAACATCATTTATCAGGTAAAAAAATGTTTTTTAAGCAGTGGGTGTCGCACGTGCGCCGTCGTGTGGGCCGGGGGTGCCGGCGCCACGCTGAAGTGGTACTCATAAAAATTATTCAGGTTGGCAGGTCTACTTTACAATTCATGTGCTGATTCTCCACCTGCTGAAAATCAAATATTCTTATTTGACATGATGAACATGGGCAACTGTCTTTGTTGGCTTACAGCCATCTAATTACTCCAAATTTGACTATTCCCCAGCTTTGGTTAGAATGAGATAGTAATTACAGTACGTTCTTACCACACACACATCCCCAGCAGCTGTCTGGCCGGCCCGTGGGCTGCGTTCGGCCCTCGCCAGCTGCTGAGGTCAGGAGAGGTCAGGAGAGGTCAGGAACGGACATGCTGTAGAGGCCAACTCACCCAGGCCTTCAACACCACACACACACACCTTTATATCCTAGCTCCATTGAGCACCTGCAGAAATCCAGAGGCAACGAAGACAGGGCCTTGACTGGGTTAAGGCTGTCAGCGGCGGGCCTATAGCACAACAGTGAGCAGGCTTCGGGTTGTGTCCCAAATGGCACCTTATTCCCTACATAGTAGTGCACTATGTAGGGAATAGGGTGCTGTTTGGGAATCAACCTCTTTCTTTTTTTACATATACATTTTTCCATTCCATATACAAACTTATACATACCAACAACAACTTACAGACGCACACAAACAACAACTACATGTCATCTGCCCAGACCTGCATGCTGACGCCCCCATCCCTAGTGCCTGCATTGTTGTTTGCCACTTGGCCTTAAATTGTATCTATTTGTTTTTCTCGACCCGCCCATGCTATTTCAATATTTCAATAATAAATCATTAGATTTTTCCATTGTGTTAATGATTTCCACGTTTTTAGTATATGTTTTTTCAAGATAAATGATGAGAAGAGAATCATCCAGCCCATTAGGTATCTCACTACACCCCCATATGCCATGTCTTGAAATACACAGCCTCTCTTTCTGAAGGCAACACTCCAGAAAGTTCCCTCTCTCTTTATTTACCAACAAACCCGCTTTCCCCACCACTTGTTATTTTTTTCCCAGAGATGGCGGTAGTTCAATTTTAAGGGGCATACGGCATCTGTCAAAGTGCAACATCTGTCAAAGTGCAGCACCACGAGATGGCAGGGAGCTTGTTATCAGCTGTGTGTGTTTTTTCCCGCTTGCTTAGTTGGGTTTTGACTACATTTCAGTTCAGCTTCGGCTGAGATGATTGTTCTCAACTCTGTTGTTATCCTCACTTACAGGCCTCTCTCATCTTTTTAAGTGGGAGAACTTGCACAATTGGTGGCTGACTAAATACTTTTTCCCCCCACTGTATATGTGGGGATTTGTACAAATATAATTTTGTGAGAGAGGAGGAGAAAGTTGTGCTTTGATTAACATAATAATTTTCTGAGCCCATGGCTCAGTAGGTTCAGTGCCAATAAGTGTGAAAGGCAGGCCAGAAAATTTATGTTCTCTCTCTCTCTCTCTCTCTCTCTCTCTCTCTCTCTCTCTCTCTCTCTCTCTCTCTCTCTCTCTCTCTCTCTCTCTCTCTCTCTCTCTCTCTCTCTCTCTCTCTCTCTCTCTCTCTCTCTCTCTCCCCAGGTTGTTATGGTGTTAGGCCGGACACAGTACACAACGAGGCCTGGAAGTGTTTGAGATGTACAGCGCTCGCCTGGACAGCGGTGAGTCCTCAATCAAATCAACACAAAACCGCATTATGCCTTCACCGGAAACAACTTCATATGGACTCAAACCACTGGGCTTCTTTATTGACAATACCTATCCATTTATACAATTTGGAAACATATTTTATATGCAGGGATGTTGATACAACTGTCACTCTTAAACTGTGCTGACTTTCCCTCATTCACTACTCCAGTAGTCGGAAGAGCGGTCTTATCCCAAACTGTTTTTCAAACCTACAAAAAAAAGGTTTAGCTGAACAACATCCCCCACTTCCCCTCTGTGCCCACTGGCTACCCACATCCTAACCTTTGCTTTTATGTGTTCTCACAGGACTGCTGTCTGTGTAACTTACGGGGAGGCGCTCTGAAGATGACCACGGACAACCAGTCAGTGTCCCCTTCCCTAACTTCTGCAAAACACTGGCCATACCCTATGTTACTGTAACATGCATTACTTGTGATAAGTTGTTCGCTGTGTGGTGTGTTGTGAACAGTTGGGGGCTCACGTCATATGTGTCCGCTCCCCACACACACACACATGTCATGTGTCCTCTCTTCTCCTCCCTCCAGGTGGGTCCATGTGATCTGTGCCATCGCTGTGGCCGAGGCCCGCTTCGTCAACGCCATCGAGAGGGAGCCGGTGGACATCAGCGCCATCCCAGAGAACAGGAAGAGTCTGGTGAGTGGAGGGAGGGAGGGAGCCCAAGAGTCATGCTCAATTGGCACCAAATGGACTGAAACAGGGAAGGGGACTACCTGAACTTGTCCAGTGAGTGGCCCTAACAGTGTGCCCTAATGTACATGACTCTGGTCCTAGATGGCCGACGTGTAAAAAAACAAGGCATTTTCGTCAGATGCCTACATTTTGTGATCTCCTTTGAATCGGGGGAGCCTTCTCAAAATTAAGCTGGATAGTCTAGGATTACGCTCCTCCCATCCTGCTCCTAAACTGCTGCGATTGCTCTGTCGCTACCTGGGCCCGTATCCACAAAGCATCTTAGAGTAGGAGTGCTGATCTTGGATCAGTTTTGCCGTTTAGATCATAATGAATAAGATTATATGGACAGATCCTAGATCAGCAGTCCTACTCTGAGATGCTTTGTGGATACGGGCCCTGGTCTCTCAACTATTCCCTCACATACTACCTCGCGTCTCCCACTTTCATACTCTCTTTCGCTCTCCATCACTCCTCCTCTCTGACAATCACTCCTTCATCATCTCTGTCAGTCGGTCTTTCCTTTCTTTCCTTCTCTCTCTTCAACTCCCTTCACTGTCACCTCTCACTCTCTCTCTCTCTCTCTCACCAACTCCCTTCACTCTCAACTGTCTCTCATTCTCTCTTTTGCTCTGTCACTCCGTTTCCTACCATCCATCACTCCCTCTCTCCTCCTGGATGGATGGATGGTGTATTAGTGAGCCGAGGAGGACGTTGGCGGAGTTAAATAATAGATGCACTGAAATGAATGGCTGAATAATCAGGTGTCGTTTCTCAATGTGCTAAATGAACTGCATTGATCCCGCGGGCAGGAGGCAATTTCCCATTGCTGCCGCACCTTTGAACAGACTGCTCCCTTCCCTCCCTTCATCCATCCCTTTCTCACTCACGTCCTCCCTTCATCCATCCCTTTTTCACTCACTCCCTCCCTTCATCCAAAGCGACTTCAGTCAGTCACACAGCCTCTGCAGTGGCATTGTCACAAATCTACAAATAATGTCTCACCCCCCCCCCCCTTTCCCCTGAATAATCGATCAAAAGAAGTGAAGATCGTCTTTTGAATAATTTACATCCGAGCGCTGTCAAAGGCTCGTTTCCTCCACCTTTGAAAAGGGCTGTAAAAAGCTGTCGCACCCTCCTAATGATTTGGATGACTGGGCTTATCTCTATTGTAGAGGAATGGTGTAATCTAATTAATTTGGGGCACCACTTGTTATTTGTCAACAAGAAACGATAAATTATAACCACAATTATCATATTATTCTGAAGGTCATTAAGTTCTTAAATGACAAGGTAAATGCATTCTCAGAGGCCAGTAGATACTTTATAAACACACATTTATTCTAGGAACATCAAGATAAAGCAGAGTTTACAGGATGAATGAATGGTGACGATTTTGCTGGCAAACTACTATACGGTACAGAATGAGAATCAAAAAGAGGAAAGGGAATAGAATAAGGGAAAATGTTTTTCTAGAGCATTTGATCAAATGGACAAAAGCAAGACAATTATTTGAAAGTACTAAAGATGAAGTGAAACAGGTAATTCTAGGAGAATGATAGCCTTATTAATAAAGTAACAAGATACAGATTTACACGCTCAGTCAAATCAAAGAAAACATAGGTGAGCTCGAGCTGGATACTGTTACGTTTAGTCTGCACCCAATGTTCTTCAGAGAACTGTCCATGCATGCACAGTTCAAAAAAGGGATTTCAGTAGTCCAGTGTTTTGACAAGGTCCCTGTGCGGGCTGGCCTTGAATTATTCTTTGGTTCATAAATGACAGCAACCAAGTCTGGTCGCAGGTCTGAACACGAGGTGCTGTTTCCACACGTTCAGTTTTGTCGTCCTGGGACAGGAGGAGGTAAGGCCTCTGTTCAGGAGCGCTGTCATTGGTTCAGGTGAGGGAAAGGTTCCAGGGGCTAAGTCCACCCCCATTCATCGCCTACATTGTTCTGTTTGGCTTGCGCAGGGCATGAGTTAATAAATGTCCACATGACTACAAGAGTGCTTTGTACACTTTCATAAATTCTTTAAACGTTTGAGTCAAGACGGTCCGATTTGTACATATACCAAATAGTATACTTTTCAGGTTAATACCTGTTAATGGCAGAAAAACATCCTAACACACATTCCAAAACTCAGTCTTATTACACACACACATCTCAACACTTTTAACCGTTTTCAGTCCGTTTATGCTGTTTGCTTGAGGAAATAAAATAGTTTTTGAGGCACTTTGTGTGCAGTCCATCAATTCCAATGGAGAATCTCCTTGGCTGAGCCGTAGTCATCATCACTCTTCATCAGGACCCTGCTGGGTCTATGTCACCTGCAGGCCGCCTGAGTACCATTTGGTTCAATCAGGCTGAGTGTCCTGGACATTGTCCTATGCTGGAGGTGTGATGAGAAGTGGCCCCCTTCTTCCTGGGTTCTCTGGCCAGTGACTAGGCCCATGTGTACTGTCAATGTTCTTGTCATCTGGCGTGGATGTCCGAAGTCGACACTGCTCTACACTATGTTGTGTTCTCGGAACCCATTGATATTTGCTTGTATTCAGAAAAACGATTTGAAAAGTTTGGGTTATGGGCAGGGCTCTTAAGTGCTACCATTTTGGCCTTAAATGCTCCTAAATATTTTGCTGTGCGACCTGGAATTTTAATTTGAGAGCAAAAAAATCACTCAGATAATAATAGTTGTAATAATTAGGCTTCCCTGTACTGTTGCTTCCGAGTGCCCCAGAGAAAAAAGCATGTGCAGATTCGCTAGTGTCATGGTCAGGCACGTAACCTGTGGGTGGAACAAGGGGGGTCATGAGTTGAGCAAGGCTTGTAAGGAGAATGGAGAAATGTACAATATCTCCTCTCTTTCCTCTCCTCTGTCTTAACCCATTAAGGTGTCTGCATGCTTCCCAGCTGAAACAATTTTTCTTGAGGCAAGCCGAAGTCTGTAGCCGTAGTCTACGCCCCTTCGTCGGTGATTGGTCAACAGTAGGGATTCTTCAAGAAAGTCTTTGTCATTCAACGAGAGACGACTTGTTTTTATGCACATTTTTTCATTAAGAAATACTGCACCAAACATCTTATACTGCACAAATATATACAATGCAACAATTTCAATGGTTTTACTGAGTTACATACAGTTCATATGAGGAAATCAGTCCATTGTAATAAATTCATTATGCCCTAATCTATGTATTTCACATAACTGAGATTACAGATACTTTTAAATAAATGGGCCTCACAATGGGGCCTCAAGAACTCGTCACGGTATTTCTGTGCATTCAAATTGCCATCAATAAAATGCAATTTTGTTCATTGTCTGTAGCTTATGCCTGCCCATACCATAACCCCACTGGCACCATGGGGCATGCTGTTCTCAACGTTGACATCAGCAAAGCGCTCGCCCGCACAACCCCATACACAAGGTCTGTGATTGTGAGGCCGGTTGGATGTACTGCCAAGTTCTCTAAAACAACGTTGGAGGCGGCTTATGGTAGAGAAATGAACATTACATTCTCTGGCAACATCTCTGGTGGACATTCCTGCAGTCAGCATGCCAATTGCACGCTCCCTCAAAACTTGAGACATCTGTGGCATTGTGTTGTTTGACAAAACTGCACATTTTAGAGTGGCCTTTTATTGTGCCCAGCACAAAGTGCACCTGTGTAATGATAATGCTGTTTAATCAGATTCACCTGTCAGGTGGATGGATTATATTGGCAAAGGAGAAATGCTCACTAACAGGGATGTAAACAAATTTGTGCACAACATTTGAAAGAAATAAGCTTTTTGTGCGGATGGAACATTTCTGGGATCTTTTATTTCAGTTCATGAAACATGGGACCAACACTTTGCATGTTGCGTTTTATATTTTTGTTCAGTGTAGTTAGATGTAAAATTGCGCGACTAAGATCTCCTCGGCAAAACGTCAAAATTAATGACCGATTTCTTGAGTTATCTTAGAGTAATTCTGACTTTTGAGGAAGTGTACCCTGGCCACGGCACCTCAAAATGGACAAACAGTACTATTGTCGCTTTTTTCATTTTTTTCAAGCGAAGGTCTTTTAAGGGAGTATGCGAGCACACTCGTTCGATTCACGTAGCCGAGTTGGGCTAGGCGCCAGCCAAACTGAAGCATGCGGACGCCTTTACACTCGTGGGAAATTTGCCTAAATGTATGTGGCCATTTTCCAAATCAAATCAAATCAAATGTTATTTGCCACATGCGCCGAATACAACAGGTGTAGACATTACCGTGAAATGCTTACTTGGAATGTTTCTAACAGAAGATCTATAAAAACCATATGCATGACCATGGTAGCAATTGAAAGAGAACACTTTGGAGATAATGGGGAAATTATCAGACCAAAGGCGAGGACACAACAGTTCACCTGACTCAAGACTGAATCCAGTCAAAAGGCACTTCAGACAAACAGATTGTAATTTTGGTACGCATAGAATTGAGTCATGAATGCTTTCAAGTGCGTGTTCCGCGGCTAATTGTCTTCACAATACGACAAACAGGCTCATTCTCTTCAGGACAACCCAGGGTATAACGCATGTCATCCTTGTAACTGTGGATCAAACATAGCGATCATAAACGTTGATACTGTAATTACATGTTTTCAAATATGGAAATGTGAAGAGCACATTTGGACTCATGGGTGTGTGGTTTACTTGTGTGACATCAAAGTGGTATTTATTATAATCCTCAACATCTCCACTTTCAGAACACATCGATTTACAGCATTTCCCTCACTCAAACAACAAAGGTGCAAAAGTAGCCCAATTAGCGGGAGGGATGGGGTCATCTTCTTGTCGCGTGCGGTGCTCAAGTTTATAATGGCTCTCAGTCAAAACCCATACAGCACTGAATCGGAGAACGTGACCTCTGACGTCATGTATGTACTCACTAACTGTAAGTCGCTCTGGATAAGAGCGTCTGCTAAATGACTGTAATGTAATGTAAATGTATAGCATGTTACTGTACAGCCACTGCTTTCCAATTTAGGTGCTTATCAATGACAAACTCTGCCCTCTCCAACCCGTATACAGGATGATGGGCTGTGAGTGGAAAGGGCTACCAAACCCTCAAATCTGTGCACTAACTTGGAACAAATAAAATTGTACAGTCAAATTTAACTTGGTAAAGTTATAAGCACTAATAAGAATTGTGTAGAAAATGATATTTTTTCTAATGGAGAAAGTTTATATTGTGTAGTGCCAAAATACAGTGGGGAGAACAAGTATTTGATACACTGCCGATTTTGCAGGTTTTCCTACTTACAAAGCATGTAGAGGTCTGTAATTTTTATCATAGGTACACTTCAACTGTGAGAGACGGAATCTAAAACAAAAATCCAGAAAATCACATTGTATGATTTTTAAGTAATTAATTTGCATTTTATTGCATGACATAAGTATTTGATCACCTACCAACCAGTAAGAATTCAGGCTCTCACAGACCTGTTAGTTTTTCTTTAAGAAGCCCTCCTGTTCTCCACTCATTACCTGTATTAACTGCACCTGTTTGAACTCGTTACCTGTATAAAAGACACCTGTCCACACACTCAATCAAACAGACTCCAACCTCTCCACAATGGCCAAGACCAGAGAGCTGTGTAAGGACATCAGGGATAAAATTGTAGACCTGCACAAGGCTGGGATGGGCTACAGGACAATAGGCAAGCAGCTTGGTGAGAAGGCAACAACTGTTGGCGCAATTATTAGAAAATGGAAGAAGTTCAAGATGATGGTCAATCACCCTCGGTCTGGGGCTCCATGCAAGATCTCACCTCGTGGGGCATCAATGATCATGAGGAAGGTGAGGGATCAGCCCAGAACTACACGGCAGGACCTAGTCAATGACCTGAAGAGAGCTGGGACCACAGTCTCAAAGAAAACCATTAGTAACACACTACGCCGTCATGGATTAAAATCCTGCAGCGCACGCAAGGTCCCCCTGCTCAAGCCAGCGCATGTCCAGGCCCGTCTGAAGTTTGCCAATGACCACCTGGATGATCCAGAGGAGGAATGGGAGAAGGTCATGTGGTCTGATCAGACAAAAATAGAGCTTTTTGGTCTAAACTCCACTCGCCGTGTTTGGAGGAAGAAGAAGGATGAGTACAACCCCAAGAACACCATCCCAACCGTGAAGCATGGAGGTGGAAACATCATTCTTTGGGGATGCTTTTCTGCAAAGGGGACAGGACGACTGCACCGATGACGGGAGGATGGATGGGACCATGTATCGCGAGATCTTGGCCAACAACCTCCTTCCCTCAGTAAGAGCATTGAAAATGGGTCGTGGCTGGGTCTTCCAGCATGACAATGACCCGAAACACACAGCCAGGGCAACTAAGGAGTGGCTCCGTAAGAAGCATCTCAAGGTCCTAGAGTGGCCTAGCCAGTCTCCAGACCTGAACCCAATAGAAAATCTTTGGAGGGAGCTGAAAGTCCGTATTGCCCAGCGACAGCCCCGAAACCTGAAGGATCTGGAGAAGGTCTGTATGGAGGAGTGGGCCAAAATCCCTGCTGCAGTGTGTGCAAACCTGGTCAAGACCTACAGGAAACGTATGATCTCTGTAATTGCAAACAAAGGTTTCTGTACCAAATATTAAATTCTGCTTTTCTGATGTATCAAATACTTATGTCATGCAATAAAATGCAAATTAATTACTTAAAAATCATACAATGTGATTTTTCGGATTTTCTTTTTTTAAAATTCCGTCTCTCACAGTTAAAGTGTACCTATGATAAAAATTACAGACCTCTACATGCTTTGTAAGTAGGAAAACCTGCAAAATCGGCAGTGTATCAAATACTTGTTCTCCCCACTGTATGCATCTCATGTGTAAGCACTATTTCTCAAATCTAGTGATAATTGGTAATGGTTATATTAGACTCAATTTGGAGAGTTAAAATACAGAATTAGAAAAGGGCTGTTTCTATTAACCTCAGGCAGTAGGCTCAAGCAAGCCTGTTTCTCTCCCAAGTCAGGCAGCCTGTCTGCCGGACTCTGACCAACAGCAGCAACGGATCCTCTTTATTTATGCCAATCGAAAGCCAGGATTGTGGGGGTAAACCACTAATCATGTTTATGCAACCTAATAATCACCCTTAGAATACTTCCAGAACCAACTTAATTTTGTTTTTAAATGTGAGAATCTACAATAGAAATTGGCTTACCATAGTCTTCATGGATAGGGGGGGCATTTGACATTGCACAGCATTAAGGTGGTTTGAAAATAGTGCTTTTAAACAATGTAGAAACATTAAATATTCCATAAATAACTTTGTAATTTCAATGATAGGTATTTGTATCAACATTTTAGCTTTTTATAATAAACAAATGTCTTTACAGGGTTACAAAGTTTCTAGGGCACAACGTGTGCTTCAGAAGTAGCTAGAATTCATATCAGGCCAATATTGGCTATATCTCAATAGGTTTTTAAAAAATCGTATTTTATGGTGCTCCTATATTTTATAACTTTTGTAAATGCAGAGTACCATTGCTACCAATTATTTTTTTTAATTTTTTAGAGCGCTGGTTATGGGAAGAGTTCAAATCAGGTGCCAATCCATTGGCGCAATCAAAACCCCCACAAAAAAAGTAACATAAAAAAACACTAAAAAATAACAATGTGTACAATATTTACAGAGCTCTCTGACTAGGCTACCTCAAGGTGCCATGGCAACCAGCAGTAACGCAGCACAAACCCTCAAAGAACTCCACGGTATCTTTGTTTTTCCTCTATTCATGATTTATTTTGAGTTGAATGAGACACTCAGTATGCGTCGATTCATTCATTAGTGCAGAGACTAGTGAGCACTTCAATTTAGTCTCCGTAGGAAAAATAAAAAAACATAGTTGAGAACTCATCCCAATTTATTCATTTATTTTATAAAGTTTATTTTACAAGGGACCATGTTCAATTCGAACGTAAATCTATGAGGAAATTTGATGCATTGGTTCTACCTCAGCTGGCAAAGACCAAAGCAAAAAAGGGGGGAACTTAACAAACAAAGAAATAAAATAAATGTTTGTTGATGTCCGTAAATCTCCTCTTGTGGTTCGTTCCATTTGTGGAGCCTGTGTCATGATTCTGCCCAGTGGAATATTAAATCAGGCGACGGCGAGGCCGGTGAAATATCTATGAGCCGAGACCCTATCGAGAGCTGTTGTGCATTTCCACCGCTGGCCCATGAGGTCTAAAATGAAGTATTGACATTTTAATAAATATTTTTTATTTTCCATCGATCTCCAGCGGGTCACGGCGGGCTGTATGCAATCTGTCAGAGAGAGAGAGCGGGAGACAGAAGAGGGCGGCAGGCAGGGAGAGGGGTTAAGAAAGTAAGGGGGAGAGATGGGAGAGAAGAAAAGAGGGATGGAGAGAAAGAGAGTGGGTTAGTAGGTGGGAGGGTGGAGATGGGAGGAATAGGTTGAAAGAGTGGGAGAAAGAAAAAGGTGGATGGTGAGAGAGGGAGGAGAGTTAGAAAACAAGTCTTGAGAGTGAAGGAGAGATGGGAGAAAGAGATGAGTGACCGATGCGAGGTGTGAGGGAATGCCAGGCACGAGAGAATCAGGGATGCAAAATGAATAAAGGATGGACAGGAAAATAACAGATAAAGGGAGATATGATATTAGTTTGAATAGCCGACTAAAAATTTTGTAAAATATATATTTTCTCTTAAACAGTGCCTTGTTTAAACTCCTGCTGTACGCAACATAGCGCACCATCTTTGTAACTGCATTTGATTATTGAGTGTTTCCCACCTTTCATGAAATGTCCAATATCAAAGCTAAAACTAAGTTTCACTTGTAAACTTTAGAGTGAAAGACATATTTTCTTGTTTCACCAAACTTACGATGAGCATTTAATCATTGTTCACTTTCTTTTACACAACGTTTTGACTTCTGTCATCATGTAAAACTGTACTCCTGAAATAACGTTTTTGCTCTAACAATATTTTGATGGGTTCTTGAAAAAACGTTGACTTCGGACACAACGGGTACACTGTGTTGCTTCTGTATCAAAGTAAACTCAATCAAAATTAAGCATTTATTTCAGCCAAATTTCTTGCTCCTGTCGATATTAAAACATACTCCTGAAATAACTAATTGCTCTGACAATAGTGTCAAAGTTTCTTTATGTAGACTTTAGACACAGTCAATAGGATGTTTTGATTCTAACACACCTATTTCCTTCTTTGGTGTTGCAGAAGTGTGTGTACTGCCATAAAAACACCAAGCAGATGTGCGGCGCGTGTATCCAGTGTTCCCACGACAGCTGCTCCACCTCCTTCCACGTCACCTGCGCTCACATCGCCGGCGTGCTCATGAAGCCTGCCGATTGGCCCTATGTGGTGTCCGTCACCTGCCACAAGCACAAGAAGACCAATCACAAGGTGTGAGCCGTATTACTCTGTGTGAATAGACATTGCAGAACGAACGGCTTCTACTTATCTTAATGTTATGAATGTGTCAAGCTAAGTATTAGCTTCACTGCTAAGCTACACGTTTTTCCGATGAAATCTCATTTGGCACGCTTATGGGTTTCCTGCCAACTGAAATTCTCATAGAATATGAAGGCTGTGCACTGTCTGTCATCCACTGCTCTAACAGCATACAAATAGAATGACAATAGATCGATTTTAATCAAATATATTATATTTCCCTCTATGTCAAACACACTCCCTCTCTCTGTCTTTCAAGGCGAGGGCGGGGCCAAGGGGGGAGTTTTCTCTGGGCCAGAAGGTGATTGGTCGGAACAGAGACGGCTGGTTCTACCCCTGCACCATCATCGGCATGGCGTCGCAGACCTTCTACGAGGTCAACTATGATGACGGCTCCTACTGCGACAACTTATTCCCAGAGAACATTGTGGTGAGTTCCACTCTACACCTCTCTGTGTCTTAATCATTAAGGATTGAAACAGTGAGGTACCATAAGATGATAGTGTTGACCTAGTTGACAAACATAATATCAGGAGAGAAAATTAGCTCTTCAAATCAAAGTAGTGGATATAGAATGGCATATCTAATGGATATGTTGGATGCATCAAATCCTAACCTGTTCTTGTCTTCCTCCACTCATTCCCTCGCTTCACCTCCCTCTGTCTCCCCTTTTCCAGAGTCATGACTGTCTTCGTAACGGCCCACCAGAGATGGGCGAGCTGATGTTGGTCCACACCATGGAGGGCAAGGCACTCAACGCCTCCTACGTCAAGGAACACGTCCACAAGCACTACCAGGTGAGTGTAGCGTTGGCCTCCCATACATTCCCCTCTTCACTCCCCCTCGTCAACCAACTAGCCCACTAGCCCCGTGGTCAATCACCAACCATGATCCTGGAGAGCGACTATAGGCTATATGCAGGCTTTTGTTCCAACCCAGCACTAAGATCAAGTTGATTAGTTGAATTGGGATGTTAGTGCTAGGCTAGTACAAAAGCCTGCACACCCTGTGTACCCCCTCGAGGATCTGAAAGGACTGGATAGGTTATATGGCTTAAAATCAATGTGGCCTATCTCAACCACTTGTAAACATCTGACGTCTAAAAATCACTTTAGCCATAAAGTGTACATAGCATATCATAGGGCTAAATGATACTGTATATTATCATTCTACTACTAGGATGCATGGACAGGTTAAGAAGAATATCTTTCCCCTCAAATCTGTTGTAACTCTTTAATAGGCTTTATGAAGGCATTTACATTGATTCCCCATCACTGCACCAAGTTGGTTCTACAGCTAAAGCCTCTTTACGCCACAACTTACAACTTACACGACTTTTACGCTCCAGCGCAATATTTATCTGCATGTAAAAATGATGGCCGCCCTTGTCGGTTATGGCGGAGTATCTTGATACAGCAGGCATTAAAACGGAAATTCGAGAGATTTAGCATTGCGGCCGCATGTGGGGAATTTATGGTGCGATGCGCAGAGTGCTTACGAGGTATAAAGCTTAGAGGAGAGGAGGGTGTTCCTGGAATTGGTACCGGAGGAACACAACTCCTCAGAAGACACATGGTGTGTACACACACACACACACACACACACGTACACACACACACACAGAGAGAGAAGGAGAGCGAGCGAGAGCCTGTTATATTAATCTCTAAACAAGTCAGCAGCCTGGTCTCAGCCTTGTGAGCACTTCTGTGCGCTCACACCCACTCGGCACACACGTACACTCTCAGCGCTCACACACTCTCAGCATGGGCGATGTGTGATATGTCAAGACAAATGGCAAACACTATTCTGGTTTAGGGTCACACAGACCATCCATTTTATCAGTGTGTGAGTCTGTCTGTATGTACAGTGCATTCGGAAAGTATGACTTTTTCCACATTTTGTTACATTACAGCCTGATCCTAAAATATCCTCATCAATCTACACACAATACCCCATAATGACAAAGGAAAAACAGGTTAATGTATTCCAAAATTAAAAAACGGAAATATCAAATTTACATAAGTATTTAGACCCTTTACTCAGTACATTGTTGAAGCACCTTTCCTTGAGTCTTCTTGGTATGACGCTACAAGCTTGGCACACCTGTATTTGGGGAGTTTCTCCCATTCTTCTCTGCAGATCCTCTCAAGCTCTGTCAGGTTGGATGGGGAGCGTCGCTGCACAGCTATTTTCAGGTCTCTCCAGAGATGTTCGATCGGGTTCAAGTCCGGGCTCTGGCTGGGCCACTCAAGGACATTCAGAGACTTGTCCCAAAGCCACTCCTGCGTTGTCTTGGCTGTGTGCTTAGGATTGTTGTCCTGTTGGAAGGTGAAACTTTCCCCAGTCTGAGGTCCTGAGCGCTCTGGAGCAGGTTTTCATCAAGGATCTCTCTGTACTTTTCTCCGTTCATCTTTCCCTTGATCCTGACTAGTCTCCCAGTCCCTGCCGCTGAAAAATATCCCCATAGCATGATGCTGCCGCCACCATGCTTCACCCTAGGGATGGTGCCAGGTTTCCTCCAAACATGACACTTGGCATTCAGGCCAAAGAGTTCAATCTTGGTTTCATCAGACCAGAGAATCTTGTTTCTCATGGTCTGAGAGTCTTTAGGTGCCTTTTGGCAAACTCCAAGTGGGCTGGGAGACTTGTCCAAATACATAAGGTGTGGAGTTATACATACAGTGTATATGCAAAAGTATGTGGACACCCCTTCAAATTAGTGGATTCGGCTATTTCAGCCACACCTGTTGCTGACACGTGTATAAAATCGAGCATACAGCCATGCAATCTCCATAGGAAAAACATTGGCAGTAGAATGGCCTTACTGAAGAGCTCAGTGACTTTCAACGTGGCACCGTCATATGATGCAACCTTTCCAACAAGTCAGTTCGTAAATTATCTGCCCTACTAGAGCTGCCCCGGTCAACTATAAGTGCTGTTATTGTGAAGTGGAAACGTGTAGGAGCAACCACGGCTCAGCCGCGAAGTGGTAGGCCACACAAGCTCACAGAATGAGACCGCTGAAGCGCGTAGCGCGTAAAAATTGTCTGTCCTCGGTTGCAATACTCACTACCGAGTTCCAAACTGCCTCTGGAAGCAATGTCAGCACAAGAACTGTTCGTCGGGAGCTTCATGAAATAGGTTTCCATGGCCGGGTAGGCGCACACAAGCCTAAGATCACCATGCGCAATGCCAAGCGTCAGCTGGTGTGGTGTAAAGCTCGCCGCCATTGGACTCTTTCGTGCCTTTTACTGAGGAGTGGCTTCCGTCTGGCCACTCTACCATAAAGGCCTGATTTGGTGGAGTGCTGCAGAGATGGTTGTCCTTCTGGAAGGTTCTCCCATCTCCACAGAGGAACTCTGGAGCTCTGTCAGAATTACCATCGGGTTCTTGGTCACCTCCCTGACCAAGGCCCTTCTCCCCCGATTGCTCAGTTTGGCCATGCGCCCAGCTCTAGGAAGAGTCTTGATGGTTCCAAACTTCTTACATTTAAGAGTGATGGAGGCCACTGTGTTCTTTCGGACCTTCAATGCTGCAGAAATGCTTTGTTACCCTTCCCCAGATCTGTGCCTCGACACAATCCTGTCTCGGAGCTCTACGGACAATTCCTTCGACCTCATGGCTTGTATTTTGCTCTGACATGCACTGTCAACTGTGGGACCTTTTATATAGACAGGTGTGTGCCTTTCCAAATCATGTCCAATCAATTGAATTTACCATAGGAGGACTCCAATCAAGTTGTAGGAACATCTGAAGGATGATCAATGAAAACAGGATGCACCTGAGCTCAATTTTTAGTCTCATAGCAAAGAGTCTGAATACATATGTAAAGGTTTTTCCAGGGTTTTTTATTTCTAAAAACATGTTTTCATTTTGTCATTATGGGGTATTGTGTGTAGATTGATGAGATTTTTATTTATTTAATCAATTTTAGAAGAAGGCTGTAACGTAACAAAATGTGGAAAAAGTCAAGGGGTCTGAATACTTTCCAAATGCACTGTATGTGAGTTCATGGTTATGCCTCTGTGCGTGTGTGTTTGCGCATGTGTACGTTCTAATCAAAGAGTCTCACTGTGCTTGTATACATGTGTGTTTACGCCTGCCTGCATTCTCGCTAGTCAATTTTTCCGTTTGCACAGCAGACCAAAATCCTGTGTTTCAGATGTTATTTCCAACAACAAATCAAATCAAATTGTATTTGCCACATGCGCCGAATACAACAGGTGTAGACATTACAGTGAAATGCTTACTTACAAGCTCTTAACCAACAATGCAAAGTAAAACATATAAAAAAAGTGTTAAGCAAAAAAATTAAAAGCAAATAACTAAAGTAAAGTAAAATAACCGTAGGGAGGCTATATACAGGGGGGTACTGGTGCAGAGTCAATGTGTGGGGGCACCGGCTAGTCGAGGTAATTGAGGTAATATGTACGTAGAGTTAAAGTGACTATGCATAAATAATAAACAGAGTAGCAGCAGAGTAGAAAATGGGGACGGGGTGGGGGGGGCAGTGCAAATTGTCCAGGTAGCCATGATTAGCTGTTCAGGAGTCTTATGGCTTGGGTGTAGAAGCTGTTGAGAAGCCTTTTGGACCTAAGTCTATGACTAGGGTGGCTGGAGTCTTTGACAATTTTGAGGGCCTTCCTCTGATACCGCCTGGTATAGAGGTCTTGGATGGCAGGAAGCTTTGCCCCAGTGATGTACTGGGCCGTACGAACTACCCTCTGTAGTGCCTTGCGGTCGGAGGCCGAGCAGTTGCCATACCAGGCGGTATTGCAACCAGTCAGGATGATCTCGATGGTGCAGCTGTAGAACGTTATGAGGATCTGAGGACCCATGCCAAATGTTTTCAGTCTCCTGAGGGGGAATAGGCTTTGTCGTGCCCCCTTCACGACTGTCTTGGTGTGTTTGGACACCAAGGAACTTGAAGCTCTCAACCTGTTCCACTACAGCCACGTCGATGAGAATGGGGGTGTGCTCAGTCCTATTTATTTTCCTGTAGTCCACAATCATCTCCTTTGTCTTGATCACGTTGAGGGAGAGGTTGTTATCCTGGCACCACACGGCCAGGTCTCTGACCTCCTCCCTATAGACTGTCTCATCGTTGTCGGTGATCAGGCCTACCACTGTTGTGTCATTGGCAAACTTAATGATGGTGTTGGAGTCATGCCTGGCCATGCAGTCATGGGTGATCAGGGAGTACAGGAGGGGACTGAGCACGCACCCCTGAGGGGCCCCCGTGTTGAGGATCACTGTGGCAGATGTGTTGTTACCTACCCTTACCACCTGGGGGCGGCCCGTCAGGAAGTCCAGGATCCAGTTGCAGAGGGAGGTGTTTAGTCCCAGGATCCTTAGCTTAGTGATGAGCTTTGAGGGCGCTATGGTGTTGAACGCTGAGCTGTAGTCAATGAATAGCATTCTCACGTAGGTGTTCCTCTTGTCCAGTTGGGAAATGGCAGTGTGGAGTGCAATAGAGATTGCATCATCTGTGGATCTGTTGGGGCGGTAAGCAAATTGGAGTGGGTCTAGGGTTTCTGGGATAATGGTGCTTATGTGAGCCATGACCAGCCTTTCAAAGCACTTCATGGCTACAGACGTGAGTGTTACGGGTCGGTAGTCATTTAGGCAGGTTATCTTAATGTCCTTGGGCACAGGGACTATGGTGGTCTGCTTGAAACATGTTGGTATTACAGACTCAGTCAGGGACATGTTGAAAATGTCAGTGAAGACACTTGCCAGTTGGTCAGCACATGCTCGGAGTACACGTCCTGGTAATCCGTCTGGCCCTGTGGCCTTGTGAATGTTGACCTGCTTAAAAGTCTTACTCACATCGGCTACGGAGAGCATGATCACATAGTCATCCGGAACAGCTGGTGCTCTCATGCATGCTTCAGTGTTGCTTGCCTCGAAGCGAGCATAGAAGTGATTTAGCTCGTCTGGTAGGCTTGTGTCACTGGGCAGCTCGCGGCTGTGCTTCCCTTTTGTAGTCTGTAATAGTTTTCAAGCCCTGCCACATCCAACGAGCGTCAGAGCCTGTGTAGTACGATTGAATCTTAGTCTTGTATTGACTCTTTGCCTGTTTGATGGTTCATAGGAGGGCATAGCGGGATTTCTTATAAGCGTCCGGGTTAGAGTCCCGCTCCTTGAAAGCAGCAGCTCTAGCCTTTAGCTCAATGCGGATGTTACCTGTAATCCATGGCTTCTGGTTGGGGTATGTACGTACGGTCACTGTGGGGACGACGTCATCGATGCACTTATTGATGACGATGCACTTATTGATGAAGGCAGTGACTGATGTGGCGTACTCCTCAATGCTATCTGAAGAATCTCTGAACATATTCCAGTCTGTGCTAGCAAAACAGTCCTGTAGCTTAGCATCTGCGTCATCTGACCACTTTTTTATTAACTGAGTCACTGGTGCTTCCTGCTTTAGTTTTTGCTTATAAGCAGGAATCAGGAGGATAGAGTTATGGTCAGATTTGCCAAATGGAGGGCGAGGGAGAGCTTTGTATGCGTCTCTGTGTGTGGAGTAAAGGTGGTCTAGAGTTTTTTTTCCTCTGGTTGCACATTTAACATGCTGGTAGAAATTAGGTCGAACTGATTTAAGTTTCCCTGCATTAATGTCCCCGGCCACTAGGAGCGCTGCCTCTGTATGAGCGTTTTCCTGTTTACTTATGGCCTTATACAGCTCATTGAGTGCAGTCTTAGTGCCAGCATTGGTTTGTGGTGGTATATAGACAGCTACGAAAAATATAGAAGAAAACTCTCTTGGTAAATAGTGTGGTCTACAGCTTATCATGAGATACTCTACCTCAGGCGAGCAAAACCTTGAGACTTCCTTAGTATTAGATTTTTTGCACCAGCTGTTGTTTACAAATATACACAGACCGCCACCCCTGTCTTACCGGAGTCAGCCTTTCTATCCTGACGATGTAGCGTATTTCCCGCCAGCTGTATGTTATCAATGTCGTCGTTCAGCCACGACTCGGTGAAACATAAGATATTACAGTTTTTAATGTCCCGTTGGTAGGATAACCGTAATCTTAGGTCGTCTACCTTATTTTCAAATGATTGAACATTGGCTAATAGGATTGATGGAAGAGGCAGTTTACTCGCTCGCCGTTGGATCCTTACAAGGCACCCCGACCTACGTCCACGATATCTCAGTCTCTTTCTCATGTGAGTAACGGGGATTTGGGCTTTGTCGGGTGTCTGTAGGATATCCTTCGCGTCCGACTCGTTGAAGAAAAAAAT
Source organism: Coregonus clupeaformis (assembly GCF_020615455.1). NCBI lineage: Eukaryota > Metazoa > Chordata > Actinopteri > Salmoniformes > Salmonidae > Coregonus > Coregonus clupeaformis. Next base: position 12,808,231 of record NC_059211.1, on the reverse strand, counting down.
CTTTGTCCAATACGAGGTGAATAATCGCTGTCCTGATATCCAGAAGCTCTTTTTGGTCATAACAGACAGTGGCAGAAACATTATGTACAGAATAAATTACAAATAACGCCAAAAAACACACATAATAGTAGAATTGGTTAGAGGGCTGTAAAACGGCAGCCATCTTCTCCGGCGCCATTCAGATCAACTACAACAACACTTTCAGAAGAAATAACAACTTCTCAAAAAGTGAATTATATATATTTTTCCCTCTGTGTCCCTCCTTGTCTTACTGGCAGTGAGATGTCTGTGTGAGCCGGCGCTAAGAAGCTGTTAAAAACAAGTCTCCAGCTGGTACCTGTGTCAGGGTGGCGAGCGCGACCTTGTCACGTAGCCGTCACCAGCCCAAATGGCCTCTCTCTCTCTCACTCACTGACACACACACACACACACACACACCAGAGTTTTCCTAATGCATAGTCTCTCCAGCTCATTGCAAAGTGGTGGGTGACGCGCTGATAGCCTGCCTACCATTGCCTATGTACTTGAATGGCGAATGGGAAGCATGCTTCAATTACCGGTTGAGAAATAAAAATAGTAGCTATTTTTAATCAACACGAGATTGCATTTTAAATTGTTACGCAATGATTGGGCTTATAAAAGTACATTTAGTCCAGCAGCAACGAATGAGCTGTTTGAGAAGCTGTAGCAGCTTGTGCTGTCTGACAGATGTTCCGCTCATAGGCTCTGTATCTATGTGTTGTGCACTTGTGATAAACATAACTACTAACGAAGATACGCACGCGCCAATTTAATTCCACTAAATTATGCTAATTAACCTATAGACTGATAAGCATGGTCAATCAAAATGTCTTTACATCGACTTGTATTTCCATCAATGAATAGGTTAAAAAACATTGTTTTGCAATCAGACTTTTTTTCTTCTCCCGGACAATTGGCAGGCTGCAGTTTTATTTATTGGCTTTCCATTTTATGGGCGGCCAAAAGCCGGCTATTACCGGCTAAAGGAAACCTTGGTGTGTGTTTGTGTTTGTACCTTCCAATCAGGCAATTCTGGTACTGTATTTTGCCCTACTGACTTATTCAACTTGGAGCCAGGGACTCTCCAAAAATCATAGGCTCAGTTTTTTCGTAGTTTTTCCAAGTATGACCCTTACTCAACTTTTTATAAAAGCTTTTTTTTTCACTCTTGTCCTCTCTATTTCCATCTCTCTTTTCTCTCTCCTCTTCTCCACTATTCAGGTGGAGTTCCAGGATGAGTCCCAGTTGTTACTGAAGCAAACAGAGATCCACTCGCTGGAGCAGGACCTGCCCAAAAGGGTCTGCGCCCGCCTGGTACGAGATCACCTGGCACCCACCCACTAGGGCTGTGGAGAGGGAAGCAGGGATGGGCTGGGGAGAGGGAAGCAGGGATGGGCTGGGCGATAGGGACGCAGGTGTGGGCTGGGCGAGAGGGAGGCAGGTGTGGTTTGGGGAGGCAGGGGTGGCTGGGGAGAGGGAGGCAGGGGTAGGCTGGGGAGAGGGAGGCAGGGGTAGGCTAGAGAGAGGGAAGCAGGGATGGGCTGGGCGATAGGGACGCAAGTGTGGTTTGGGGGAGAGGGTGGCTGGGGGAGAGGGAGGCAGGGCTGGGGGAGAGGGAGGCAGGAGTGGGCTGGGAGAGGGAGACATGGGTGGGCGGGGGAGAGGGAGACGGGTGGGCTGGGGAGAGGAAGACAGGTGGGGTGGGGTAGAGGGAGACGGGTGGGGGAATGGAAATTGGAGCATGCATAATATTATTGCACACTACGTTATGATGTTCAATTCAGTCATGGCTGTGTTGAGCCCTTTTATAAAATATACTTCCCACAGTGCATTCGGAAAGTATTCAGACCCCTTGACTTTTTCCACATTTTGTTACGTTACAGCCTTATTCTAAAATTGATTAAATTATTTGTTCCCCTCATCAATCTACACAATAGCCCATAATGACAAAGCACTGTATTTGGATAGTGAAGCTAACATTTTAAATCTGGCTCTATATTCCAGCATTTTGCATTTGAGATAATAATAAAGAAAAAATAAGAGGCGACAGTACAGAATGTCATATTTTATTGTAGGGTAATTTCATACATATTTGTTTTACCGTTTAGAAATGAAAGCACTTTATGTACCTAGTCCCCCCATTTGAAGAAGTCATAAGTATTTTCACAAATGTACTTATAGTGTATTAACAATTAATTTACAGCTTTTGGTTGTGCTCCGTATAATGTTTTGCCCAATAGGAAGTGAATGGTGCATAATATATTGTGTCATTTTGGAGTCACTTTTATTGTAAGTAAGAATAGAAGATGTTTCTGAACACGTCTACATTAATGTGGAGGCTACCATGATTATGGATAATCATGAATGAATTGTGAATGATAATGGTGAGAGGTTAACATGTTTTGTTGTAGCCTCTGTTACTGTCATCTCACCATTATTCATATTATTATTTATTTTTCTTTATCATGGCATTATCAGGATTAATTAAGTGTTCAGAAACATCTTATCTACTAACTTAGAAAGAAAATTACTTTAGTCATCATTCACCATTTAGTTTCTATTGGGCAAAACGTAACCAAAACAAACTGCAAATGCTTCCAACAAGTGTGTAGTCGAGCTTGATTTAGTCATTGCATGCTAGGATTGTGTGACCAAATACTAAACTTTTGACTACTTTAATACACTATAAGTGAATTATGTCCAAATACTTATGACTTCTTCAAATGGGGGGATATGTATGAAAATACCCTCAAATAAAGGGTGACATTCTGTACTGTCACCTCATATTAAATATTTGATCTCAAATCCTGGAGTACAGAGCCAAACTTGAAATGTCAGCTTCACTGTCCAAATACATAAGGCGGGAAGTTGTACATACAGTGTATATGCAAAAGTATGTGGACACCCCTTCAAATTAGTGGATTTGGCTATTTCAGCCACACCTGTTGCTGACACGTGTATAAAATCGAGCACACAGCCATGCAATCTCCATAGGAAAAACATTGGCAGTAGAATGGCCTTACTGAAGAGCTCAGTGACTTTCAACGTGGCACCGTCATAGAATGCCACCTTTCCAACAAGTCAGTTCGTACATTTTCTGCACTACTAGAGCTGCCCCGGTCAACTGTAAGTGCTGTTATTGTGAAGTGGAAACGTGTAGGAGCAACAACGGCTCAGCCGCGAAGTGGTAGGCCACACAAGCTCACAGAACAGGACCGCCGTTGCAACACTCACTACCGAGTTCCAAACTGCCTCTGGAAGCAATGTCAGCACAATAACTGTTTGTCGGGAGCTTCATGAAATGAGTTTCCATGGCCGGGCAGCAGCACACAAGCCTAAGATCACCATGCGCAATGCCAAGCATCAGCTGGTGTGGTGTAAAGCTCGCCACCATTGGACTCTGTAGCAGTAGAAACGCATTCTCTGGAGTGATGAATCACACTTCACCATCTGGTAGTCCGACAGAGGAATTTGGGTTTGGCGGATGCCAAGAGAACGCTACCTGCCCCAATGCATAGTGCCAACTGTAAAGTTTGGTGGAGGAGGAATAATGGTCTGGGGCTGTTTTCACGATTCGGGCAAGACCCCTTAGTTCCAGTGAAGGGAAGTCTTAACGCTACAGCATTCAATGACATTCTAGACGATTCTGTGTTTCCAACTTTGTGGCAACAGTTTGGGGAAGGCCCTTTCCTGTTTCAGCATGACAATGCCCCCCGTGCACAAATCCTGGTCCATAAAGAAATGGTTTGTCGAGATCGGTGTGGAAGAACTTGACTGGCCTGCACAGAGCCCTGACCTCAATCCCATTGAACACCTTTGGGATGAATTGGAACTCCGACTGCGAGCCAGGCCTAATCGCCCAACATCAGTGCCCGACCTCACGAATGCTCTTGTGGCTGAATGGAAGCAAGTACCCGCAGCAATGTTCCAACATCTAATGGAAAGCCTTCAAAGAAGAGTGGAGGCTGTTATAGCAGCAAAGGGGGGACCAACTCCATACTAATGCCCATGATTTTGGATTTTGGATGTTCGACGAGCAGGTGTCCACATACTTTTGGTCATGTAGTGTACTTTACTTGATGCTCCTGACTCAAAAATGGGAAACATACATGCTTACAGTTTGGTTGAAAAGGTTGTAGGGGTTTGAAGGGTGTAGGGGCAAAGGTATGGAAGAAGTGATTGTGTCTACTTCATACCACTGTTTTGACCATAAGCTGTATCTTCCCTGTCTAGGCAATACCAACCCAGGAAGGTGTTATGCCAGGAGATGAACCACAGGCAGCCAAGCGGCCTCGCCTCCCCGCTCCTCACCCCCCACCTCAAGCACCCATGGACTCAACACAGCAGCACCTCGGATGCCACCCCCCAGCTACAGCCCCAGCACCTCACAGTATTACACCCACCACCCCCAGCCATGCCCCTGCTCCCCCCAACACTGACATCAGTGCCCCTACCCTCACACAGGCTCTGGCAATACCCATCCCAGAGCCCACCCTTAACCCAATGCCCGCTCTCCCTGACCCCTGTCTCGCTGACCATCTCCCAGCCGCCCCACTGCTGCCCCTGTCCCCAGCCATGCCCTCCCAGGACCTGGGTGACGTCTACACGCCTAGCTCCAGCTACGTGTCCTACATGGAGACTCTGCTCAATGCACACTTCCCCCCTCAGGAAGAGGGCCCCGGTCCCCTCTTTTAATGAGACACACCACTCAGCAGTGCTTGCTAGGCTCACAGGAGCTAAGCTAATGCTTTGAAAGATAACTTAATCTATGCTAACGGAAGCTAACGGAGATGAAGCTAACGGAGGCTAACTAATGGACAGAAGCATCTGCTACACATGATCTGAAAACAGGGCGCAGAGAAAGCACTCCTCAGTTGCATGTCTTTTTTCATTTGAATTTTCTCACTGTGGTTATGGGCAGCTCCTGGAACTGCAGCGGAAGAGGAGGCTTCTTTCCCACCTCTGTATCTCTTCCATTGTGCAAGACACAATGTGTAGACATGAATAGACTCTCGCGAGCATCAACGCCGTACCTATCTGCATCCATTTATTTAACTATTTCCCTCGCTTTTACAGAAAGGAGAAACCCTTCACTTGGGCACGTGACGTCAGCAGTCTACGTGCTTCAGCTTTTTGAGTTATTCTATGAAACCAGCTACAAATCTTTTTTTAATAGAAGCCAAACCAACCTCTAACAATAAAACAGAAGATCAAATGGACAGAATATTTGTGTACAGTTTCAATAATGTATTTTTTTGTGCGAGAGGTCCTGGGAAAAGGGTGGGGATGTATTACGGGGGTTTCACAAGTATTTAAATGTCTTCGTCACATATTGATATAAAATATTTGTACAAAGAAAAAAATGTTCAATGCGACCATGGTAGTTACACTTTACTGTAAACTTGTCTGCAGAACCATTGAATTTTGTGAAGATGTGTTGCAGTAGTCACGAACGTGACCTTGTATCGACTAAACCCAAAATGGTCATGTACACAAACGGCTCACGTTTTCCAACTCCAGAACTTCTCTGGGCTTGTTTTGTAGCATTCTTCGTAAAATGTAAAATCAATTCAATGTTACTATTCAACTTTGTCTGTTTGTATGACTATTCTTTCTCTGTTTATTTTGTGAATATATTAACTAACCTCACGAGGTGACAGAGAAAATTGTTTGATTATCAAATTATGATCCTTATTTTTGGAGATTTTAGAAGCATAAATTACATTTCTACTCCGGTGAAGAAATAAGGAATTTTCAAATGGTGTGTTGACTCTTTATATAGGTGCTACAAGGTATCCTGGACTACTGAGGAAGCATGTTTCTCATACCCTTAGTCACATTGTACATAGTGCAAGCCTTGTGTATGTGAATCAAATCTGTCAATGTCATATTTATTTCATAGGAATTAAACAGAGTTGCAATGATTGCCAGCTTCCATAGTTTTCCTTTCCTTTGTCGTGTTTAGAAACTGTCTCTTATCCCTCTCTCCTCCACCATCTGTCTGTCCTTGCTCATCCTGCGCACCACTCCCCTTCCCTGCAGGCCGCTGCGGTTTGACTTTGCTCTAATGGCACGATTGAGCTCAGCGGAGGTATAACTACAGCTATTACTGCCCCCCCCTGTCCTCCTCTGGCAACAACACAAGCCGAATCCCAAAGAGGAGGCTAATGTTTAAAGGTGGGGTAAAGTGTTCCAGAGCACATAGGGGTCACCATTGATTTTTACTGCCCGTAGGTGTAGTTCTAATGAGAAGAGGGACAGTGACTGTTCCTCACCTCATCTGCCAATTGTGGCTTGCTGTCCGATTCTCTACCCTTCTCCAAAACTGTGCACTCGTACATTTCCCCTCTCATCGATTATAAAAGGAATGGACTGGTGTAAGGAATATGGTGGAAACTCCCTCCAGCCATGCTTGCACCAATCCAATACCTTTAAATGCATGGGGGGAGTGAGGAAGTGCACACTTCTGGATTAAGGGTAGAGAATCCGAAGGCAATTAGTCTCAACATCTCTAAAATGCCTTCTTCTAGACATTGAGTTCCACCGCAAAAGGCAGCTATTGCTGCATTTACACAGGCAGCCCAATTCTGATATTTTCCCCACACATTTTGACCAATCAGATCAGCTCTGAAAAAGATCTGATGTTAAAAGCTCTGATGTGATTGGTTAATATCAGAATTTAGCTGCCTGTGTAAACGTAGCCTACGTTTCTTACACTGTGTCAGATATTCTTCCAAAATGTAGAGGTAGTAATGGGAAGGATGGTTTGCTCTAGCCCCAAATATTATTGAATACAGTTGTGTACATTCCAAGTACTCTGAAATGTTGCCCCTGTTCAAGGATGGCAACCACAATCACCAGAGTATGGTCAAAGCAGAGAGAGAAAATTGTATGAATAGGATCTAGTTAACAGATATACAGTGCCTTCAGAAAGTATTCATACCCCTTGACTTATTCCACATTTTGTTGTTACAGCCTGAATTCAAAATTTTCTCACCCATCTACACACAATACCCCATAATGACAGTGAAAACATGTTTTTATACATTTTATACATTTGTTTTGCAAATGAAATGCATAAATATCTAATTTACATAAGTATTCACACCCTGAGTCAACACTTTGTAGAAGCACCTTTGGCAGCGATTACAGCTGAGTCTTTCTGGGTAAGTCTCTAAGAGCTTTCCACACCTGGATTGTGCAACATTTTTCCATTATTATTTTCTAAATTCTTCAAGCTCTGTCAAATTGGTTGTTGATCATTGCTAGACAACCATTTTCAGGTCTTGCCATAGATTTTCAAGTAGATTTAAGTCAAAACTGTAACTCAGCCACATAATACATAACACGTATTCAGGACAAAAAGTAAATTGCTTTGCCACATTTTTTGCAGTATTACTTTAGTGCCTTGTTGCAAACAGGATGCACGTTTTAGGATATTTATATTCTGTACAGGCTTCATTCTTTTCACTCTGTCAATTATGTAAGTATTTTGCGGTAACTAAAGTAGTACTGCAAAACATGTGGCAAAGCAATTCACCTTTTGTCCTGAAATACAAAGTGTTATGTTTGGGGAAAATACAATACAACACATTACTGAGTACCACTCCATATTTTCAAGCATAGTGGTGGCTGCATCATGTTATGGGTATGCTTGTAATTGTTAAGGACTGAGGATTTTTTCAGGATAAATAATACACGGAATGGGGCTAAGCACATGCTAAATCCTATAGGAAAACCTGGTTGAGTCTGCTTTCCACCAGACACTGGGAGATAAATTAATCTTTCAGCAGGACAATAACCTAAAACACAAGGCCAAATCTATACTGGAGTTGCTTACCAAGAAGACAGTGAATGTTCCTGAGTGGCCGAGTTACAGTTTTGACTTAAATCTACTTGACCATTTATTTTACCCTTATTTTACCAGGTAAGTTGACTGACAACACATTCTCATTTACAGCAACGACCTGGGGAATAGTTACAGGGGAGAGGAGGGGGGATTGAGACAATTGAAAGCTGGGGATGATTAAGTGGCCATGATGGAATGACAGAGCTTGAACATTTTTGAAAAGAATAATGGGCAAATGTTCCACGATCCAGGTGTGGGAAGCTCTCAGAGACTTACCCAGAAATACTCACAGCTGTAATCACTGCCAATGGTGCTTCTACAAAGTATTGACTCAGGGGTGTGAATACTTATGTAAATTAGATATTTATGTATTTTATTTTCAATAAATTTGCAAATACAGTGGCTTGCGAAAGTATTCACCCCCCTTGGCATTTTTCCTATTTTGTTGCCTTAAAACCTGTAATTAAAAGAGATTTTTTGGGGGGTTGTATTATTTGATTTATACAACATGCCTACCACTTGGAAGATGCAAAATAGAAGAAACAAACAAGAAATTAGAAGAAGAAAACCAGAAAACTCGAGCGTGCATAACTATTCACCCCCCCAAAGTCAATACTTTGTAGAGCCACCTTTTGCAGCAATTACAGCTGCAGATCTCTTGGGGGTATGTCTCTATAAGCTTGGCACATCTAGCCACTGGGATTTTTGCCCATTCTTCAAGGCAAAACTGCTCCAGCTCCTTCAATTTGGATGGGTTCCACTGGTGTACAGCAATCTTTAAGTCATACCACAGATTCTCAATTGGATTGAGGTCTGGGATTTGACTAGGCCATTCCAAGACATTTCAATGTTTCCCCTTAAACCACTCAAGTGTTGCTTTAGCAGTATGCTTAGGGTCATTGTCCTGCTGGAAGGTGAACCTCCGTCCCAGTCTGAAATCTCTGGAAGACTGATACAGGTTTCCCTCAAGAATTTCCCTGTATTTAGCGCCATCCATCATTCCTTCAATTCTGACCAGTTTCCCAGTCCCTGACGATGAAAAACATCCCCACAGCATGATGCTGCCACCACCATGCTTCACTGTGGGGATGGTGTTCTCGGGGTGATGAGAGGTGTTGGGGTTGCGCCAGACATAGCGCTTTCCTTGATGGCCAAAAAGCTCAAGTTTAGTCTCATCTGACCAGAGTACATTCTTCCATATGTTTGGGGAGTCTCTCACATGCCTTTTGGCGAGCACCAAACGTGGTTACTTATTTTTTTCTTTAAGCAATGGCTTTGTTCTGGCCACTCTTCCGTAAAGCCCAGCTCTGTGGAGTGTACGGCTTAAAGTGGTCCTATGGACAGATACTCCAATCTCCGCTGTGGAGCTTTGCAGCTCCTTCAGGGTTATCTTTGGTCTCTTTGTTGCCTCTCTGATTAATGCCCTCCTTGCCTGGTCCATTAGTTTTTGTGGGCGGCCCTCTCTTGGCAGGTTTGTTGTGTTGCCATATTCTTTCAATTTTTTAATAATGGATTTAATGGTGCTCCGTGGGATGTTCAAAGTTTCAGATATTTTTTTATAACCCAACCCTGATCTGTACTTCTCCACAACTTTGTCCCTGACCTGTTTGGAGAGCTCCTTGGTCTTCATGGTGCCGCTTGCTTGTTGGTGCCCCTTGCTTAATGGTGTTGCAGACTCTGGGGCCTTTCAGAACAGGTGTATATGTACTGAGATCATGTGACACTTAGATGATAAGAGCGTCTGCTAAATGACGTAAATGTAAATGTAAATGTAGATTGCACACAGGTGGACTTTATTTAACTAATTATGTGACTTCTGAAGGTAATTGGTTGCACCAGATCTTATTTAGGGGCTTCATAGCAAAGGGGGTGAATACATATGCACGCACCACTTTTCCGTTATTAATTTTTTGAAACAAGTTATTTTTTTCATTTTACTTCACCAATTTGGACTATTTTGTGTATGTCCATTACATGAAATCCAAATAAAAATCGATTTAAATTACAGGTTGTAATGCAACAAAATAGGAAAAACGCCAAGGGGGATGAATACTTTTGCAAGGCACTGTACTTCACAATTTCTTTTTTGACTTCGTCATTATGGGGTATTGTGTGTAGATGGGTGAGAAAAAAATGTATTTAATCATTTTGAATTCCGGCTGTAACACAACAAAGTGGAATAAGTCAAGGGGTATCAATACTTTCTGACGGCACTTTATATTCTATATGACATGATGAGACATGAGTTGTGAGTTATGGGATCCCTCTCTTCTTACTGCAGAAATATTGATTATGTGCTTGCACTGTGACAAATGACCATCTTTAGAAAACCATTTGGAGATGTTTGAGTGAGGGTTCCCTAGGTCCTGGCATATCTTTATTTTTTATTTTTTTATCTTCATTGAGTACAGATTAAAATAATTCATTTTGACTTGCTTCAAATTTGCCTCTTCATATTTTGATGCTCTCTTCAGCAGTGACATTTGTAATGTTGTAATTATACAAAGGAAGAACCCAACACCGCAACATCGGATATGTTTGAGAATATAGTAGATGTCAAATGCAATTGAAAGTTACATTAACATCTGCTCATATCATTCACTTCAGTTTCACTAAAGGGATGAAGGAAAACAGTAATATTTGTCCCTTTCAGTCCACACTCATTTACCCCTACCAAGATTAATATGAATAAAGAAATAAAACTTTCATCCTGTTAATTGCAGAGCTGGCACATCCCCAGCGCAAAGGAGGACTGAGAGCGGCACTTTGGAATGTTAATGGCTGTGCCGTTACAGAGAGGGCGACTCAGCCTTGGCATCGACATCTGTGTGTGTGTGTGTGTGTGTGTGTGTGTGTGTGTGTGTTTGTGTATGTGTATGTGCACGCATCTGAAGGATTTGTCACCGTGAGTCCCCCCGACCCCCATCGTGTTCTGCCCCCCCCCCCTTCCCCCAGTATACCAGCTATAATTAGAAACCCTGGCTCACATCAAACAGCTAAAACCACCCTCACCCCCCACACCCCTCGCCTGTCACACCAAGAGAGGGGGTCACTCTGTGGAGACCTCATCCCCCTCGATACGTCAGCTGGCTTTTCATCTGGCAACTTCAAAACAAGTTTATTTCTGTGTAATGCCAGACGAGCAGGAGAAGGAACCTTCCATCTAGACAACGACTTCAAAAGATCAGGGTTAAATAATTCCTCTCACTTCGCAGGCGAGATGTGGAAGAGAGGAGAAAAGCAGCATTTCGTTCAGGTTTCTGATCCCAACGAAATTTGCTCTTCCTATTCACGTTAATTTAGGCTTTAACAATAGGACCAGAATGGGAATGTGGCACATACCAACGGTTTCTGATTTAGCTGTGACATGGTTAGCACAGAGACAGACGGGCGATGGACACAGCAGATGTCACAGTACATAGACTAGACAATGTCCATACACCCCTCTGTTATATACCCCCTAGTGTGTAGGGGGTAGGTGATAAGCCAGGGGCAAGAGGTCGATTTGGTATTGGATGCCTCTAACGTTCACATTCCCCCACCTATACATACACACACACACACACACACATATACAGTGTACAGTATATGGTTGTCCAGTGCCTACTATGTATCACTTTGATAAACAAGTCTCCCTCTCTCCACAGTCCACACACAGGGTGGCGTGGAATTGTGATTTTGGTAAAACTGTATACGTTTGGAACCAACAGCTCCTCTCATCTGCACAGTTGATATTGTGATGAGACACATAAAGTACATACAGGCAGCAGAGCATCTTCTAAGATCATAACATGTTCTATTAAAAAAACATAGCTCTACATGAGTCACATCTTAGGGGACTGCCGTAAGCAGACTTGTGCAACACAGATGCTAAGAATAGTCTTCACAAACCCACAGCAAGTCTCATGTAATAGAAACACCAAATTGTTTATGCATTGAGCCTACATTCCAAACAAATTACGTACAAAGATGAGCAATAATACCAGCACTTTTGTTTACATTAGCGTTAGGGGGAAAAGCATTCACAATCAATTCTTCAGCAGGGGAGATGGAAAATGAGGTCTGGAAATAGCTATTACGCCCCATAGACCCTCCCAACTGTGGCACTCATGTCCTCTAATAATTTCCCCTCTACACAAAGCTGCACACATTTCTCCTCAGTGTCCCTGAGAGGATAACATCTCTCGTTATTAAGCAAACACTATGCTTGTTCAACAGTTATTATCAATTGTTAGGAAATTCTAGGGGCTTAATAACAGTTCAATATTCAGTCTAAATATATGGCTATAGGGCGGCCTATCCCTCTAAATGACTCTTATCAACTGTATGCAAGTATTTCCTTTGTGTTGTCTTAGGAATGCTGCATTATCTCTCCGACCTGCATTCTGTCACACCTCTGGGTAGCAGAGGTTCTGTTGTCTTTACATCCTGTATGTCTGATTTCTGATTGGAAGTTAACTCAACAGTAATGCTATTGGTTAAAAACTCAGATTTTGAATCCAAACATGGTAAAATGGTTATAAAAGGGTCTTCGCTTCATTGTCTCTTTCTCTTTTGTTCCTGACCTGCGCTGGCAGGATACACTCTCCCTCTTTCTTTCTCTCTCCACCCTAGGGACTCTTGTGGCATGGCCTTTCAGGCTATGACTTCTCTCTCTCTTTCCCTTATGCCTAGATAATGCCTTGTAATGCTTGTTAATGCTTTGTAACTTAAGCGTTATGCCTTGTATGTGATTTCATTCATATTACAATGTAAATAAATATCTGCCTTTGATATAGACAATTCTAAGACCTTTATTGACCCTCCAATTCCTGTAACTCAACTGTAGTCTCTTGCATATTATGGAGTCAGATAAATATTTTAATAGGCTAATTGCACATAGTCTTAAGTTTGGGTCACAGGTGAGGTACAGATGAAGTCGGAGGTTTACATACACCTTAGCCAAATACATTTAAACTCAGTTTTTCACAATTCCTGACATTTAATCCTAGTAATAATTCCCTGTCTTAAGTCAGTTAGGATCACCACTTTATTTTAAGAATGTGAAATGTCAGAATAATAGTAGAGAGAATGATTTTGAGATGGCCACTCCTTGACTTTGATGTCCTTAAGCCATTTTGCCACAACTTTGGAAGTATGCTGGGGGTCATTGTCCATTTGAAAGATTCATTTGCGACCAAGCTTTAACTTCCAGACTGATGTCTTGAGATGTTGCTTCAATATATCCACATCATTTTCCTTCCTCATGATGCAGGAAAGCACCCCCACAGCATGATGCTGCCACCCCCGTGCTTCACGGTTGGGATGGTGTTCTTCAGCTTTCAAGCGTTCCCCTTTTTCTCCTAACATAACAATGGTCATTATGGCCAAACAGTTCTATTTTTGTTTTATCAGACCAGTGGACATTTCTCCAAAAAGTATGCTCTTTGTCCCCATGTGCAGTTGCAAACCGTAGTCTGGCTTTTTTATGGCGGTTTTGGAGCAGTGGCTTCTTCCTTGCTGAGCGGCCTTTCAGGTTATGTCAATATAGGACTCGTTTTACTGTGGATATAGATACTTTTGTACCTGTTTCCTCCAGCATCTTCACAAGGTCCTTTGCTGTTGTTCTGGGATTGATTTGCACTTTTTGCAAACAGAACGCGTCTCCTTCCTGAGCGGTATGACGGCTGCGTGGTCCCATGGTGTTTATACTTGCGTACTATTGTTTGCACAAATGAACGTGGTACCTTCAGTTATTTGTAAATTGCTCCCAAGGATGAACCAGACTTGTGGAGGTCTACAATTGTTTTTCTGAGGTCTTGGCTGATTTATTTAGATTTTCCCATGATGTCTAGCAAAGAGGCACTGAATTTGAAGGTATGCCTTGAAATACATCCACAGGTACACCTCCAATTGACTCAAATTATGTCAATTAGCCTATCAGAAGCTTCTAAAGCCATGACATAATTTTCTGGAATTTTCCAACCTGTTTAAAGGCACAGTCAACTTAGTGTATGTAAACTTCTGACCCACTGGAATTGTGATACAGTGAATTATAAGTGAAATAATCTGTCTGTAAACAATTGTTGGAAAAATTACTTGTGTCATGCACAAAGTAGATGTCCTATCCGACTTGCCAAAACTATAGTTTGTTAACAAGAAATTTGTGGAGTGGTTGAAAAACGAGTTTTAATGACTCCAACCTAAGTATGTAAACTTCCAACTTCAACTGCTTTGCTTTGCTGCAGGAGGGACTGGTGCACTTCACAAAATAGATGGCATCATGAGGAAGGAAAATTATGTGGATATATTGAAGCAACATCTCAAGACATCAGTCAGGAAGTTAAAGCTTGGTCGCAAATGGGTCTTCCAAATGGACAATGACCCCAAGCATACTTCCAAAGGACAACAAAGTCAAGGTATTGGAGTGGCCATCACAAAGCCCTGACCTCAATCCTATAGAAAATGTGTGGGCAGAACTGAAAAAGCGTGTGCGAGCAAGGAGAACTACAAACCTGACTCAGTTACACTAGCTCTGTCGGGAGGAATGGGCCAAAATTCACTCAACTTATTGTGGGAAGCTTGTGGAAGGCTACCCAAAACGTTTGACCCAAGTTAAACAATTTAAAGGCAATGCTACCAAATACTAATTGAGTGTATGTAAACTTCTGACTCACTGGGAATGAGATGAAATAAATAAAAGCTGAAATAAATCATTCTCTCTACTATTATTCTGACATTTCACATTCTTAAAATAAAGTGGTGATCCTTACTGACCTAAGACAGGGAATTTTTACCAGGATTAAATGTCAGGAATTGTGAAAAACTGAGTTTAAATGTATTTGGCTAAGGTGTATGTAAACTTCCGACTTCAACTGTATCTCTCTGGGTGGTGTTGAGCAAGAGAGGTCACTTCAGATATAATTGGCCTGCAACTCCTGAGCTCCATTTAACATCTGCTTAAGAAAATGTATATACAGTACAGTACTAACAGTATCTACATCAAACAACAGGCCTATAGAGTATAACACTACAGACAAGATTGCAGTTTTTGGGAAGTTTGACATTTTTGAGTCATATCAAACTAGTAGGCTCAGCAGAAAAAATATTTGCCATTTTACATTTACATTTTTACATTTTAGTTATTTAGCAGACGCTCTTATCCAGAACGACTTACAGTGCATTCATCTTAAGATAGCTAGGTGGGACAACAACATATCACAGTCATAGTAAGTACATTCTTCCTCAATAAACTAGCTATCAGAGCTAATAAGGGGAAAAAAGTTAAGTGCGAGTGTTAGTTCACAAAAGCTACTTTTTTCTGGGGGGGTACTGTGGGATTATTTAAGATACTCTTTGAAGTGGTAGGGTTTCTGATGTTTTCGGAAGATGGGCAGGGACTCTACTGTCCTAGCTTTAGGGGGAAGCTGGTTCTACCATTGGGGTGCCAGGACAGAGAAGAGCTAGGACTGCGCTGGATGGGAGCTGCCCTCACATAGGGGTGGGAGGGCCAAGAGACCAGAGGTGGCAGAACGGAGTGCTCGGGTTGGGGTGTAGGGTTTGAGCATTGCCTGAAGGTAGGGAGGTGCAGTTTCTCTAGCTGCTCCATAGGCAAGTACTGTGGTCTTGTAGTGGATGCGAGCTTCGACTAGAAGCCAGTGGAGTGTGCAGAAGAGTGGGGGGAGATGGGAGAACTTGGGAAGGTTGAACACCAGGCGGACTGCAGCATTCTGGATAAGTTGCAGGGGTTTGATGGCACAAGTGGGGAGCTCAGCCGACAGCGAGTTGCAGTAGTCAAGACGGGAGATGACAAGTGCCTGGATTAGGACCTGCGCCGCTTCATGTGTGAGGTAGGGTCGTACTCTACGGATGTTGTAGCGCATGAACCTGCAGGAGCGAGTCACTGCTTTGATGTATGCAGAGAATGACAGGGTGTTGTCCAGGGCCACGCTAAGGTTCTTTGCATTCTGGGTGGGAGACTCAGTGGACTTGTCAACCATGATGGAGAGGTCTTGGAGCAGGCAGGCATTCCCCGGGAGGAAGAGCAGCTCCGTCTTGTTGAGCTTGAGGTGGTGGGCCGACATCCAAGCTGAGCTATCTGCCAGGCAAGCAGAGATGCGTGTCACCACCTTGGTGTCAGAAGAGGGGAAGGAGAAATGTAGTTGAGTGTCATCCGAATAGCAATGATGGAAGAGCCCATGTGAGGATTTAACGGAGCCGAGTGACTTAGTGTATAGAGAGAAGAGGAGAGGGCCTAGAACCAAGCCCAGGGGTACACCAGTAGTGAGGGTACATGGTGCAGACACAGATCCACTCCATGTCACCTGGTAGGAGTGGCCTGCCAGGTAGGATGCAATCCAAGAGTGTGCAGAGCCTGAGACGCCCAGCCCTGAGAGGGTGGAGAGGAGGAAATTATGGTTCACGGTGTCAAAGGCAGCAGATAGATCTAGGAGGATGAGAACAGAGGAGAGAGAGTCAGCTTTGGCAGTGCGGAGAGCCTCCGTAACACAAAGAAGAGCAGTCTTGGTTGAGTGACCCGTCTTGAACCTGACTGGTTAGGGTCAAGAAGATCATTCTGAGAGTGATAGCGAGAGAGTTGGTCAGAGACAGCACGCTCAAGTGTTTTGGAAATAAAAGAAAGACGGGATACCAGTCTGTAGTTTTTGACATCAGAGGGTATGCAGCCAGTGGCCAGGGATGAGTTGATGAGGGAAGTGAGGAATGGGAGAAATTCTCCAGAGATGGTCTGGAGGAGGGAGGAGGGGATGGGGTCGAGTGGGCAGGGAGACAGAAAAGGAAACAGTGATCAGAGACCTGGAGGGGGTTGCAGTGAGATTAGTAGGCGAACAGCCTCTAGTAAAGATGAGGTCAAGCATATTGCCTGCCTTGTGAGTGGGAAGGGCCTGGGAAAGGGTGAGGTCAAAGGAGGAGGTGGAAGAAAGAGTTGGAAATAAATGAATCGAAGGCAGACATCGGGAGGTTGAAGTCTCCAAGTACGAATTGCGGTGAGCTCATTAGCCAAAGGTGGTAAGCTATTTACATATGAAACCCTCGGCAACCACAAACAGTGGGTGACAATTGGGGTGGGATTCAATGCTGTGATATAGGCCATAGGTGTTTCCAGAAAACACTGTTTATTATATGTTCACAAAAAGCATAAACAAGGCCTAAACTCAGCTACCCCAATGAAACTTAAAAATAAGTGCATAGATGACTCCTAGCAATAGCACTTCTTAAGCCTACCTGTTGCTGACTTGTTGGCTTGTTCTGAAAGATCTACATTATCCATCACAATCCAATGATGTATCTGAAAATAGAAGTGAGTGCAGGTATTCCCAGTCAGTCTTACTTTGGGAAACATATACTACATTGGGCACATCAAATAACGGCAACCAACTTATTTTACTGTCAACTCAATAGATAAAACAAAGGACTCACCAAAGCTAAAAACTCAATTTTTAGTTCATTCGTTTCCATGTTGACAAAGTGATAGGCCTACTTTGCTTGGGCCTACTTTGCCTTGCACGGCACATAACAGCATATGAGATGGTTTTCAGACATAGCTATAAGGCGAAGTGTAGGGCTGTAAGTCTGAAAACAGGTTAATCACTCGGCACTAATATTTCCACACTATGGGGTTGGAATAATATTGTGAAATTGACAAAATAATGATAATACCCTTTTAGTGTAAGAGCTGTTTGAAAAGACCACCTGAATTTATTTATGGGTTTACAACCTACCAGGGTGTTTACAAACACTACAGGAACAAGATCATCCACATGTATTGATCAAATTTTTACTAATACTGTAGAACTTTGTTCTAAAGCTGTATCCGTACCCATTGGATGCAGTGATCACAATATAGTGGCTATATCCAGGAACGCCAAAGTTCCAAAAGCTGGGCCTAAAATAGTGTATAAGAGATCATACAAAATATTTTGCTGTGACTCTTATGTGGATGATGTTAAAAATATTTTTTGGTTTGATGTGATTAATAAGGAGCATCCAGATGCTGCACTTGATGAATTTATGAAATTGCTTCTTCCAATTATTGATAAACATGCACCTGTTAAGAAACTGACTGTTAAGGCGCCATGGATTGATGAGGAATTAAAAAACTGCATGGTTGAAAGAGATGGGGCAAAAGGAGTGGCTAATAAGTCTGGCTGCACATCTGACTGTATGACTTACTGCAAATTGAGAAATGATGTGACTAAACTCAACAAAAAGAAGAAGAAACTGTATTATGAAGCCAAGATCAATTATATAAATTATGGAAAATAAACTTTGGAGTACGCAGGAAATGCCAACAACGAACAGTGAGCCATCATTCTCATGCACACAAAAAACATATAATGAAAGAAAAGCATTGCAAGTTTGAATTTTGTAAAGGTAGTGTGGGAGAAGTGGAAAAATGATTGTCATCGATCAATAATGACATACCTCCTGGCATTGACAATTTAGATGGAAAGATACTGAGGATGGTAGCTGACTCTATACCTGTCATATCTTTCATCTGAGCCCAGAGGAAAGTCTTTGTCCTCAGGCCTGGAGGGAAGCCAAAGTCATTCCGCTACCCAAGAATGGTAAAGCTGCCTTTACTGGTTCTAACAGCAGACCTATCAGCTTGCTGCCAGTGCTTAGCAAACTGTTGAAAAAAATGGTGTTTGACCAAATAGAATGCTATTTCTCTGTAAACCAATTAACAACAGACTTTCAGCATGCTTATAGAGAAGGGCACTCAACATGTACTGCACTGACACAAATGACTGATGATTGGTTTAAAAAAAAAGGATAATAAGAAGATTGTGGGAGCTGTACTGTTAGATTTCAGTGCAGCCTTTGATATTATTGACCGTTACCTGTTGTTGACAAAAACGTATGTGTTATTGCTAGGGCTGTGGCGGTCACGAAATTTTGTCAGCCGGTGATTGTCAAGCAAATAAGTGTCGGTCTCACGGTAATTGACCGTAATTAAACATAAACACATTTAGCATC
This sequence comes from Coregonus clupeaformis, assembly GCF_020615455.1. Classification (NCBI taxonomy): domain Eukaryota; kingdom Metazoa; phylum Chordata; class Actinopteri; order Salmoniformes; family Salmonidae; genus Coregonus; species Coregonus clupeaformis. The sequence goes on along the minus strand of NC_059211.1, from coordinate 12,789,384 downwards.
TCCTGGCTTCCACACATAGCCTACAAGCCACTGATGCAGACCTTTGGAACATCTACATTTAAAAAAGTCTAATAAATCCATATAATATAGCCTACACCTTCACAATAAATCCATTATTTATTTTAGAGAGGCCTAAAGAAGCATGATATGAAGAAAATGTAGTCTATTTCAGAAGAACAGAACAGCATACTCTGAGTTGTCCTTATTTTAGGTCCTGATCTGGCTATGCAAAATGGCTGTGGGCTACACTAGTTCATTTAGCAGACAAGATTTGCTTAGAATTCTGTGGCATTATTTTATAGTATGAAGAATACAATTGAACAAAGCTGAATAAAATAATTTGAGGGAGTGCGCACATACGGCTATTCTGTGTTGAGTGGTTAACAAATAAATAGGTATTCCTATTTAGAGTTATTAATGTAACTTTAGTTGTTCTACAAATGTTGGGCTATATGTTTTGATTTGTAATACATTGTAAGGCTGCATGATGCGACTCTAATGATTATTTGAAAAAACTTGCTTGAAAGGCATGAGGTCTGCTTTGTTTTTTGCGCAGGCTGTACACACTACATCAGTCACTCACTCACAATTTGACAAGCACTTGATAATGCCTAGAATTTCACAGTCACAACCCTGTAATGCACCCTAAAAAAATCCATGCCTTTTGCGGCCATTGGCCGTTGTGCCCTTCTCCCTGAGTGCTGAGCGCGCCGAATGACCTCTCACTCACATGGGTCTCCATCACCTGATCAGGTCTTTCTCACAGGCTACAAGTGAAGACAGACACCTCGGGGTTGCAACTGCGTGCATCCTTATCCAATTCCGAGGTGCATATTGAAGATATTGGAAGAACTGTCCACATTTACTTTTCGTCAGCCAACAAGATGAGTAGGCCTAACGAACAACAAAAGCACAAGTCTATGTCAATCTACTGTCCCCCATAGTACAAAAGTCGACCTATTCTATTCTGTGCGAGAAATAAATATTCCAAACATAGTCTGGGACAGTTGTGGGATGCGATAGATCCCAAATTAATATAACCACCAGCATCAAAAATAACTTTTTTACGTAATGTGGCTGACGCAACAGATCAGAACGTTTAGCTTAAAATGTTGATAAACTATTAGGCTATTTCTTCACATTAGAAGCGCAGCAATGCGCACATGGTAGTAGGCTATAAGCGCAAATGTTCCATTAGCGGAAAACAACATTGTCAAAAGTGACCGCAAATGCAATTATGCATGTAATTCTTTTATTATAAAGGTGCATTTTTACACGCTGCTTATGTACGCCAGTTAGGCTCTAGACCCCTTGTAAAGCGGAATCATGTGCTTAATTTTAGTTCTTTGGCCACCTTAGTTGTGATACAAACCTTATCAAAACATATAGGCCTATGTGCTAGGATACATTTTATATTTTAGTCATTTAGCATTTATAGTTAGTGAGTGCATTTTTTTTTTTCATACATGAGGTGTGCGACTATGTTTCGAAAAAGTAGCAAAAAAAAGGTATCGTTTCTTTGTCAAGAGGTGAGGTGTAAGTGGGGTGGAAGTCAGGCGCAGGACACCGAGGCTCAGTCCAACAGAGTTTACTCAAATAATCCAACAAGGAAACGGTAAACAAACTGCCTCGAAAAACACAGAGGCGAACATTACGCACAATGCGTAAAACACTAAAACAGAAAACAAGAAACGAAACACGCAGCACTACGACAGGCGAACAACAACACACAATCCTACTAAGCAAACAGACAGAACTTATAGGACAGGTGATCAATAAACAATTGGACACAGGTGTGACAGACAGACAAAAGCAATCACACACAGAACAAAGATCGGTGGCAGCTAGTACTCCGGGGACGGCGACCGCCGACGCCTGCTCGTACAAGGAGGAGGAGCAGCCTCGGCGGAATCCGTGACAGTACCCCCCTTGACGCGCGGCTCCAGCCGTGCACCGACCCCGGCCTCGGGGGACGGCCAGGAGGACGCGGACCCGGGGCGCGTGGGATGCCCACGGTGGAACTCAGTCAGGAGGGATGGATCGAGGATGTCCCTCCTGGGCACCCAGGACCGTTCCTCCGGACCGTACCCCTCCCACTCCACGAGATACTGGAGACCACTCCTCCGGCGCCTCGAGTCCAATATAGTCCGGACCCTGTACGCCGGTGCCCCCTCGATGTCCAAAGGGGGGTGGAGGGGTCTCTCCTATCTCCTCCTCTTGGAGTGGACCAGCTACCACCGGCCTGAGAAGAGACACATGGAACGAGGGGTTAATATTTTTGTACTCAATAGGCAGTTGTAATCTGTAACACACCTCGTTCAATCTTCTCAGGACTTTGAAGGGCCCCCACAAACCGCCGACCCAGCTTCCGGCAGGGCAGGCGGAGGGGCAGGTTTCGAGTCGAGAGCCAGACTCGATCTCCCGGTGCGTACACCGGCCCCTCACTGCGGTGGCGATCGGCGCTCGCCTTCTGTTGACGGATGGCACGCTGCAGATGGACATGGGCAGCGTCCCACGTCTCTTCTGAGCGCCGAATCCACTCGTCCACCACAGGGGCCTCGGTCTGGCTCGTGCCACGGTGCCAGGACCGGCTGATACCCTAAAATACACTGGAAAGGTGTTAATCCGGTGGAGGAGTGGCGGAGAGAGTTCCGGGCCATCTCTGCCCAGGGGATATACCTCGACCACTCCTCCGGCCGGTCCCGGCAATAGGACCTCAAAAACCTACCCACATCCTGGTTAACACGTTCAACCTGCCCATTGCTCTCTGGGTGGTACCCCGAGGTAAGGCTAACCGAGACCCCCAGGCGTTCCATAAAAGCCCCCCAGACTCTGGAGGTGAACTGGGGACCTCGGTCGGACACAATATCCTCGGGGACCCCATAGTGCCGGAACACGTGGGTAAAGAGGGCCTCGGCGGTCTGTAGGGCAGTAGGGAGACCCGGCAGTGGGAGGAGACGACAGGCCTTAGAAAACCGATCCACAACGACCAAAATGGTAGTATTCCCCTGAGAAGGGGGTAGATCGGTCACAAAATCTACAGATAGGTGGGACCATGGTCGTTGTGGAACGGGCAGAGGATGTAACTTACCCCTGGGCAAATGTCTAGGTGCCTTACACTGGGCACACACCGAGCAGGAGGAGACATAAACCCTCACATCCCTGGCTAACGTTGGCCACCAGTATTTCACGCTAAGGCAGTGCACCGTCCCACCAATACCAGGATGTCCAGAGGAGGGTGATGTATGAGCCCACGAAATAAGCCGATCACGAACCTCGAGCGGAACGTACGTCCGCCCCACAGGACACTCGGGGGGAGTAGGGTCGGTACGCAGCGCCCGCTCGATTTCCGCATCGACCTCCCATACTACCGGAGCCACCAGACAAGACTTCGGCAGTATGGAAGTAGGCTCAATGGACCTCTCCTCCGTGTCATACTGTCGGGACAGTGCGTCTGCCTTACCGTTCTGGGACCCAGGGATGTATGTGATCTTAAACACAAACCGGGTTAGGAACATGTTCCACCCTAGCCTGACGAGGGTTCAATCTCCTAGCTGCCCGGATGTACTCCAGGTTGCGGTGATCAGTCAGAATGAGAAAAGGGTGTTGAGCCCCCTCAAGCCAATGCCTCCACACCTTTAGGGCCTGGACTACAGCTAACAGCTCCCTGTCCCCAACGTCATAATTGCGCTCCGCCGAGCTGAGCTTCTTGGAGTAGAACGCACAGGGGCGGAGCTTAGGTGGCGTGCCGGACCGTTGTGACAGGACTGCCCCTATACCGGTCTCGGACGCGTCCACCTCTACTTGGAAAGGCAAAGAGGGATCCGGATGTGCCAGCACCGGGGCCGAAGCGAACAGGTTCTTCAGCTTGACAAATGCCCTGTCCGCCTCAGCTGACCACCGCAAGCGCACCGGACCCCCCCCTTTAGCAGGGACGTAATGGGAACTGCAACCTGTCCAAAACCCCGGATAAACCTCCGGTAGTAATTAGCAAAACCCAAGAACCGCTGCACCTCTTTTACGGTGGTTGGAGTTTGCCAATTACGCACAGCTGATACCCGATCTACCTCTATCTCCACGCCAGACGCGGACAACCGATAACCCAAAAAGGAGACGGACTCCTGGAAGAACAGGCATTTCTCTGCCTTGACATACAAGTCATGCTCCAACAGTCGTCTCAATACTCGGCGCACCTGGGCTACATGCTCGGCTCGTGTAGAAGAATACACTAGAATGTCGTCAATGTACACCACTACACCCTGCCCATGCATGTCCCGGAAAATCTCATCAACAAAGGATTGGAAGACTGAAGGAGCATTCATTAACCCATACGGCATGACGAGATACTCGTAATGACCCGAGGTGGTGCTAAATGCTGTTTTCCATTCATCCCCCCTTAATGCGCACCAAATTGTACGCGCTCCTGAGATCCAACTTTGAGAAGAAACGCGCTCCGCGTAATGACTCCGTCATCGTCGCAATCAGTGGAAGTGGGTAACTGTATTTTACTGTGATCTGATTGAGACTACGGTAATCAATACACGGGCGCAATCCCCCGTCCTTCTTCTTCACAAAGAAGAAACTCGAGGAAACCGGAGAAGTAGAGGGCCGTATGTATCCCTGTGCCAAGGACTCGGCTATGTAAGTCTTCATAGCCGCAGTCTCCTCTTGAGACAGGGGATACACACGACTCCTGGGAAAAGCTGCTCCGGTCTGGAGATTTATCGCACAGTCCACCTGTCTATGAGGAGGTAGCCGTGCTGCTCTCGATTTGCTAAACGCTAGTGCTAAATCCTCATACTCGGGGAATGCGCAGTGCGGGCACTTGGTTCGGACTCTCTACCGAGGTCGCCCCTATGGAAACACCTAGACATCTCCCTACACACTGGGCAGACCACTCCATAAGAGCCCTCTGTTGCCACGCTATGGTAGGATCGTGGGTGCTTAACCAGGGAAGCCCCAACACCACTGGGTACGCAGGAGAGTCAATCAGATAGAACTGAATGATTTCCTCATGACCCCCCTGCGTAGTCATCGTCAGCGGTGCCGTGACATCCCTGATTAGACCCGACCCCAACGGCCGGCTGTCTAACGCATGGACAGGGAATGGAACTTCTACCGGCCGAAGGGGAATTCCTAACCTAGCACCAAAATGCCCGATCAATAAAGTTCCCAGCTGCGCCTGAATCTACTAGCGCCTTATGCTGGGAATGAGGTGCCACCTGTGGAAAACGCACAGGAATGCTCATGTGACCAACAGAGAGCTCTGGGTAAGTGGGGCGCCTACTCACCTGAAATGACTCCCCAGTGCGTGACCTGTTGTCCCCTCTCTCAGAAGACCCTCCCCAGCACCTGGCCGCGGTGTGTCCTCCACGGCCACAGTTGGTGCAGGGATTGGCCCTCCTCGGGTTCTCCCTCCTCCTCTCTCTAGCGCCAGCACCCCGAGCTCCATAGGAATGGGCTCAGAGGTGCTGGAGGATGGAATGGACGACCCCCCACTCGGGACGTCCGCGGGCGGCCAGCAGGGTGTCAAGCCTGATGGAGATGTCCACCAGCTGGTCGAAGCATAGGTTGGTGTCCCTGCAGGCCAGCTCACGACGAACGTCCTCTCGCAGGCTACACCGATACTGGTCGATGAGGGCCCTCTCATTCCATCCCGCATCCGCAGCTAACGTCCGGAACTCCAGTGCGAACTCCTGTGCGCTCCTCTTCTCCTGTCGGAGGTAGAACAGACGCTCCCCGCCGCCTTCCCTTCAGGTGGGTGATCGAAGACTGCCCGGAAGCGGCGGGAGAACTCAGCGTAGGTGATGGTAGCTGCGTCTATTCTCCTCCATTCGGCGTTGGCCCATTCCAACGCCTTACCGGATAGACAGGAGATGAGGGCGGCGACGCTCTCGTATCCCGAGGGCGCTGGGTGTATAGTAGCCAGGTATAGTTCTATCTGCAGGAGGAAACCCTGACACCCGGCTGCAGAACCGTCATATGCCCTCGGGAGCGAGAGCCGAATGCCACTGGGTTCCGGTGCTGAGAGAGGAGGACTGGTCGTTGGTGATGGGATCGTGGGTGATGGCGTGGGCACTTCCCTCGTCACCAAGCGACTCATCTTGTTGGACACCTCGTCAAGGGCGGCCTCAAGTTGCTGGAACAAGCTGTCTTGATAGCGTAACTGCTCCCCCAGCAACCTGGGTGCCGCTACTGCTCCTGCTGACTCCATGATGGTGTGTTGTTCTGTCAAGAGGTGAGGTGTAAGTGGGGTGGAAGTCAGGCGCAGGACACCGAGGCTCAGTCCAACAGAGTTTACTCAAATAATCCAACAAGGAAACGGTAAACAAACTGCCTCGAAAAACACAGAGGCGAACATTACGCACAATGCGTAAAACACTAAAACAGAAAACAAGAAACGAAACACGCAGCACTACGACAGGCGAACAACAACACACAATCCTACTAAGCAAACAGACAGAACTTATAGGACAGGTGATCAATAAACAATTGGACACAGGTGTGACAGACAGACAAAAGCAATCACACACAGAACAAAGATCGGTGGCAGCTAGTACTCCGGGGACGGCGACCGCCGACGCCTGCTCGTACAAGGAGGAGGAGCAGCCTCGGCGGAATCCGTGACATTCTTATGCTAGGCATCATTCACAAGTGATAAAATATCATGCACAAGTGACAGGCTAATATTGTCACCCATCAGACTATTCTTGATTTAATCTTGTCTTTACATATACTAAATAATGTATATGTGTGAAATTTGTTTTGATTTAGAATGGACCATTCGAAACAGGCGCAGTGGAAAAAAATACATGTAATCTATGCACTTAAATAGCGAATGGAGGACGCTTTTCGTGTGGTTCATTTTCATGCCAGCCAGGTAGGCTATACTCCTGTTGTAAATATAAACAATGCGCTTAATATTAGGAAAGTTGATAAATAAATATAGTAGGCCTAGCCTATAGGAAGCTGATGGGATCATCCTCTTTTTAATAGAGGCCATCACTCTGTTTTCTTGCGCAATTGCATAGCCTATGAAATGTTGCTCAACATGAGCTCATGGGCTCTCATGAGGTGTTTGATTAGATTTTTTATTACATTTGCATTGATGTCAGAGTGATTAGAGGAACAATAGAGTGCTGAGTACCAGGCAGCAGCATCAGAGCTTGGAGAAGCCTAATTACCGTGACTAAACGGTCACGTGGAATTTGACTGCCTTCATGACTCGTGACCGACGGTGTGGCGGTAATACGGTCACCGCAACAGCCCTAGTTACGGCTTTTCAACCTCTGCCATATTGTGGATTCAGAGCTATCTATCTAATAGAACTCAAAGGGTTTTCTTTAATGGAAGCTTCTCTAATGTCAAACATGTAAAGTGTAGTGTACCGTAGGGCAGCTCTCTATGCCCTCTACTCTTTTCAATTTTTTACCAATGACCTGCCACTGGCATTAAACAAAGCATGTATGTCCATGGATGCTGATGATTCAACCATATACTCATCAGCAACCACAGCTAATGAAGTCACTGAAACCCTTAACAAAGTGTTGCAGTCTGTTTTGGAATGGGTGGCCAGTAATAAACTGGTCCTGAACATCTCTAAAACTAAGAGCATTGTATTTGATGCAAATCATTCGGTAAGTTCTAGACCTCAGCTGAATATGGTAATGAATGGTGTGGCTGTTGAACAAGTTGAGGAAACTAAATTACTTGGTGTTACCTTAGATTGTAAACTGTCATGGTCAAAACATACAGATTCAATGGTTGGAAAGATGGGGAGAGGTCTGTCCGTAATAAAGAGATGCTCTGCTTTTTGACACCACACTCCACAAACCTTTTTGACACCACACTCCACCAAGCAGGCTCTTATCTTGATTATTGTCAAGTCATATTGTGCTGCAAAGAAAGACCGAGTTAAGATGCAGCTGGCCCAGAACAGAATGGCACGTCTTGCTCTTCATTGTAATCAGAGGGCTAATATTAATACTATGCATGCCAGTCTCTCTTGGCTAAGAGTTGAGGAAAGACTGACTCTGTCACTTCTTGTTTTTAAAAGAAACATTAATGTGTTGGAAATTCCTAATTGTTTGCATAGTCAACTTACACACAGCACTGACACACACACTTATCCCACAAAACATGCCACCAGGGGTCTTTTAATAGTCCCCAGGTCCAAGACAAATTCAAGGAAATGTACAGTATTATACCTTTGCACATTGATCTGCTACTGGTACTCCCTGTATACAGTGCATTGGGAAAGTATTCAGACCCATTGACTTTTTCCACATTTTGTTACGTTACAGCCTTATTCTAAAATGGATTAAATTATTTTTTCCCCTCATCAATCTACACACAATACCCCATAATGATGTTTCTATTGATCATCCTTGAGATGTTTCTACAACTTGATTAGAGTCCACCTGTGGTAAATTCAATTGATTGGACATGATTTGGAAAGGCACACACCTGTCTATAGAAGGTCCCACAGTTGACAGTGCAGAGCAAAAACCAAGCTATGAGCTCAAAGGAATTGTCCGTAGAGCTCTAAGACAGGATTGTGTCGAGGCACAGATCTGGGAAACGGTACCAAAACATTTCTGCAGCATTGAAGGTCCCCAAGAACACAGTGGCCTCCATCATTCTTAAATGGAAGAAGTTTGGAACCACCAAGACTCTACCTAGAGCTGGCCGCCCGGTCAAACTGAGCAATCGGGGGAGAAGGGCCTTGGTCAGGGAGGTGACCAAGAACCCGATGGTCACTGACAGAGCTCCAGAGTTCCTCTATGGAGATGGGAAACCTTCCAGAAGGTCAACCATCTCTGCAGCACTCCACCAATCAGGCCTTTATGGTAGAGTGGCCTGACGGAAGCCACTCCTCAGTAAAAGGCAGCTTGGAGTTTCCCAAAGGCACCTAAAGGACTCAGACCATGAGAAACAAGATTCTCTGGTCTGATGAAACCAAGATTGAACTATTTTGCCTGAATGCCAAGTGTCACCTCTGGAGGAAACCTGGCACCATCCCTACGGTGAAGCATGGTGGTGGCAGTATCATGCTGTGGGGATGTGTTTCAGCAGCAGGGACTGGGAGACTAGTCAGGATTGAGAGAAAGATGTACAGAGAGATCCTTGATGAAAACCTGCTCCAGAGCGCTCAGGACCTCAGACTGGGGCAAAGGTTCACCTTCCAACAGGACAACGACCCTAAGCACACAGCCAACACAAAGCAGGAGTGGCTTCGGGACAAGTTTCTGAATGTCCTTGAGTTGCCCAGCCAGAACCCAGACTTGAACCCGATCTAACATCTCTGGAGAGACCTGAAAATAGCTTTGGAGCGACGTTCCCCATCCAACCTGACAGAGCTTGAGAGGATCTGCAGAGAAGAATGGGAGAAACTCCCCAAATACAGGTGTGCCAAGCTTGTAGCGTTGTACCCAAGACGACTTGAGGCTTTAATCGCTGCCAAAGGTGCTTCAACAAAGTACTGAGTAAAGGGTCTGAATACTTATGTAAATGTGATATTTCAGTTTTTTATTTCCATACAAATGATGATAGCTGATTCATGATCTCGACTGGCTGAGAAACGCTGCCTGCCTGTCTGTCTCGTCCCGACTACCAACATGTTCATTACTATGGGACAGCTGGAGATCGAATATTGAAACAATGTTGCAAATGTCGGAGAGACAGACAGCAAGGTTTATACAAATCTCCGCTGTTGAAAACTAAATGTTAGTCTAAAAGAAATGTGAGATAATGTCTAGATGCTTTTTATAGTGGAGATCAAGTTTATAAAGTGCCTGGCTGGGCTGATGAGACAGTGGATTGAGCGATCAGATGGAACAGAGTAAACAGCCATTTTAACGTCATAGTAACTTGTGAAATAGACACCGGCTGGAATGCGGTTTTAACCAATCAACATTCAGTATTAGACCTACCCGTTGTATAATCATCAAATAACCACCCAGGGTTAAAGACATTTGTGACAGAGACTCACTGTTTAACAATTGCTTTCTGTACATTTCATTCTGGTCACTGGATCAGTTAAATAGAATTAGTGACTAGCCATGGTTTGCATGAGGATTGGTCCTACCCCCATTAGACAACCTTGATCAGCAACCTATCAATTCAGTCTATGATTTCACTGATTCAGGCTTACTTTTGAGGAGAATGTGGCAACTTTCTCCTCACTTTCTCTTTTCCACACAATCACATCTGTCAAGCTCCAGTGACTATTGGAAATAAGTATCCATACATGTTTATCTCTGCGCTGCACTCGGTCGCTCCCACTTCTCCTCACTTCTCTATGGCAGACAGCACTGAGTGCCTTTGCTCATCAGGGAGAGAACAGAAAGAGAGGCCCTGCAAGTTTAAATGAAAAACAATGCTGGTGAGAGTGTGGCATATTAATAAAGTGCATCTTTATCTGGTCAGGGAAGACAAACAAATAGCTGCCCTGCAAAGCTCTTAATCATCCAATTAGTCTTAGAGCAGACTCTCTCTCTCTCTCTCTCTCTCTCTCTCTCTCTCTCTCTCTCTCTCTCTCTCTCTCTCTCTCTCTCTCTCTCTCTCTCTCTCTCTCTCTCTCTCTCTCTCTCTCTCTCTCTCTCTCTCTCTCTCTCTCTCTGTCTCTCAGGGCCTGGGCTGTATCCATCATCCCCTCGCAGCTGAACCACATACAATAAACACATTCACACTTTCTCTCTTCACTTTCACTCAGATATGCACATGAGAATAAAGCCAATTGTTCAGTAAGTCGGCTATTGGTATGATCAGCATACTCAGTCCTCTGTGAGGTAAAGAGAACACACAAGTGCTCCGGGGAGTCTGCATGCTTATCTGTGTGTGGCTTTTGACCCAGGCTTATTTCCCTCGTTTCCCCCCCTGTATCTCAGCCCCTTGCTCTGTACACTGTGCCCTCTGTTAATTCAGTAGCTTAAAATCTCATTTCAGACACAATTAGCCTTTAGCCTGTGGAGAATTTCGCTGTGGTGTTTTTTCTTTATTTTTTTTCTTTATTTCTTTTAGCAAATTTCACTTTACTGATAGAGATTGTTGTTGGGGCAAGAAAATGAATTCTCTGATCGTTTACTGGAGAAAACATATTACAGGCCCTGAACGCTTCTATTAAAGGGTAGGTAGCATAAATGTAACGACATGTAACATATGGATTTGACTTGTATCACATGTCCCAATACAAAGTTACACCTCACTTTTCTATTTTTCGAGTTATTACATAAAACTGATCAGAATTCAGAAGAATGCTGAAGAATGCCGAAGTCATGCCAGAAAAAAACAATTTGTGGGGTGTGACGTAATATGGAGGACCCGGCAAGCCAGCCTATTCCCAATAATGTAAACTCCAACAAAAATTACTTCAAATGTATAACTTCAAATTAAATCAAATAATTTGCACTCATGACTACTGGTTTCAATTCAATTTTCAGCCAACTTACAAGCATTGTTACAAATCAGCTTGCAAGGTTGCTAGCCAGCTAGCCTGCTAATATTAGCCCTGCTAGCCTGCTAATGTTAGCCCTACCAGCCTGTTAACGTCACGTTAGCACTTCATTAGTTGCTATCAATACCTAGCTTACAGCTACATTAAAGTAAAACAACGTTTTTTAAATACAAAACCACATCTATCCAGTTATCAAATAATGTTATATGCAGTTAACATTATCTTAGCTAACCTAGCCAGCTAACGTTACAACAATGAAGACCAGCGAGCACAGGCAGTAACCCACAGAACATAACTAAAACAAAACCCTCCAGCAGTTAAAACATACTTACATATTGACGACTGGGGCCTATCATGGTAAGGACTGTAGGCTGAATTAGCTACCAAACAAAGTGAGAGCCAGGGAGTGAGGCACTTCCGATGTGAAAAGCCTAGCTAGCTATTTTAGCCAGCTAACTAGCCTTGCCAGCTAGCATATCACTGCAGAGGAAACTTCCGCCAGATATGAAATGTCAAAATGTCAGACAAAAGCAGCGACTCCGAGCATAGCAGGAACAATGTCTCCCCTGAGCCTGACCTTTTTGGAGAATCTGATGAAGACGAGGTGGTGGTAACAGAACAGGCAGCTGAGGCAGGGATCAGTTTCCCGTTTCGATTTGAGCCCGAAGCAAGGAACGAGAGCGTGCTGGGATTGAATTTGTAGTGCAGGATGCGGCTCCACGTGTGGGGAATGTTGATTGGTAATATGGCTAGCTAATTTGCTACTGAGAATATACCCTATAATGTCACTTCCTTCGTAACTACGTCTGAACCATGTCAAAATAACTTGTTGTAGGTGCTTGTGCAGCAGGTGTATTCCCATGCCGACAGCCATGAGTCTGTGTGCTGTCCACAATGTGAGAGGAAGAAGTGGGTTGAATAACTCAACATTCTGGCTTCCCACGGTCTTCCTGGATGTCAATGTGCTGCGCACGGCCTACAACAGTGGTTCCCAACCTTTCTCGGTTACTGTACCACCAACTGAATTTTGCTCTACCCAGAGTACCCCTGAAGTACCCCCAGTGGTGAAAAAAGTACTCAATTGTTATACTTGAGTAAAAGTAAAGATACCTTAATAGAAAATGACTCAAGTAAAAGTAAAAGTCACCCAGTAAAATACTACTTGAGTAAAAGTCTAAAAGTATCTGGTTTAAAATGTACTTAAATACAGTGGTGTAAAAAGTACTCAATTGTAATACTTGAGTTAAAGTAAAAAGTAAAGTAAATTCTATACATTAAAATTCCTTATATTTAGAAAACCAGACGCCACAACAGACAAGGGCACACTCCCACACTCAGACATGATTTACAAACACAGTATTTGTGTTTAGTGAGTCTGCCAGATCAGCGGCAGGAGGGATAACAATACGTTATATTGATAGGTGCATGTAATCTCCCGAGTGGCGCAGTGGTCTAAGGTGATGCAGTGCTAGCTGTGCCACTAGAGATCCTGGTTCGTATCCAGGCTCTGTCGTAGCTGGCCGTGACCGGGAGACTTATGGGGTGGCGCACAATTCGTCCAGGGTAGGGTAGGGGAGGGAATGGCCGGCAGGGATGTAGCTCAGTTGGTAGAGCATGGCATTTGCAACGCCAGGGTTGTGGGTTCAATTCCCACGGGGGGCCAGTATGAAAAATTTTATAAAAAATAATGTATGCACTCACTAACTGTAAGTCACTCTGGATAAGAGCTTCTGCAAAATGTAAATGTAATGTATTGGACCATATTGCTGTCCTGCCTGAGTATTCGAATTGCAACGAGTACTTCTGGGTGTCAGGGAAAATGTATGGGAGTAAAAAGTACATATTCTAATGTTTCTATATTAATGTTTGGTATACTCTGTGTATGTAATACTGGTACACCACTTTTGTCATGGGTCTTGAAATACAATATATACTTTTCTTTATGGATGATTGAAAGCTTGGCAGCAGCAGCAGAGACGTGCAGCACTTTGTTTCAGGAATGTCAAGGAGCCCAACGTCCGATGAACATAGACCGTGGTAGGTGTGGAGGTGTGGAGTTATGCCTATTACCGGCTCAAGGTGCTGCTTACAGTTATCCAATTATCTCAGCTCAGTAATGGGAAGTAAACCAGGGCAGAGGGTACAAGGGAACAAGCTCTACCCTAGCAGACAGACAAAAATCAGCTTAGGGCTGGATGCAGGTGTGTTGATGGCAGTGTGACATAAGAAGGCTGATGTTGGACTGATGTGGTATTCAGGTTGCTAGAGGAAGAGTTTAATTACGATGTTACTCAAGTTCTCACGTATTGTAAAACATTTAGACTTTGAATCATATTATGACACAGTATATTACCAATGAGATAAGAACAATACTTTACTGCATGAGTACTGTTTCAAGCCATTCCAGAGCAGGCCGGAGAAGCTGAGGCATGAGGAGAGCCACCTGCATGTAAAAAAGCCTTACACTTTACATTATATTCTCCCTCACTGCCCGGTCTTTCGTGGGACGATGAAACTGGCTACAGAGTGGTGGAGGTGATTCCAGGATCCTGGGGTCTGACTAATACTAAGATACTCTTCAAAGAGGTAGTGTTTCAGACGTTTTCGAAAGATGGGCAGGGACTCCGCTGTCCTGACTTTGGGGGGAAGCTTGTTCCACCATTGGGGTAACAGTAAAGAGAAGAGCTTTGAAGAGCTTTGACTGGGCTGAGCGGGAGCTGAGTGTGAGGGCCAGGAGACCAGAGGGGGAGGAATGGAGTGCTTGGGTTGGGATATAGGGTTTGAGCATAGCCTGAAGGTGAGGAGGTGCAGTTCCCCTTGCTGCTCCGTAGGCAAGCACCAGGGTCTTGAAGACGATGCAAGCTTTGACTGGAAGCCAGTGTAGTGTGCGGAAGAGCGGGGTGACATGGGAGAACTGAGGAAGGTTCAACACCAGGCGGGCTGAATTCTGAATAAGTTGCAGTGGTTTGATGGCATAAGCGGGAGCCCAGCCAACAACGAGTTGCAGTAGTCTAGACGGGAGATGGCAAGTGCCTGGATTAGGACCTGCCTGCTTCCTTTGTGAGGAAAGGTTGTACTCTACGGATGTTGTAGAGCATGAACCTGCAGGAGCGAGTCACTGCTTTGATGTTTGCAGAGAACGACAGGATGTTGTCCAGGGCCACGGCAAATTTATTTGCACTCTGGGATGGGGACACCGTGGAGTTGTCAACCATGATGGAGAGGTCATGGAGCGGGCAGGCCTTTCCCGGGAGGAAGAGCAGCTTGAGCTTGAGGTGGTGGGCCGACATCCAAGCCGAGATTTCTGCCAGGCACGCAGAGATGGGTGTCGCCACCTGGGTGTCAGAAGGGGGGAAGGAGAAGAGCATTTGAGTGTCATCCGCATAGCAATGATAGGAGAGCCCATGTGAGGATATGACAGAGCCGAGTGACTTGGTGTAAAGAGAAAAGAGGAGGTAGCCTAGAACCGAGCCCTGGGGGACACCAGTAGTGAGAGCACGTGGTTTCATCTGGCGAGGAAGGGGAGAAAGAGGTCAAGGTGTAGGGTAGTTCTGTGTGAGTGGGACCAGTGGACTCAGTAGGCTGAGTGAAAGAGGAGCGGACGTCATCAACCTTTTTTTCAAAGTGGTTGACAAAGTAATCCGCAGAGAGGGAGGAGGGAGGGGGAGGAGGTGGCGGATTAAGGAGGGAGGAGAAAGTGGGGAAGAGTTTCCCAAGGTTGGAGGCAGAAACTTGACATTTAGAGTGATAGAAAGCGGCTTTAGCAGCGGATACGGAGGAAGAGAGAGGGAGTGAAAGGAAGATTGTTCCTCCGGAAGTTTAGTTTCCCTCCATTTCTGCTCAGACGCCTGCAGCCCTGTTCTGTTAGCACACAGTGAGTGCCCCAGCCACGGAGCGGGAGGGGAAGGTCAGGCCAGCCGGGAGGAAATGGGACAGTGAGAAACAAAGGATGCAAAAAGGGAGGTGAGTAGGGTCAAAGATGAGGAGTCAGGAGACAGGAGGGAGAAGGATTTAGCAGAAGTAAGTGAGTATAGAAGAGGAAACCACAACTTTCATATTTTGGCAGCGTAGTCTGTGAAGACACATTTAATAAACAGGAATTTCAACAATATTGGCAGACTGTAATAAAAAATAGGAAAATCAGTTGGGACTGGAACACAATAAACATATCTTCCTTGTTCAGACTGGCTGAAGCCTCAGGCTCCCTATGAGTGAATAAAATATAACATCAGACATTTTTACAGACGCTGAACAAAGTTGTGTTCACAATTCAAAATATGTACTCACCCAATGATCACATCTTCCTCATCCTCAGCTGGGATGTAGTCCTCATCCTCCATGTCCTTTCCATCACCATAGATTTCCTTGTTCCACTCCTCCAAACCCAGGTCCATCTCTTCATCTTCTCCAATTGATGTGCATTGCACAAATTGGGGTTGCGCCATAGTGTTGATTGATTGGCATCCTAGACATACAGTGGGGAAAAAAAGTATTTAGTCAGCCACCAATTGTGCAAGTTCTCCCACTTAAAAAGATGAGAGAGACCTGTAATTTTCATCATAGGTACACGTCAACAATGACAGACAAAATGAGAAAAGAAATCCAGAAAATCACATTGTAGGATTTTTAATGAATTTATTTGCAAATTATGGTGGAAAATAAGTATTTGGTCAATAACAAAAGTTTCTCAATACTTAGTTATATACCCTTTGTCGGCAATGTTACAGGTCAAACGTTTTCTGTAAGTCTTCACAAGGTTTTCACACACTGTTGCTGGTATTTTAGCCCATTCCTCCATGCAGATCTCCCCTAGAGCAGTGATGTTTTGGGGCGGCAGGTAGCTTAGTGGGTAAGAGCGTTGTGCCAGTAACCGAAAGGTCGCTGGTTCTAATCCCCGAGCCGACTAGGTGAAAAATCTGTCGATGTGCCCTTAAGCAAGGCACTTAACCCAAATTGCTCCTTTAAGTCGCTCTGGATAAGAGCGTCTGCTAAATGACGTAAATGTAATGTTTTGGGGCTGTCGCTGGGCAACACGGACTTTCAACTCCCTCCAAAGATTTTCTATGGGGTTGAGATCTGGAGACTGGCTAGGCCACTCCAGGACCTTGAAATGCTTCTTACGAAGCCACTTCTTCGTTGTCCGGGCGGTGTGTTTGGGATCATTGTCATGCTGAAAGACCCAGCCATGTTTCATCTTCAATGCCCTTGCTGATGGAAGGAGGTTTTCACTCAAAATCTCACGATACATGGCCCCATTCATTCTTTCCTTTACACGGATCAGTCGTCCTGGTTCCTTTGCAGAAAAACAGCCCCAAAGCATGATGTTTCCACCCCCATGCTTCACAGTAGGTATGGTGTTCTTTGGATGCAACTCAGCATTCTTTGTCCTCCAAACACGACGAGTTGAGTTTTTACCAAAAAGTTCTATTTTGGTTTCATCTGACCATATGACATTCTCCCAATCCTCTTCTGGATCATCCAAATGCACTCTAGCAAACTTCAGACGGGCCTGGACATGTACTGGCTTAAGCAGGGGGACACGTCTAGCACTGCAGGATTTGAGTCCCTGGCGGCGTAGTGTGTTACTGATGGTAGGCTTTGTTACTTTGGTCCCAGCTCTCTGCAGGTAATTTACTAGGTCCCCCCGTGTGGTTCTGGGATTTTTGCTCACCGTTCTTCTGATCATTTTGACCCCACGGGGTGAGATCTTGCGTGGAGCCCCAGATCGAGGGAGATTATCAGTGGTCTTGTATGTCTTCCATTTCCTAATAATTGCTCCCACAGTTGATTTCTTCAAACCAAGCTGCTTACCTATTGCAGATTCAGTCTTCCCAGCCTGGTGCAGGTCTACAATTTTGTTTCTGGTGTCCTTTGACAGCTCTTTGGTCTTGGCCATAGTGGAGTTTGGAGTGTGACTGTTTGAGGTTGTGGACAGGTGTCTTTTATACTGATAACAAGTTCAAACAGGTGCCATTAATACAGGTAACGAGTGGAGGACAGAGGAGCCTCTTAAATAAGAAGTTACAGGTCTGTGAGAGCCAGAAATCTTGCTTGTTTGTAGGTGACCAAATACTTATTTTCCACCATAATTTGCAAATAAATTCATTAAAAATGCTACAATGTGATTTTCTGGAGAAAAAAAAGTCAATTTGTCTGTCATAGTTGACGTGTACCTATGATGAAAATTACAGGCCTCTCTCATCCTTTTAAGTGGGAGAACTTGCACAATTGGTGGCTGACTAAACACTTTTTTCCCCCACTGTATTTCAGTATATGCACACAAATTAAATGTGCTCAGGTTTTATGATAATACATGATTGGTATTGACAGCTTTTTCACAATAACCTTCCTGGTCATGAGGTGAATGTATAAATGTGTATAAATGTGATCTATGAGAGGACAAAGCAACACATTATCCAATCCAAAGTAACTAGGGCAGATATATAAGATGATGACTCAACAATGCTTCTTGTATGTGGCATTAGAAATGACACCTGTGTGCCTTTATGACACGGTCCAGTTGGTCCCAATGCAGGTTATGCGGCCGGCACTTCAGACTGGGGGGGGGTACAGAGAGGTGTGGGGGGGCTATGACACATTAGCTAAGTTATTTGGTCAAAAACATTGCAGGCAGTGTAGCCTTACCTGTAACGTTACTAGTATACAGGTAGACACCTTTTAATAAACGTTAGTTAGCCACATTACCACATTGAACTTACTCGGTTTATCTCCATCACTGCTGACACTCGCGATGTACCTGTAGGTCGGTAGGAAACAGAGGTTGCAGGCTTCAAATTCACGCTCTGCACAGCACCTGGTTTCAGTCAGAGTCTCATTTCGAATCCTGCCTTCTACTGGTTATAGCCATCGAAGTCCTGCTGGGTGAATTAAGCATTGCATACAGTAGACGAGTCTGGGGTTCCCTTAACGTTACTCCAATTCGCTTGCTTCAACTGGACAAACCAGTACCACTTCAAAGCTAGCTTCTAGTTTTTGGGCCACAAATTAGTTGTAACCTTGTCCTTCTGGGTATTACTGCACTCAACCACTAACACTACCACTACGCACAGGAGAAGAGCAGATTCAGTTTTTCGCATTAATTTAGCTATATGGTCTCTTCTTCGTGGATGTACATAGTAGCTCAACAGCGCCAACACTTGGTTTAGAATGTAATTACATACTAGCATGGCTAGTAGCTAACGTTAGCCAGCTGGAACTAGCCACGTAGCACCGGTTCTCCATATGACATTGAGAAATAGTGCATTGTGGGTAGTTCTGAATAAACAAGTTAATAAATATGCAAACATGCAAAAACATAACTATGTTTGTAGTTATAGGTAACCAGATCATGACTACAACTAAGTTACTAAGTCTTTGACCACACTGTACTGTTACTTTGCTGAGTAAAAACTCATGCTTTTACTCCTGTAGCTCAGTTGGTAGAGAATGGCGCTTGCAACGCCAGGATTGTGGGTTTGATTCCCACGGGGGGCCAGTATGGAGAATGTATGCACTCACTAACTGTAAGTCGCTCTGGATAAGAGCGTCTGCTAAATGACAAAATAAAAATGCTTCCTACCCTTTAAGGCCTACTAACTACTGTTAAAACCCCTAGTTGTTGGCATGCTAGGGTTATCAATGCTGCTGAAGCCTTTTATTCATTATTTGAAAGTAGTTTTAATAACATTTCAAGGGAGAGGCTTCAAAGAAATACCTGGAAAAGCGTCAACATCGGCTGCCGTTTTAAGCTTTGTGCTGCAGCGCTGGTGGCATGATGAAGACTGTTTTAATTTGGCAAAAACAAAGACGAAAAAGATTTCTTTGGCCTTTTGTTAATGGAAGATGAGCATGAAGGTTGGAGTTGTGCACAGTGCATGTGTATCTAAACTTAGGGTTTGAAACATTATTTTCACCAAAGGTCTAGTTTGTGACCAATGTTGAACGGGATGAGAGCTTGGTGTAGACTGAGTGTTTGAGTTTTGCGTTTATAACCAAGAAACAGACACAATATCATATTCACAGCCTCCCAACATCCAGCTCTGCACTGTGTGTCGTTGTAGTGATCTCGACCCCAATATGCATCACTCTTTTTGGAGTGTTATATACCTTTGGTCCTGAAGTGGAATAGAAGCCTTGATTGTATGTCCTTTTATGTTAGAGAGTGTGAGAGTCTTGATGGTTCAGCAACACTGCCGTGTTCAGTCCCTCTAAGCCCAGCGTGTCTCAGCTCCCCCATATCATAATATATGCAGAGATGGAGGAGAGGAGTCACATAATTGCAGCACTGGTGATTAGCATGCACTAAGAGCTCAGGTGCCTGAAGGTGAGACACCAAGAAGCCCGCCATCATAGATGAAGAGGGGAACCAGGCCAGCCAGGAACAGAAAGCCCAGTGACAACAATGTTTGACTGTCATAACATTTGTTCCAGCTCTAGATATTTTAAACTCAATCCATTATTCTGACTCCATGCAATCCTCCCCAATGTCTTCATATGTCAATTACTACTGATAGTTGTGATTGTGTTCAATATTGAATAGTCTGGGTGATGTGTTCATAGGGGAATGCACTACTGCTGTAGTCATTGATGCATCCATGTTTCACTAGCTACCGGCTAGTCTTGTAACTGGAACACAGTACAGGGTGCACATTTTCTTTATTGAGTTATAGTTCTTATATTTCTGTAATAACATGCTAACATGTATTCAATCAGAAACGAAAGCCCTGACACAACACAAACATGGAATATGTGTACATATTTTACCAAACATGACATCTCCCCTTGAGGAAAGCCTCCATTTTCTGTGCATTTCCTCTCAGCACTTTTGAGCTGGAGTCGTAATTAAAAAAACAAAGGAGGAAAGGAAACACTTTCCTCACGTTAATTATCTGCCGCCACACACTCATGACTCTCCTCCAACAGCATGGAAGGGATTTCATTTGAATAAAATTGAATTTAATCAGCGTGCTGAGAGGGGGAGAGAAAAGTGAGAGTGAGGTAAAGAGAGAGCACAATAAATATTTGCAGCCTTCCCAGGTCAACATTCTAGAAAAATGAATTAAAACAAGCAAACGTGGGATAACATGGGGGGGACAGGTATTAAGTTGATTAACTTATGTATGAATACAATTAAATAATCATTCCTTAGGTACTCTCTCCCCATTCAGTTTTTGTCGCTCTAGCTCACTCCCTGTTGCTATCCATTTCCCTGTTCAGGATGTGCAACTCAAGGCCCTGACAACTGGGTTTCTAGTATTCTTCTTGCACAGCAAGCAAGCATGTTGGAATTGATAAGACATTGATAAGACCGTTGTTTCACTCTGGAAACATTGTACACGTATCCAAATATGCTTTCTACTGCCATAAGGGAAATTTTGTTTTTCTTATCTCAGAAACCCAGTAACAAGATTCAATTGAACAGAGCCCTCCTCCATTAACATTGCCACAAGTGACAGTCCCCTGTCTGTCTCCCCTGCCTGTCTGGCAGAGCCACAGTGAATGGCACCAGTCAGTAGAGCAGCACTGTGACACTGCCAGAACAGATGAACTGTCTGGAGGCATTGAACGGAAGCACCCCAAGTGGTAATGGAGACATCCACTCTCAGTGGATCTAATTGGCTGTTCCTCCCTCTCTGACAGATTGCACCCTGGGAGGACAAGCTCTCTATTCTGCGATCGCAGAATTTCCCTCTTTCCTTCCCTCCCTCATTCGTTCCTTATCACACCCAACACTCCTACCACCTCCGCGTCGTCGCCCCTTTTGGTGGGAGTGTTGTTTTTGTTGCTATTTGAAAGAAACCAAATGCTTCCTTCCCACATCCACTTTATCAATGTTCATTTTCCAAAGGGCTTAATCTTATTTAAGGTCTACCCCGTTTGCGGGGGCCTTGTAAATTAATTACCGTCAGTCACATTGGTAAAGGCTACAGCCTGTTCCCATTCCCACTACCCACTTTATAAATGGGATGGGCATTCACATAATTAAAACCAAGATGCTCCAACATAATTCTTCATTAAGCGGTAATGCGATAAAGGCGAGATAGCAAGACAAAGCTCCTCCTTTAAGGAAAAGAAGCCCTTTGTAATGAGGTGATTAATGGAGTTGGGGAAGTGGACGTAAATGGCTGGCCCATCCCTCCCAGCTGGATTGCAGTGGTTCTCTGGGAGGCCGACCGTCAGTTCAGGCTGATCTGAGCACAGCTCCCTTTTATAGTGGCTCTTTGAGGAATACCATTGAATTATCCATGTCCCATGTTTAGCTACAGTATGATCTACAGGTGTGGTATATATGTATTCAATCCCTCAACAGTTTTGATAGCCCCCTGTTATGACCTACTGATGTACAGTATTGTTGAACAATGTGTTGTCATAGTTGCAACATAGTATGTATTTCAAGGCTTTGCTGGTGTGTATTTGTGTCTGGAGTAGCTGCAACAATTTCATGTACCCACTCCCCTGGTCAAACTGGACATATTTTTGTCAACGCTCCCCGACAAAGACAGCTGGGTAAGGCTGGCATTTCAGCACAGCCAGAGTCCACTGTGGGATGCAAGTTTGTCGTGACTCAGAGAAAGGGCACAGAGAGTGGGAGGGAAGAGGAGAAGAGGGCAGAGCTTGTCAGATGGCCAACAGGCTCCAGTTGAGATGGGCAGCCTTGCCTCACTAGCCTGTGGAGCCATCAGTGCACTGCGTTATCCATGTGGCTAGGGCCACACACTCACACACACATGAACATGCACACATAGGCACACACACACTTCTCCGATGCGGCTGCCTGGAGCCTTGGATTGTGTGTGTGTGTGCCTACCTGCCCAGCTAACAACATACATTCCCACGACTTTAAAGAACATTCCCTGAAGAGTCTCATTAGGTCATTAAATAACATTTTCATAAGGATTGTTCCAGTGATGTGTAAGGAATGTTTCCAAGAGACCATTCTAGAAACGTTTCATGGGAACGTTACAAGAACATTCATGTGTCCAGTTTACCAAACATACACAGAACATGGTTGCCATGTTCTCAGAACATAAGATATTAATATTCTAGACATGTTAAATGAGAACGTTGCAAAAACATTCATGTGTCCAGTTTTCTGTTGGTTAGGAGAACATTCCATCAACATCCCACCAAACATACACAGAACATGGTTGCCATGTTCTCTGAACATCAGTTATTAATGTTCTAGACATGTTCTAGACACGTTCTCATGGAACATGTCTAGAACATTAATATTGTATATTCTGGAGAACATGGCAACAATGTTATGTTTATGTTTGGTGGGACATTGATGGAATATTCTCCTAACTCTCAGACAACTAGACACATGAATGTTCTTTCAACTTCCCATTAAACGCATCTAGAACATTAATGTTGTATATTCTGAAATCATTGTAACCACGTTCTATATAAATCCTGTTTGACATTAAGGGAATGTTCTCCTAACTTTAACACCAAAATATGCAAAAAAGGTTCATAGAAGGTTTTTGCTAACATATATAAAATGTCCGCCTAACTAATGGAAAACTGGACACTCAAACATTATGGGAACATTACGGGTAACATTACAAAAACGTTCTCTCTCCCTAGAATTGTTAGCTGGGTGCCTGCCTGCCTGCCAGAGCCCGGGGTCAAACAGCCCAAGGACACGTGTAGTGGCTGCACTGGCTGTGCCGTCCCCAGCAGGCATATGTTCCCAGCCTCGGCAGCCCTGTGTCTGAAAGTTAAAGGGTCGCTGGCGCTGCTGCATTTTAATCTCCTAAATGGAACATCTCTAAATGCTATTATCTTCCATCTGCTGGTCCCCTATACTCAGGGAAGCTGGCAGGCGCTTTCTCTCTCCCTCTCTCTCTGAAAGTCATGACATGACTGAATTGTATACAACCGGTGCCTCACGCCCCATATCCATTTCTCTTACACAGACACACCCAGTATCTCTCACCTAGGGAGGGAAAGGGATTGAGTACAGTATACAGCACTCATTCTTAATGCTTGAATATATTATCCCATCTTTGTATGTGCCAAGGTTCTGTGGAATTGCTAGATCAAAGAGGTGAATGCTAGAAGGTGGATAGGGCAATGGGTATGTTGTTGTATCTAGAGATAACTAGTGCTCAAGGTTGAAGCTTATCCTCACTCCTCACTCCTCACAGGTATAGATACGGATTCTTTGTTCGGAATTGTCTCACACACGCACCCACCCACACACACACACACACATACACACACAAACACACACACACGTTGACTGTGCAGTAGATGCTGCTCTGTCTGTCGTAGGGGCTTGTGAGCAATCTTCTCTTTGGATTCAGTGTGGATCTCATTCCAGGGGGTGGAATTAAACCTGACTATAACCTAATACCTGCGTAATTCCCTCTGTCCCATTTTATGGAGCCGGAGGGGTGAGGTGACTGCCCAGCAGTGAATCTGCAGAACTGCACACAAAGAGAGAGAGACCGAAATGACCCATACAAATACCCAGTAGTGGCCTAATGCACCAGAAATGGCCTAGCTGGACTTTGGATGATGTTCATAGGGTGACCATATTTACAATACCCAAATGTGGGACAACAGAATGATTTTGCTGACTTTCGTGGGACAGTGTCAAGTACATTACTTTCTGACAGGTGTATCCTATTGAATCTCAATATAGAGTATGCATAAAATACATCCTCCAATTGCAACATCTGCCTATGCCCAGACATATTGTCTCAATAACATTTTATATTTTTAATACCCTCAAACACAAAGTTAGGCATACCTCATTTCAAAATAGACCATCATCATTGTCAATCTGAATGATAATTCTCATCACGTTTTACCGGTGAAACGTCCTAACTAACTGCATCTCCATGCTAGTCATTTTATCTAAATCAGCTTCATAGGAATATGCATTTAGAACTTTAATTACTGTTTCGTGAACAAACTAAAGCAGATGGTGGTAACAAACTATAGCCTAGCCTTCCTGTATTTTGTTTCAATCCAAGCACGTTCTACCTAGCGGCGCGCAAGGTTGAGTTTTGGCCGCATGAAAAAAAAAGTGTGACTATTCAGTTAACCATCCTAAAATCTCATGAGAAATTAGGTGGTGTTTTTGACGTAACATGCTATTATATGCTTTTATATTAGTTTCTGTTATGTAGAATACTCATTAATCATTATGTGATCTTCTAAGACATTGATTCAGCTTTGATCTAACTTTATTAAACAAGCACCACTGTCAGAAGTGGCGGAGCGACACTGACACTCCGGTGCGCGCCAGCAGCACTACAGCCCTGCTCCTAATGCACGGAACGAGCTAATTGAAGCGCCCTACTCTTTTGCCTTGTGCAAAATTTGCTGATGCAGAAACGAGACCACCTGTGTGATTGTTTTATGAAAATATGGGAATGTTTGAACAAGGAAAAATTTCTGGTTGGTCTAAAACAGTTAGGAAGGGAGACTTTTATAACGGGCTTGAGTGAAGTAGATTAACTAATGAGCATGTAGAGCCTCACAAGTTTAACGAAATTACCTTATTTATTTCAGTGTAATACGGCTATTTACTTAGGCCTACTTCTGTAGCTCATCAAAAGCACGCTGTTTGTTAGTAGTTAGTCCTAAATGTCCTCTCCATGTATAGCTCAATGTATTAACCTGAACGGATTTGAGAAATGTGATTGGTTGATGATAGGCCTATGACATTGGCCTACCTCTGGTCTTGCGCTACGTTGAATATCTCAACAACGATCGGAGAAGTGTTTAACATCACCACTACCACGTCCTGATATACAGTATATCTTGTCACAAATGCAACGTGACTCCAAGAGACAGTTTGGAATGTCTGACTCTTTTTCTAAATTAGTGGTGTTTGAATTTGTTGATCAAATGCGGGACAACGCGGGATTGTTTGATTGTCCTGCACAATCTTGGATATGTGGTCACCCTATTCATAACCAAAAAGGGATCAAGGTAATTGATTACAGGGTCTTTATTAGTCAATTGGTTTACAGGGAAATTATTCTATTCCCCTTAAAACTGCCCCGAATCCTCATCAAGTTGTGTCATGCTAAGCCCTGTTGAAACCGTTGCTATTGGAGTAGCATTAATCAGCTTAGCACACTGTAAATATGCAAATCATATTCATGATTAATCGACCTCTCGGTTGTGCTGCCAAGCCTAGAGGCCCTGTACACATAAAAAAACAGCTCAAATGTCAATAATGGAATTTGGAAATAAGTTATTATTTTAGAATGTGAAATAGATTGCTTCTCATACATTCATGTTCCTGAACATGACACATTGATTCGCCGGAAACGGGGAGTTGCAAATCCACCAGACAATTTTTGCAAACACGCAATCCATTGTAATTGAAGTCCTATAGCCAGAGGGGATGTTCCTTTTCCAGACCTAATTTGTTCTCTTAACAGCGTTGATTTTCATTCGGTCAATAAAACACAGCTAAATCATCTCTTTTTTTTTGCGCTGAGAGGGGAGAACGAACAGGAGTGATTATTCAATATTAAGCATTAGAAGTGCCAAGATGTTTCGGCGCGATAAGAGCGCTCATAATGTTAACTGGTGATGCCCTTAATGCGCTGTCACTCCCGTGGCAGGACTAGGAGAGGGTGTTATGCCAACGAAGCATGTTTCAACTGATGTGGGAAACGGAGGAAGAAAAATCCATTATGTTTCTGTACAACCAGTGAAATTGGCTCTGCTCTTTCGTGTTTCATGTCCATAGGATATTTTTCCTCCTCTCATTTTTCTTTTTCTTTTTCTTCTCCTAGACTTTCAGCTAGAAGGCTGTGGCAGCTTTCTATCCTCTTTCCTCTCTTCCTCCCCTTTTCTCTCCATCCATTTACATTCACTCTGCCAGCAGGAGGGCCATGATTTCATGAACTTGGTTTGATGCTTGACTCCAGGGGCACAAAAGTTGCTCCACGAAAATAAGCTTCAAATTGCATGTTCTTGGACCTCCTCAGGCCTATGACCACTTGCTATACCCCTCCTCCCCTCTTTACACACATGCGCACACACGCACTCACACACGCACACGCACACACACACACACACACACACACAACACACACACACACACACACACACACACACACACACACACACACACACACACACACACACACACACACACACACACACACACACACACACACACACACACACACACACACACACACACACACACACACACACACACACACACACACACACACACACACACACACACACACACACACACACACACACACACACACACACACACACACACACACACACACACACACACACACACACACACACACACACACATATGTATCCCCCCTCCCCAGTCTCTTCCCATCAGTGTCAGTTAGTGAAAGGGTCACATTCATTAAACATAATCTGTGTGGTAATTACACCCAGATGACGCGTCCATTCCGGCTCGCTGGAGGCACTCTTCCCCTCTACCCCTCTCTCCTGTCACTCTACTACTCCCCCATTTGTTGAACCGCTCTCTCAGAAGAGAGCAGCCTTTTAAATAACTTTTGGCATCTGGTTGCCTTTTTCAGCTTGGCAATTTATCCCCAGTTGGTCGATAATTAGATCATTTAAAAGTTTTGCCTAAGTTACACCCTGGTCCTGCCAGGCAACAGCCGTTGTCAAAAGTTCTGAGAATGACACAAATATTAATTTTCACAAAGTCTGCTACCTCAGTTTTTATGATGGCAATTTGCATATACTCCAGAATGTTATGAAGAGTGATCAGATGAATTGCAATTAATTGCAAAGTCCCTCTTTGCCATGAAAATGAACTTAATCCCCCAAAAACATTTCAGCCCTGCCACAAAAGGACCAGTTGACATCATGTCAGTGATTCTCTCATTAACACAGGTGAGAGTGTTGACGAGGACAAGGCTGGAGATCACTCTGCTTTAAAAGGAGGGTGGTGCTTGAAATCATTGTTCTTCCTCTGTTAACCATGGTTACCTGCAAGGAAACACGTGCCGTCTGCATTGCTTTGCACAAAAAGGGCTTCACAGCAAGCATATTGCTGCTAGTAAGATTGCACCTAAATCAACCATTTATCGGATCATCAAGAACTTCAAGGAGAGAGGTTCAATTGTTGTGAAGAAGGCTTCAGGGCGCCCAAGAAAGTCCAGCAAGCGCCAGGACCATCTCCTAAAGTTGATTCAGCTGCGGGATCGGGGCACCACCAGTGCAGAGCTTGCTCAGGAATGGCAGCAGGCAGGTGTGAGTGCATCTGCACGCACAGTGAGGCGAAGACTTTTGGAGGATGGCCTGGTGTCAAGAAGGGCAGGATTGGGTCTAAAGTAGGCAGGACTGGGGTAAAGTCATTTTCTCTGATGAATCCCCTTTCCGATTGTTTGGGGCATCCGGAAAAAAAGCTTGTCCGGAGAAGACAAGGTGAGCGCTACCATCAGTACTGTGTCATGCCAACAGTAAAGCATCCTGAGACCATTCATGTGTGGGGTTGCTTCTCAGCCAAGGGAGTGGGCTCACTCACAATTTTGCCTAAGAACACAGCCATGAATAAAGAATGGTACCAACACATCCTCCGAGAGCAACTTCTCCCAACCATCCAAGAACAGTTTGGTGATGAACAATGCCTTTTCCAGCATGATGGAGCACCTTGCCATAAGGCAGAAGTGATAACTAAGTGGCTAGGGGAACAAAACATCGACATTTTGGGTCCATGGCCAGGAAACTCCCCAGACCTTAATCCCATTGAGAACTTGTGGTCAATCCTCAAGAGGCGGGTGGACGAACAAAAACCCACAAATTCTGACAAACTCCAAGCATTGATTATGCAAGAATGGGCTGCCATCAGTCAGGATGTGGCCCAGAAGTTAATTGACAGCATGCCAGGGCGGATTGCAGAGGTCTTGAAAAAGAAGGGTCAACACTGCAAATATTGACTCTTTGCATAAACTTAATGTAATTGTCAATAAAAGCCTTTGACACTTATGGAGTGCTTGTAATTATACTTCAGTATACCATTGTAACATCTGACAAAAATATCTAAAAACACTGAAGCAGCAAAATTTGTGAAGACCGATACTTGTGTCATTCTCAAAACTTTTGACCACAACTGTACTTGTGATGTGAGATGTGAGTGCACTCAGGGCCTGCAGTGGAGACATAAAATCCCAACACAGTATGGCCGTTTTGCTTCTCCCTCTGCAGGAGTAACTGAAAGTATACACGTTTTCATTACATACTGGCTGCGTCCGAAATGGCACCCTATTCCTATAGTGCACTACTTTCTCCCTATGGGCCATAGTACAAAGTAGTGCACTATTTAGGGAATAGGGTGCCATTTCAGATGCAACTGTAGTCTTCAATGTGTTTAGGTCCACACTAATTTAATTTTCTTCCTTTTAATGGATTCAGCAGTACAGTTAGGTTTTACCTGTCTCCAGGCGGCAGGTCATTCCTTCATCAGCCATACAACAGCAGCCAAGACATTTTCTCTGGTTGAACTCTCCACTTGCTCATTTAGCTCGCAGAAATACTTCAAGAAAAACCAGAGGGCCTTTTTGACATCCTGGATTACATGTTATTGACTGAATCATTCTCCATTAGTCAGAGTGCCTACTCGAGCGTGTCTTGGAATAAGCACCTACCGCCACACTCGGTCACTGACCTGGGGAACGGGAATGATGGAACGGGGGCAGTGTGTTGTGGGAAGCGGCCCCTTTGGGTTAGTTTATTTACTGCCAAAGTGAGTGAATCATGGTTCTGGGGCTCAGTGCACGGTGCTCAACTCTATGTGGTGATTGATAAGCACCAGGAAAGATTGCTCATCCGCTCTTTATTTATAAACCCCGACCCCACCATCCCTCCCTCCCTGGCCGGCTCCTTCTGATGATGTACAGAGTGTTCCCAAGACTTTGACTTGAGAGCCAAGAAAAAGGAAAAAAAGAATCCTGACTTTTACCTCTTTTTATGTTTTATCTCCTTGCGCCTCACTTTCATCCCATCCTCCCGTCTTCCCTCATGCATTCACCATGGGTGGCCATGCTATTTTTATTTCCTGTTTCAGTCTGTCGTTTGCCTCGCAAAGCCCTTCATCCTTTTCTAACACGATTGACTTACAGCCGACATTTGCATCTGGAAACCACACAATCAAACAAATAAATAGATTGCGACAGAAGTCGCCCCGTTCCTCTTGTGAACTCGCTGTGTGATTACGCCGTCATGAGAAATGTAATACTGTTGAAAATGAAGGGTGGTTGATTGCCCAATGTTGTACTGGAGATGCTGAATGGTAATTTCCTTCTCAGTAGGGTTTGTTCTTAGTGTTTCAATTATTATTTTCTTCTCAGGATTTCAAGATGTTGAATACACTCTGTGCTCAATGATTGCAAACTGCCTCAGATGTTGTCTTATGTAATTTTCAGAGAGAGTTACTACCAGTGACATGCAGTCAGGGTAGGCAGGGAAGCCAGTGCTCACCCTGTGATAATCTAATAAAATGTTATGTCACGCCTATTCCTGCTCCCTCCCTCCGGCACTTGACGTCGCCGGTCTACTAACCACCGGCCCTGGCAACTATATTACGCACACCTGTTCCCCATCATTACTCCCCCTTTATTTAGCCCTCAGTTGACATCAGTCATTAGGTAGTATTGTTTTCTCTCACGTTCAGTACGCTTCTCATGTTTGTTAATCTGTATCGGTTCATTATTAAACTCACTTTCTGCACCTGCTTCCTGTCTCCCTGTATGTTACCGGTGCCATAGGGAATTTCATTGACAAGGCCCTCGCCTCCTCCCTGAACATCACCTCATACACGATCTCTCCTTTTTCGGTCCAAGCCCTGGATAAGCGACCATTGGGATCCGGCACAATCACGCACATCACAGCACCACTCACCCTCACCGTGGGACCGAAGCACCAGGAAAGCCTTCCCTTCCTCATCACCACCTTGGTCACATCTGTCCATAGACTTTGTAACTGATCTCCCCCTTTCTGATGGTTTTACCACTATTATGGTTGTTGTTGACAGATTCTCTAAATCCTGCCGTTTTATCCCTCTCTCTGGTCTACCAACTGCTCTCCAGGTCGCTGAGGCACTATTCCAGCAGGTCTTCCGGTACTGTGGCCTTCCGGAGGACATCATTTCCGACCGTGGTCCCCAGTTCATGTCACGGGTCTGGAAAGCCTTTATGGAAAAGCTGGGGTCACGGTCAGCCTCACATCCTGGTACCGGCCTCAGTCCAAAGGGCAGGTGGAGAGGACCAACCAGGAGCTGGGGAGGTTCCTAAGGAGTCACTGCCAGGACCTGCAGGGGGAGTGGGCCCGGTTCCTTCCCTGTGCGGAATACGCCCAGAACTCACTTTGACACTCCTCCACCGGGCTTCTCCCTTCCAGTGCATGCTGGGATATCAGCCGGCCCTGGCTCCATGGACTCCGAGCCAGACCGAGGCTCCTGCAGTGGACGAGTGGTTCCGGCGTGCAGAGGAGATGTGGAACGCCGCCCACGTGAGGCTCCAGCACGCCGTCTGCCATCAGAAGGATCAGACGGACCGCCACCGCAGTGAGGCTCCCGTGTTCCATCCTGGTAATCGCGTCTGGCTCTCCACCAGGAACCTTCCGCTCCGCCTGCCCTGCTGGAAGCTGAGCCCCCAGTTTGTGGGGCCCTTTTCTGTATGGACCTCGCTTTGTGCATGGGGGCATTGTCATGCTGAAACAGGAAAGGGCCTTCCCCAAACTGTTGCCACAACGTTGGAACCACAGAATCGTCTAGAATGTCATTGTCTGCTGTAGCATTAAGATTTCCCGTCACTGGAACTAAGGGGCCTAGCCCGAACCATGAAAATCAGCCCCAGATCAGTATTCCTACTCCACCAAACTTTATAGTTGTCAGTATGCATTGGGGCAGGTAGCGTTCTCCTGGCACCTGCCAAACCCAGATTCGTCCGTCGGACTGCCAGATGGTCATGATTCATCATTCCAGAGAACGCGTTTCAACTGCTCCAGTCCAATGGCGGCGAGCTTTACACAACTCCAGCCATTGCGCATGGTGATCTTAGGCTTGTGTGTGGCTGCTTGGCCATGGAAACCCATTTCATGAAGCTCCCGACGAACAATTATTGTTGCTTCCAGAGGCAGATGGGAACTCGGTAGTGAGTGTTGCAACTGTGGACAGACGTTTTTTACGCGCTACGCACTTCAGCACTCGGAGGTCCCATTCTGTGAGCTTGTGTGGCCTACCACTTCACGGCTGAGCCGTTGTTACTCCTAGATGTTTCCACTTCACAATAACAGCACTTACAGTTGACTGGGGCAGCTCTAGCAGGGCAGAAATTTGACGAACTGAGTCGTTGGAAAAGTGGCATCCTATGACGGTGCCACGTTGAAAGTCACTGAGCTCTTCGGTAAGGCCATTCTACTGCCAATGTTTGTCTATGTAGATTGCATGGCGGTGTAATCGATTGTATACACTTGTCAGCAATTGGAGTGGCTGAAATAGCTGAATCCACTAATTTGAATCGGTGTCCACATACTTTTGTATATATATTGTATTATTGTTATTTAATGTTTTTTTCTCAATGATTCTGGTGGTTTTTATGCTAAAAATCTAAAAATGTGTTAAAAGTCCATCAAAACCTCAGGAAAGGCGCCAGGGTATTCATGCCATCCTTTCCAGCCATTCAAATCCATTCAAATCATTGGCACCGCGGTCGTTCCTGACTCCAGGCACTGTTAATGGGCAGGATGAGCTTAGCCAAGCTTGAAGTAGCTTCATTCGTTGCATTAAGCCGATTTGTGCATGCATATTACCTAAACATGTTGTGTGGGTATTGTCAGGTAAACTCTGCACATTTGGGCGTCAATATAATTTGGTGCTCGCATCCCTTGAATTGAACAAACTATCTAGAAAAAACTACCTTTTACATTTTTTACATTTTCCAAGTTGGTATAATGTAACGTGCCGTTTGGAGGGTTCGAAGAGTGGAATGTCAACTATAATGAAAGTTAATATCAGACAGAGGCAGCATACAATATGTGACATGACAGGCAACCACCATCTCCTTCATTGCTAACTGTCGGGCAGGCGAACAGTGAGTACTGGACTGTCCACTTGAGTACAATGAATGAAATGTCATTACCAATAGATACTTTTTACCTGGACTTTTACACATCTTGGACATTTACTTTTGCCTTGTGGACGTAATGGAATGGGAATGACTTTTTATGTCAGTTTGAAAATGGAACCGAACGAGGCTTTGGGGATGCGTCTCCAGTGGGCCTGCTGTATGCATGCAGAATAAAATAATGGAAATGGGGTTTTGCTGTGATTTCTACAATGCTGTCACCGAGAGGGAAGGACACAGAATGGACTTAATTTGCAAGTAAGGTTGGCCTTAATGGCTTTTCCTTTGCAATTTGCGGGTTAGGCTACTGTTGAATCATGAGAATATACAACATCCCTTTGAATGAATTTGATTTACCAAGCTAGAATTTCGTTTTTATTAGACACTTTTTTGACATTCTGCAGGGATGCTGGCCTATGTTAATGCCAATGCTTCCCACAGTTTGGCTTGATGTCCTTTGGGTGGTGGACCATTCTTGATACACAAGGGACACTGTTGAGCGTGAAAACCCCAGCAGCGTTGGAGTTCTTGACACAAAGCGGTGCGCCTGGCACCTACTACCATACCTTGTTTAAAAGCACTTAAATATTTTGTCTTGCCCATTCACCCTCTGAATGGCACACATACACAATCCATGTCTCAATTGTCTCAAGGCTTAAAATTTCCTCTTTAACCTGTCTCTTCCCCTTCATCTACACTGATTGAAGTGGATTTAACAAGTGACGTCAATAAGGGATCATAACTTTCACACCTGGATTTACCTGGTCATGGAAAGAGCAAGTGTTCTTAATGTTTTGTATACTCAGTGTATATGTGTGCCGCGCATGAATTGTAAATCCATTGTGAACGGATGGCTGAGCTGAGTTTATCAGTGTGTCATTTTGTCGGATGATATGAAATATGCCGCCATCAGAGGCTATCACTTGTGTATCTTGGCTACGTTGGTATTACATTTGGTGATTTTTTTTGTCAATTTTGGTTAATAGCCTATGTCTCTCTGGTTGTTGGAGCTATCTGTTGTATGGTGAACTTGGGATTCATCAAGGTTTATTTGTGAGTAAATATAGCTTTGATAATAGCCAGTGCTTACCCAGCACTGCATGTCACTGGTTCCTACTATGTGTAATGTCTTTGAAAATGAGTCTGTTTGACAGTAAGTTAGAATTTGTATCTCCGTTCTATCTCCATTTCAGAAACAGCGATACATAGTAGGTTATTTCAATCTCAGCATATAGATGCTTTCCGCTCTGCATTTGATACATATAAGACAACAGTCAATGCCCTGCTTAGTGCTTTACTCTCCACTCCAACTACCCATTGATCCAACCTCCCGCTGGTTGGGTAAGGGTGTCACATCACGTGACTATAGATAATCCCCAGCCAACCCCATCAAGATGGAAAATGACAGCCCCTCTGTGATACCTCCATGTTCAGCTCAAATCCTCATGCACACCATCTGATCCACATAATTGCAGAGTGCAGGCTCTGGCTCCTTGGGGATGTTTCCAACAACCCCCTTGTATCCAACTGCCTTGTTTCCCCTATTCTTGCTTGGCAATCTTCGATGCATGTCAGGTACAGGGATCATAGATGCATGCACTACCTTTTTTAAAGCATAAAAAGAGCGAGAAAGTGGCACTCAGTCCAATCTGATTATAGAATGAAAAGCAATGCCTTTTTCCTGAGGACGACAGGGAGAGAACTTGTGTTTGCAAAGACCATTGCTTTGCATTCACATTCTTTCATCCTCTACAGTGCTATAACCACTCCTGTATACCTCAGGTAAATGCCCGCTCCTTGACTGAATATCCTCTCAGCTGTGTTTCCTTTGGGTGCTATGAGGGGTTAGGATACCCAGAAGACACAGCACTTCAGTACAGGTGGAGAAATGTGACAATTTTTCCCTGTATGTGGAAATGCTCTAGAAAGCTCCTGTGGTACTGTCGATGTTATCATAGTACCTGCAGAGTATGAGTCATTTGTGTCCGTAAAAAGATACACCTCTCCTATGGACACAAACTACACAGGTGATAAAAGTAATCCCTTCTGCATACATAGGGACACTGAGGGGAGAACAGAGGAGTGTGAGGAGTGGAGGGAGGACATAAACTTCTCAGTGGACTGATTCTCTTTTTTTCCTTGATAATTTATTTCTTTACCACTGCTCCTGGAAGTGGCCAGTCAGCAGAAAGGGATCGCTTTGTGTCGGGGGGGGGGGGGGGTTTGGGGGGGTTACAGAAAAAGTGTCTTGTCAGAAATAAGTTCCTGCTTCTCAACTCAGCAGTTAACAGATACAAGGCAGGCAGGGAATGAATAGTGTGTTTCTGTACAGGCCGTACCCCGCCTCCGCCTCCGCCACGCGCACACACACACACACACACACACACACACACACACACACACACACACACACACACACACACACACACACACACACACACACACACACACACACACACACACACAGAGAGTAGCGGTGCAAGCCATATTACAACCTATGTGTTGTGATAATTGCATTGTTTGCTCTATAACCTGTTAGTTCAAATGCCTTGCCACCATGATATACAGTATAAGCCTAAAGGCTGAGACAATAAGAAGACACAGTGGCAGAATAAATTCAACCACACCTTTGTTTCATCACAAAACCGGAGAGCAACCTCTGTCCGGTGAAGTCCACAAAGCATATTGCATGTAACAAACAGTTACATGACCTAGAGCATGGTCAAGCAAATGAATGTTTCCGACATTTCAGACCACTAAACAACTATTGATTTAGAACCACAGAGAGTTACCGCAAGTCGCAAAGAAAACAGGAGATGCCTCCACTATTCCAGCACCATTTCAACTTCAACATTTCAACATCATCAAATCACCTAAGCTTAGTCTAATACAGTGGCAAGTAAAAGATTCCAAAAACTATTTAGTTCAATCAACGTAAGCTAAATATGATGTGGCTGTCCATGTTTCTGATTTCTGTGTGTGTGCGTGCATGAGCGTTCGTGCAAGTACAAAAAACATGTTGACTCAGCTTACTTGTAGAGTAAACAATTCAAGTTGTTTCTGTCAATGACGTATGCTCTCGATGCGATTTGATAGGAGTGATGGCAAATCCAAACTGGCTTCCCTTGACACTTTTTTTTGGTGCGCCAGGACCATTCACAGTTGAGCTCACTCAGTTTAGCTCAATGCTGATTAGCTATTATTATTATTTATTTTTTATCAAGGAAGGCCAAATGCTTGCTGCCTTCCCGTGCATTCAATGCTACGGAAGGCAACAATGTCATACTCTTTTCGACCAGACAGCATCAGATAGATGGCCTACACATACAGAGACAGAGGGGCGCTGTTTCGCTCGCTCAGATGCTCAGATATATATATATTAATTTTTTCTTGGTAAATTTTTTTGGGGAAGCCTGGCTTCCTTTGGCATCCATGAATACACACCCCTGTCGATATCCCCTAGTCATTTAAAACGGGTTTCAGGAGGTGTTTTATTTTTCCAAACTCACTCACAGCACAACCGGAAGGGGTGAAAAATACAATTAAAGCTATTTTTGGCTGAAAGCTGTGGCCCTGCATTATTTATTGATCAGGGATTGCTTATAATGATGCTGTACATGCTTTATTGACAAGCCAAAGTCACGGATTCATGCATTCTGGGCCATTAATTACAATGCTCTCTGCCCAGTATACAGTTCTGTTTATGACAAGCCCCTCGTACACCATGGTGCACCATGGACCAAGTATTCCAAAATAACATTGCAACCCTATAGCCCTCAAATTCAAATCTGGACCTTGAAGCCAGTTCCACTGCTTTTTTTCATTCTTCCCCGCTAATCAGGGACTGATTTAGAGCTGGGACACCAGGTGGGTGCAATTCATGATCAGGTAGAAGAGAAAACCAGCAGGCGCCAGACCTCGTAGGGTCAGAGTTACCCCTGACCTATAATATTCTATAATATTCTATCCTATCCTATCTGCACTGATTATATCTTGGACTGACCCTACGTATGGTCACTAGACTAAACATACAAACAATATGCACACTGTCACTCACACACACTACATTGACACTCCCACACAAAACACACACACATTCAAATACACTACACACGCCCACACACACATAACACACACATGCAGACCGACACAAACACATACACACACACTGTGATGAGGTGTGAATGACGGAGTCAGGCGCAGGAGGTAAAACACCGAAATCCAGAGTTTATTCAGTGTACATGAATAAAGCGCAGCAAGTGTCAAAACAAAACGAGCACAAGGGAAACATCCACCTTGGCTACATACAATGAAACCGAGCTACTCACTCTCACAATGAACAATCACTCACAAAGGACAAGGGGGCAGAGGGAACACTTATACACAGACTAATGAGGGAATGAGTACCAGGTGTGTGTGATTGACAAGACAAGACAAGACAAGACAAATGGAGTGATGATAAATGGAGCAGTAGTGGCTAGTAAGCCGGTGACGACGAACGCCGAAACCTGCCCGAGCAAGGAGGAGGGGCAGCCTTGGCTGAATTCGTGACACACACATTACACATGCACATGCACACGCACTTGCACACTCATCATTTGCTGCTGTTGCTCTGTTCTTAATTTTACTCTTATTACTATCTATCCAGATGCTTAGTCACTTTACCCTGCCTTTATGTACATATCTACCTCAAATACCTCATACCTCTGCACATTGATCTGGTACTGGTACTCCCTGTATACAGTGCATTCGGAAAGTATTCAGACCCCTTGACTTTTTCCACATCTTGTTACGTTACAGACTTATTCTAAAATTGATAAAATAAAATAAGAGCCTCATCAACCTACACACAATACCCCATAGTGACAAAGCGAAAACAGGTTTTTAGAAATGTATGCACATTTTTTACAAATAAAAAACAGAAATAACTTATTTACATAAGTATTGAGACACTTTGCTATGAGACTCAAAATTGAGCTCAGGTGCATCCTGTTTCCATTGATCATCCTTGAGATGTTTCTACAACTTGATTGGAGTCCACCTGTGGACTGTGGTAAATTCAACTGATTTGACATGATTTGGAAAGGTCCCACAGTTGACAGTGCATGTCAGAGCAAAAACCAAACCATGACGTCAAAATAATTGTCCGTAGAGCTCAGAGACAGGATTGTGTTGAGGCACAGATCTGGGGAAGGGTACCAAAACATTTCTGCAGCATTGAAGGTCCCCAAGAACAGAGTGGCCTCCATCATTCTTAAATGGAAGAAGTTTGTAACCACCAAGACTCTTCCTAGAGCTGGCCGCCCGGCCAAACTGAGCAATTGTGGGAGAAGGGCCTTGGTCAGGGAGGTGACCAAGAACCCGATGGTCACTCTGACAGAGCTCCAGAGTTCCTCTGGGGAGATGGGAGAACCTTCGAGAAGGACAACGATCTCTGCAGCACTCCACCAATCAGGCCTTTATGGTAGAGTGGCCAGACAGAAACCACTCCTCAGTAAAAGGCACATGACATCCCACTTGGAGTTTGCCAAAAGGCACCTAAAGGACTCTCAGACCATGAGAAACAAGATTCTCTGGTCTGATGAAACCATGATTGAGCTCTTTGGCCTGAATGCCAAGCATCATGTCTGGAAGAAACCTGGCATCTTCCCTACGGTGAAGCATGTTGGTGGCAGCATCATGCTGTGGGGATGTTTTTCAGCGTCAGGGACTGGGAGACTAGTCAGGATCGAGGGAAAGATGAACAGAGCAAAGTACAGAGAGATCCTTGATGAAAACCTGCTGCAGAGTGCTCAGGACCTCAGACTGGGGTGAAGGTTCACCCTCTAACAGGACAACGACCCTAAGCACACAGCCAAGACAACGCAGGAGTGGCTTCGTGGCAGTCTCTGAATGTCCTTGAGTGACCCAGTCAGAGGCCGGACTTGAACCCGATCGAACATTTCTGGAGAGACCTGAAAACAGCTGTGCAGCGCCGCTCCTCATCCAACCTGACAGAGCTTGAGAGGATCTGCAGAAAATAATGGGAGAAACTCCCCAAATACAGGTGTGCCAAGCTTGTAGCTTCATACCCAAGAAGACTCAAGGCTGTTATCGCTGCCAAAGGTGCTTCAACAAAGTACTGAGTAAAGGGTCTGAATACTTACAGTACCAGTCAAACGTTTGGACACACCTACTCATTCAAGGGTTTTTCTTTATTTTTACTATTTCCGACATTGTAGAATAATAGGGAAGACATCAAAACGATGAAATAACACATATGGAATCATGTAGTAACCAAAGAAGTGTTAAACAAATCAAAATATATTTTATATTTGAGATTCTTCAAATAGCCACCCTTTGCCTTGATGACAGCTTTGCACACTCTTGGCATTCTCTCAACCAGCTTCATTAGGTAGTCACCTGGAATGCATTTCAATTAACAGGTGTGCCTTCGTAAAAGTTAATTTGTGGAATTTCTTTCCTTCTTAATGCATTTGAGCCAATCAATTTTTTTATTTAACCTTTATTTAACTAGGCAAGTCAGTTAAGAACAAATTCTTATTTACAATGACGGCCTACCCCGGCCAAACCCGGACGACGCTGGGCCAATTGTGCTCTGCCCTATGGGACTCCCAATTACGGTTGGATTGTGATACAGCCTGGAATCGAACCAGGGTCTGTAGTGATGCCTCTAGCACTGAGATGCAGTGTGCAGTGGAAATTCTAATCAATAATGAGGAGAGACAGGGTCAATCACCAATCAGGACATTACTTTATTCAAAAATATTCAATAAAGTAATAGGTGAGGCTGGTTGGCCCAACAGTCTTGACAAAAATATATTTTATAGCAAAGATACAGCCTCTTAGTCTACATGAAAATAACAGATGTGTGGAATGAGTCACAAGGTGAGACTTGATATATGAGAAAGGTATCGAGGTATTCGGGGGGAATGCGCACGGTGGAGGTACTGTCTGGACTTTGCACCGTGGTTGCACCAACGGAAACACCGAGACACCTACCTTGACACTCTCGCGACCACCCCGTGAGAACCCTCTGCGGCCATGAGAATGTGGGGTTGTGGAATGCTAACCAAGGGATACCTAGTACCACAGGGAAAGCAGTAGACTCAATGATAAAAAAACGTGACTTGCTCGCAATGAGTCTCGTGGGTAACCAAACTTTTGACTGGTACTGTATGTAAATGTGATATTTCGAAAAATTATTCAATCCATTTTAGAATAAAGCTGTAACGTAACAAAATTCGTAAAAAGTCAAGGGGTCTGAATACTTTCCGAATGCACTGTATAGCTCAATTCTTGTGTATTTTATTGTATTCCTCTTGTGTTGCTATTTTATTTTTAAACTCTGCATTTTTGGGAAGGGCTCATAATCAAGCATTTCACGGTAAAGTCTACACCAGTTGTATTTGGCGCATGTGACAAATAACATTTGTTTAGATTTTCCTGTTTTTATCACCCACATTGTGTATTGTATCCAGTTGTTGCTTACCCAAACTCTGACAAACGGAAGAGGGCAAAATGTTTTGCACTACTAAGAAATGGGTCCCCTCATCCAAGCCTTGGGTTTGAATGAAGATATAAGGATCCAATCTTGGATGGCTACACCATAAAACCATTTACTCTACTGATGTGAGTGTTTAATAATAATAATAATATGCCATTTAGCAGACGCTTTTATCGAAAGCGACTTACAGTCATGCGTGCATATATATATTTTTTTGTGTATGGGTGGTCCCGGGGTTCGAACCCACTACCTTGGCGTTACAAGCGCCGTGCTCTACCAGCTGAGCTACAGAGGACCAGGCAGTGCTATTGATTTTTCTATCCCTTTTGTATTACAGTATTCAGGCCAATGTTGCTTGCCCAGGTTGTGACTAGGGCTGTGACGATACCAGTATCGCAATATTTTTTCCATGTCAAAAATGAAAACACGTACCAGACTAAACTCTTTAGGTCCTTTAAAAACCTGCTGTATGTAAAATATTGTGTGCTATAGTTTGGAAAATAAATAAATGTGACTCCCAATGATAGCATAATGATGTTTGTTTCTAACATTAGGGCTATTTTTGCTAAAGATGAAAAATCTGCTTCTTGTTTTGTTTCTTTGCCACTATACTAACAAGTATGGCAATACAGGTATCGTTCCGGCCCTAATTGTGACCATCACAGATTTGTGACAGACTCTCTATGCGAATCTGGGATAGTCTTACTTTGTAAAGTAAGACTATCCCACCATTCACACCATATCAATAGATTTAGAAAGTAATCTTGAGGTTTTGCTACAATATGGGAAGCTCCACTTTGAGCCTTGATTGATTGATTTTATTTGCCAGTTAAAAAAAACACAAACTCACAGTACATACATTTTAAAAACTTGACAGGGATATTACTGAAAGTCATCGACTTATTTCCATTGAGAAGTACAGATCAGGGTTGTGTAATAAAAAAATATCAGAAACTTTGAACATCCCACGGAGCACCATTAAATCCATTATTTAAAAAATGGAAAGAATATAGCACCACAACAAACCTACCAAGAGAAGGCCGCCCACCAAAACTCATGGACCAGGCAAGGAGGGCATTAATCAGAGAGGCAACAAAGAGACCAAAGTCAACCCTGAAGGAGCTGAAAAGTTCCACAGCGGAGATTGGAGTATCTGTCCATAATACCACTTTAAGCTGTACACTCCACAGAGCCGGGCTTTACGGAAGAGTGGCTAGAAAAAAGCCATTGCTTAAAGAAAAAAATAAGCAAACACGTTTGGTGTTTGCCAAAAGCCATGTGGGAGACTCCCCAAACATATGGAAGAAGGTACTTTGGTCATATGAGACTAAAATTGAGCTTTTTGGCCATCAAGGAAAACGCTATGTCTGGCGCAACCCCAACACCTCTCATCACCCCGAGAACACCATCCCCACAGTGAAGCATGGTGGTGGCAGCATCATGCTGTGGGGATGTTTTTCATCGGCACGAACTGGGAAACTGGTCAGAATTGAAGGAATGATGGATGTCGCTAAATACAGGCAAATTCTTGCGGGAAACCTGTTTCAGCCTTCCAGAGATTTGAGACTGGGACGGAGGTTCACCTTTCAGCAGGACAATGACCCTAAGCATACTGCTAAAGCAACACTTGAGTGGTTTAAGGGGAAACATTGAAATGTCTTGGAATGGCCTAGTCAAAGCCCAGACCTCAATCCAATTGAGAATCTGTGGTATGACTTAAAGATTGCTGTACACCGCCGGAACCCATCCAACTTGAAGGAGCTGGAGCAGTTTTGCCTTGAAGAATGGGCAAAAATCCCAGTGGCTAGATGTGCCAAGCTTATAGAGACATACCCCAAGAGACTTGCAGCTGTAATTGCTACAGAAGGTGGCTCTACAAAGTGAATAGCTATGCACGCTCAAGTTTTCTGTTTTTTTGTCTTATTTCTTGTTTGTTTCACACAATAAAAAATATTTTGCATCTTCAAAGTGGTAGGCATGTTGTGTAAATGAAATGATACATACCCCTCAAAAATCAATTTTAATTCCAGGTTGTAAGGCAACAAAATAAGAAAAATGCCAAGGGGGGTGAATACTTTCGCAAGCCACTGTATACATATGAGATGAGTAGTGCAATATATGTAAACATTATTAAAGTGACTAGTGTTCCATGGCTCTGTTGTTGTATTGGTGGAGATATCTAATATAAGTAAAATAATTCAATAGGTACTTGCAGACTGTGTGGACCAGACTAAGTTGAATTAGTATGACCCTTTTCTCTACAGATTGCCAGCCTAGCTGCTTAAAATGCTCGATCTCCAGATCCATCTCATAGCAAATGAAATTACTGTACTGTACCTCATGCATTCATTGAGTCAGGCCCGGCTGGAATGGGAGCCTTGGCTATACTCATTAGTTCCATTCATTACCCATTTGAGTCCCGTCTAATGCATCTTACCCTCTCCCCTCCCTAGTAATCCTCAGGTTGGACTTGGGTGATCAGTGGGCTTCAGTGCACTCTGGGACTGAGGGAACATATTGAGCCTCTCAACAACTTCGTTTTAACTGCTTTGTCAGGGGAGATGGCTTTTGATTAGCTTTTTTTGTCTAATTTCTCAGAGTGGAAAATACCCATGATTCCACTTCACTGTCCTGTGTGTTGTTACATTTATGTTATGAATGGGCTTTTTAAATAATGTGTTTATGGATTTTAGCCGTTGGCCAATACTGTCTGCAACAGAGGTGTATCCCATGTTTTCTAATAGAGAATACCCATAGTGGGGCCACACGTCAACCTCACCACCCATAAGCAGAAAAACATAGACAGATCTTTGCCATAAGCTACAATCAGTGCTTGTGTGCCATTAAATGCTTCCCCCCTTTTGCCATGATGACATTTACAGCAGCGTGTCTGTAGTTCTCTACTCTGGTAACCGTGCTGGTGTGGGACAATGCCTTTCCTGGTTGTCTATCACATCTACCTCCCCCCTCCCGTCGAGGATCCCCTGACTGACTGAGTGTCAGGCCCCCCCTCAGTTGTGGGGAGGGTTCCCGTTCCGCAGGGCAGCGCCATGCTCTGACAGCTAATGGAGTCAGGCTTAATTGGAACACGCAGTATGTAATGGAGCGTGTCGGATGGGTTCTGGGGCAGTGAGATGTATGGAGTGGGAGATGGGTCCTGGGGCTGGAGAGAGAAAGGGAGGTGGTGGTATATGTGTTGTGGTGTAGGGGTGAGAGGGGTGGAGTGAGGGATGGGTTTTAGGTTAAGAAGAGCGGTGGAGTGAGTGAGAGATGGGTTTTGGGGTGGTAGAGGTATGGAATGAGGCATCGGTTCTGGGGTAGTGACTTAGAGATACAGAGTGGTAGATGGGTTGTGGGAGGGAGAGAGGAGTGGAGTGAGGCATGGGTTTTTGTGTAGTGAGAGGTATAGAGAGATGGTTCTGGGGTGGGAGAGGGGTGGAATGATAGATGGGTTCTGGGTTGGAAGAGAAGGGTGGAGTGAAGGATGTGGGAGAGTGGGTGGAGTGAGGAATGGTTCTGCTAGAGCCCGAGGTATGAAGTGGGAAATGGGTACTGGGTTGGGAGAGAGGGGTGGATGAGTCTGATACTGCACGTCTGCGTCACTGCCTTGTGATAAAAATAGCTTGCAAATGGAGGAATGGATAAAACAGAGTTCTGGAGATGACTTCAGAGGGGAATCCATTATGGATACGTAGCCCGTGAGAGAGAGCTGGCAAAAATGATTGGATCTGGGACTTTATTTATCTCATATGTATGCATTTATGCATGATCTATTTTAATTATTATTCATACATGCAGCAGCTGAGGCCCTGCCGTGATCCTGTCAGCAGGTATCCAGCAGTAAATGCACAGACCTCCTCCCTCATGAGGAGAGAGACTGAAACGACCACTGGGTGTCACTCTTCCATCTTGGCATTCTGATGTGCAGCAAAATGGCCTCCATCAGTGGAGAAATATCCTCCTGACATTTCATAATAACTATCTTTAATTTGCACAGTTGGGGGGATATGAGTACAAGCCAAC
Organism: Coregonus clupeaformis; assembly: GCF_020615455.1. Taxonomy (NCBI): domain Eukaryota; kingdom Metazoa; phylum Chordata; class Actinopteri; order Salmoniformes; family Salmonidae; genus Coregonus; species Coregonus clupeaformis. The sequence continues at coordinate 12,745,298 of NC_059211.1, read as the reverse complement.
CTCAAAGACAGATAAATATTTGTTTCAATCAGACGTGTATCATTTTTCAAAGTGTTATTGTTCCCATATTAAGACAGTACTAATCACTGCTAAGCTACTGTTGAACACTGATAAAGTGTTTTTCCTCCCTGTAAGGAGGCGGACCGTTTGGAGTGGAGTCTAAGGTGCCAAAGCACTGGACAGGAGGATGGTAGACAGTTGCAACTAGTTTTATTTTATTTTCAAACAAAGACGAATGGCTTTGTACAATGCCAGAGTCCCAAAAAAACAAAAAACTAAACAGAAAAGCGTAGAAAATAAAGTAGAATTTTTTTTATAAACTTCAAATAACTTGTCCAAACATAAAGACAAAAAACCCAAAGGATTAACTGAACACTTGCACTGCGTTAGCTTAGCATTTTAGACTTAGCATAGCTGGGAGGGGAGGCGAGGCGAGGCAGCCCAGCCCAGCCCAGCCCAGCCCAGCCCAGCTTGCCCTCTTGGCACGTCAGCTCTAACTGGCCCTGCCTGGTCAGGCTCTTATACCATGCAGATGTGGAACAAACCAACATATCAATTAGCTTGAAATGTCATGTTACATACTTCCTCTTTTCACATGTTAATCTTGATCATTTATCCAACATTGAAAAATAATTTTTAACTTCCTGAGTAATTAGAAAATTACATGATTACAATTCACTCATGAACTTGGACTAGCCTACCGTCAACAGTGGCGGGAACCCATTCATAAAAAGGGTCTGAATGCGACGTCACTTCCTTCCCAGGATGAGATGCGGAAGTGAATGGAATGTGCACATGAAGATAAGTACACATCTCAGCTTCTGAAATACAAACACAGTTAGCGAACAGATATTAACACACAGAGCACAATATAACGATTCTTAACAATACTAGGTGCTCTGTCTAATAATGGACAAGAGACCGTTAACATTTGTTGTGTGTTTCTTCTGTTACAGCCTGTTGTGTGTCTGCCCCGAACCTCAACACTTTGCACATGCGGCGCTCTGCTACACATTACACACACCGGTGCTCAATAAACAATTAAATAGTACCTTTGTATCTGTAATCAGTTATGCTAGATGGTGACGGGATGAGAACCGTCACACTCCCCATAACCACTGTTACATCCTCCTGGCAACGACTGCATTTACCCCCTCTGACTTCTGCTCCATGGAGGCAGTGACAGCTCGCTTACACAACAGCTATAGGGACTGCTCCCCAGGCACACCGTCCCACGAGACCATGCTTTTGCAGTGCATAGCACGTCAACATGGGGAAGATGTATCACTCTCAGATAAACTATTTGTATCATAGTCCCTTTTTTGCTGTTACAAGCCAACAGCCGCAGTAGGCTAGAGGGGAGAGGAAGGGGGATAGTTTGACAGGGTAAGTGTGGAGGGTTTGGAGGGGGCTCCTCTTATCCACAGTACTGCTAAAAAGAGCCCTAGTCTGGGGATTGAGTGTATTTTTCCAGCAATGTTTTAAACGTTTTATCTATTGAGGGTGGGCCATCTCATCAGTACATGGGCATCTTTTATTAGGGTGGGCTGGTCGAAATTAGCCTGTTTTTATTACTTTTGCGCTATTTCTCTGTTGTCATAGTAATCTACTCTGAGTATACCAAACATTAGGAACACCTTCCTAATATTGAGTTGCACTCCTTATTTAACCTGTCTCCTCCCCTTCATCTACACAGATTGAAGTGGATTTAACAAGTGACATCAATAAGGGATCATAGCTTTCTCCTGGATTCACCTGGTCAGTCTATGTCATGGAAAGAGTATGTATTCTTAATGTTTTGTATACCCAAATTGAGCATTTGGCTGACTGGTGAGCCCCCCTACCAAGATGGGCCGGCCCGGTTTTCTGATTGGCTCAGCTGAAGTAGCGCAAATTCACATTCAAAGTCAAACGTGCATCATCAAAGAGAGTGAGACCCGCTCTGACCGTCAGTCACTCAGTCAAAACAGAAAAACGGAACGGTAGTGGCGAAACATTTTGAGAGACAAAAAAAAAGGCAGAAGCTGCTAAATGTGTGAAAGTTCTGGTTCTGCTGGTCCGAGTGCTGTGTCTGTGTCAGTAAAAAATGACAGATCATCTGCTGTGGTGCAGTCAAGGTAGGAAGAAAATAGAGAAAGACACACTTACGCACACTGACACAGATCATGTAGCCTACTACTGGCAGTTAGGCCTAATATTTTGGCTGTATATTGTATGAAATATATGTTATACCTACTATAGTAGGATAATTGGGGAAGGGGGATTCGGGGGACATTTAAACACTAGGCTGCTTGCAATACAGCCTAACAAGTCGTTAGATTGGCTTTTATTACATTTACATTTTAGTCATTTAGCAGACGCTCTTATCCAGAGCGACTTAAAGTTAGTGCATACATTATTTTATCTTATAACACATAGTTAAGGCAATAGCCATCTACTAGACATTTATACAGTGCTTTTTACTAAACACAAGTCATCATGTATTACAATAAAGGTCAATTCGGGGACTGTGTATTTTAATTGTTTTATCAATGGTTATTCGCTTCTGAATCTCAGTCTCTTCAGCCCAGTGAGTGAGTTTATGAGCTGTATTAACAAGTGACTCTGGTGTCGGATTACATTACATGGCCACTAGCACAGAAGGCTGGAAAGTCCCGCCTATCTCCCGCTTTTTTCATTCCCTGAAAGAAAGATACGCATACGAACACGGCACTGTCAGACGAAGCACAGAGCTGGAAATCTATTATCATCCACTTGTTCTCACAGAAGGTTGTAAGTCCAATTCAACAGAAGAAAATGGAGAGAGAGAGGGCGAGAGAGAGAGACGCCAGTTCCTTAATGTAGCCATTGGCCACAGCCAAAATATTCAGGAACTGGCAGTCTCTCTCTCCCAGCTCCCTCTCTCTGTTTTCGCATTCTAGTTGTGAATGAATAAACACATATATTAGGCAAAGTAGAAAATCACTGAATAAATACCTTATAGATGACCATTGGCTTATATAATATATTATAACAGCCTAACTGCATGTTTCAAATTAGTGCATTTCAAGTGTATTTTAATGGTCCGTAATAAAACATTTATAAGGCATTTATAAATTATGGGTTCACCATTTATTAATCACTACTTCCACATTAATAAACCATTTACTAATTATTTTAAATATTTTTGCAGTCCGTAATCTAAGTGAGTGCTATTTATACTTTATAAATACTTTATAAATGTTTTGAGTGACCAGTGTAATTTCTCACAAAAAGATGGGCATGCCATTGGTAGACATTCCTGCAGTACCTGGTAAAAGAACAAGCACACAACACAGGATGTTTAAGGAACTATATATACATGTGTGAATAACTAGCTTACTAACATTTACAGATGTGGGAGTAATGATTAATAAATGGTGAGAAAATGGTTTGTAAATGCCTTATAAATGGTTTATTATGGACCCTTAAAATAAAGTGTTACCCTAGGGGGCTGCTTGTCCCAGCACAGGCAGTGTGGTCCCCTGGTCTTCTGGTCCCAGTGATGCTAGGCTTAGCAGCACAGACATCTCAGCTACTGTTGCAGCAGTCAAGCGTAGTGGACGTAGGGAGAAAACACAGAGAGAGAGAGAGACACTGACACATGTACTGCATGTTTATTGATATTTTGGCTCTATATTATATATGTATTAGTAATTAACCCTTAGGATAGGGGGGACATGTTTGATAGCCAGACACTTATATTTGCAATATAAGTAGTTAGGCTTTTATAAGGTATTATGAGCCTATGGTCATCTATTAGACATTTATTCAGTAATCTTTCTTCTTATAATACATGTGTTTATTCATTCACAACTAGGATGTTGCTGGGCCCAACACAGGTCTTCTGGTACCAGTGCTGTGGGAAAGGATCCTAGGCTTAGCAGAGATAGCTCAGAGGTGAGTGCAGTGGAGTTGGAAGAAAACAGAGAGACACAGATGCACTGCCAGTTCCTTAATATGTTGGCACTATATGTAATAGCAATGAACACTTATGAGTAACAGACAGAGTGACAGACAGACAGACAACAGTGGAGCACAGGGAGAAACACAGACAGACAGACAGACAGACAGACATACAGAGACAGTGACAGCAGACAAGATGTAGAGACAGACTGCACAACAGAGAGGCAACAGAGTCACAGTTATAGTGATGATTTGTATCTCCAGTGGTGCTTTTACATGTTGTATTTGTCTTAAACATGAGCTGGTTAAAAAGAGCTAGTTAAAAAAGGATTAGGACTATGTTTCACTGGTCACTGGAACAGTGTGTGCAGTGCGGCTGAAATGCCAGGGCTGAATTTTTGTCCCAGTCCATTTTTGTTCATGCAGTGTTGTTTCTCTTCGTCATGCAATGGCGAAGGTGCGAAAAGATGGAGGAATTCAGATATTATGTCATTGTTTTTAGCAATACCCACAGAGTTCTTAAACTACGGCACGCAACATGGTTCAATATGCCAGTAAATCAGCGCAATCTACTTTTTCAAATTGCTGCCGTCTTGGCGCTAGAATTGGGATCATGTATACTGCACTAATGCCCATACAAAAAAAAGAGTAACGGAGAGCAATGTACAATATGGAAAACTTAGCAAACAAGACATTTGTGGTAAGTACATCTTTATGCACCTTCACCATTATCTATTTTGACTGTATTTCTATCTTTAAGTCATATCATAGACATGAGAAAGTTATGACCTAATCAGCCAGTGGCTTTATATGGCTGCATGACAATTTTGAGCCATAATTGTGACAAATGGTAGGTAGGCTTTATATACAGTAAGAAGGGCTGAAGCTTTTCTCCAAATGGCTGGGTGAGTGTTGACGCATTTAAGCAGCAACACCAAAGATTAATTGTGCTTGGCAACTGTGTGTGTGTGTTCACATCCTTGTGTGCATGTGTGTGTGCCTGCCTGTATGTGTGTTTGTGTGCCTACCTGTGTTGATCTCATAGATAGTGGGCTGGGGGATTTAAGTGGTTCCAGGTTGGGTCTGGTCAGGAGTGAGCACAGACGGGCTTAGAGAGCCCCTCTCTCTACCTGTTTCTCCCTCAGACAGTGTTCATTACTGAGCCTCTTGTTTTTCTCCCTGTTTGCAGCCAATGGACCATTAGGCTGTTGAGCGCAGGGCAATAAATCGCATTAGGCAGCAACCTGAGCTCTCTCGCTTCCTCTATGAAACATATTTTTTTGTTGTCTTAAATTATTTGTGCCATTTGATCTTACAGTAAAACACACACTCCAAATGTATGAACAAATATCAGACAATGATACTGTAACACCATGTAAGAGAAACAAAGTTACTGTAACACCATGTAAGAGAAACAATGGTACTGTACCACCATGTAAGAGAAACAAAGTTACTGTAACACCATGTAAGAGAAACAATGATACTGTAACACCATGTAAGAGAAACAAAGATACTGTAACACCATGTAAGAGAAACAAAGATACTGTAACACCATGTAAGAGAAACAAAGATACTGTACCACCATGTAAGAGAAACAAAGATACTGTAACACCATGTAAGAGAAACAATGATACTGTAACACCATGTAAGAGAAACAAAGATACTGTAACACCATGTAAGAGAAACAAAGATACTGTAACACCATGTAAGAGAAACAAAGATACTGTAACACCATGTAAGAGAAACAAAGTTACTGTAACACCATGTAAGAGAAACAATGATACTGTAACACCATGTAAGAGAAACAAAGATACTGTAACACCATGTAAGAGAAACAAAGATACTGTAACACCATGTAAGAGAAACAAAGATACTGTACCACCATGTAAGAGAAACAAAGATACTGTAACACCATGTAAGAGAAACAAAGATACTGTACCACCATTTAAGAGAAACAAAGATACTGTAACACCATGTAAGAGAAACAAAGATACTGTAACACCATGTAAGAGAAACAATGATACTGTAACACCATGTAAGAGAAACAAAGATACTGTAACACCATGTAAGAGAAACAAAGATACTGTAACACCATGTAAGAGAAACAAAGATACTGTAACACCATGTAAGAGAAACAAAGATACTGTACCACCATGTAAGAGAAACAAAGATACTGTAAAACCATGTAAGAGAAACAAAGATACTGTACCACCATGTAAGAGAAACCAAGATACTGTAACACCATGTAAGAGAAACAAAGAACATCTTTAGATGTTATATTTGGAGGATTAAAATATGCATGTTGCATTCCATGTTGCAGATACTGCCAAGGAAACGGTGACCTTTTGAATGGTGTAAGACTGTGAAGCGGCTAAGACAAAGCCAGCGCTTATACTTAATTTGCATTTACGCCAAGCCACTTCCCAGGCTTTGATGTGATGGCATAATTATGGTAGCAGAGGCAGCTGATGACTAATTAATGGTTTGCGTGCGTGCGTTTGGGAGCACACACATCTGCTACAAAGCATATGAGGCATCCAATCATTCCCTCCCCTCGGCCAGTGCTATGATGAATTGATACACCGATATTTTTTTCCAATCAAATATCTCCAGCGTGCTGTCGCAACCATGAAAACAAAGTTGTCTTTCCCTTGGTTTTAATTCAAAAGAGCTTAGTTGTTTTTCAGTGCCTGACCGTAATGATCTTGCCAATTGTGACAAAGGCACAAACTTTAGTACGGTGGGGGGGGACCAAAGGGTGAGTGATTTGGAGTGGTACCATTTGTTCCGTATGCACTGTGAAAGGTTAGTGCTTTCCAGTCTCTATTGTGAAGTCGTAGCTTTTGTACAAAGCCATCATACTGTTTACAAGTGGGTGAATGTCCAAAAGAATGCAGTGAGTAGAAAGGAAATGTCAGAGAAATGTCAAATGTCTGCTGGCTTTATCCGTTCCTCTCTCCCTTTTGCTACGACGGAAGGAGGGGTCCTGCACCGGCCAGTAGAGGTGCAGGAAGCATCACCCCAGGTGTCAATAAAATACACAAAGGTCCATTTTGTGTCATGTTGACCTTCACCTGATCTGGGTGACCCATATGGTTCAATGAATGCATGTTAAGGGTCAGGTAATTAGAAGTGAATTCAATAGTGTCTGCTGTTAATTCTATTGGCTCCATTGTTTGAACATTGTATGATGGGTGTAGGTCAGCTACATACATGCAGATGAGTGGGTTATAATCACTACTGTGAGGTAGAGAATGACTGGTTTAGAGGGGCACTGCTGAAGCCAGTCTTCCAAGCTTGTCTTCCACAGCAGTTGTGACACAGAGACTTGTCTGTTAGGAGAGTATGATAATGAACTCCTAAAATGGAATGGTCCACTGAGGAAACACAGCTGGGCTCTCAGCAGTGAACACATGCACGCATACACACAGAAACTCCCACTCTCTGAGCACAACACCAATCAAACCCAGGGTCCTCGAGGGACGAAGACAACCCCCATCTATCTGCAGATGAGTAGCGCAAGTGAGAAATTGCACGTCCTCACACTTTTGATTTGCATGTTTCTAGTGTGCTAATTTATTGCTTAATCATTTATCCATTAAAGTATTGCTCAAAGACTAGAGAGCAGCTCCGCACAATGCAGTTGTGCTTAATATGCATTAGTGTGCCTATCATTTGCCAGTTCTCTTTTGTTGTTAATGGGCCAAGGCACTCTTCCAGCTTTTATTGCATGTCACGCAAGTGTAGATATCTCCCCTTTCTCTACTGCTCAATGGCTTCACTTCAGCACAGAGAGAAAATAGCTTTATTACTGTACAGTAACATCTCCCCACAGTTCCTTTAATGTGCTTTTTGACGTGTTCATTACTATACATTTCAGCATGCATAATGTTGCACCTGAACGACACTGTCATGGTTTATGATTTAGACAAACCATTATCTTTCACATATTTTTCTCACTCTCTCAAGGAGTAGTTTACACCGCTTTAGATATCAACACCACGTTGGAGACTGAGTGACGGGATGACACTTTACCATCATTATTAACCATCCTCTTCATACCATCATTGCTGAGTAACGGCAACATATACACAGCCGTGACAGTGTCGACATGCTCCATGCTCTAAGCAGTGCTTACAAGCCATGTCACTTCCAAACAAATACAGTCATGAAACCTGCAGCGATCTAGCTTACTTAATTAGCTACAGTACAGCTGACATGCCAGGGATTGTTGGCAAGCATACCGCTACATGAGCCAGGCTAGTTATCTGTGTCTTGTTGCCTAGTAACATAACATTCATTTAGATTGGAGACCCAACAGATTTGTTTGGTGAAATAATTGACAGCTGAATAAAGTTATCATGACCAGGGGCGGCTCAACAAAATGGTTACCATGAATGAGAATAATTCCCATTAACTGTAATCTGTATATTCCAGAACTCTCTCAATACAGTCTCTATGCCCCGCAAACACACCCAAGATGTTTAATCTTCAACTTCTCTTTGTGAAATCGCCATTCAGTACAAAAAGTTGTTGGATGTTTTTCTACCCGATTTCCACTTCACCCTAGTAGCAGAAATGATCAGGGTCAGCATGTATCAAGTGTCGCAGAGTAGGAGTGATGATTTAGGATCCGTTTTGCCTTTTAGATCACAATGAAAAAGGTTCCATTGTCAGAGAAGACCTGATCCTAGATCAGCACTTGTATTCTGAGATGCTTGATACAGTGGGGAAAAAAAGTATTTAGTCAGCCACCAATTGTGAAAGTTCTCCCACTTAAAAAGATGAGAGAGGCCTGTAATTTTCATCATAGGTACACGTCAACTATGATAGACAAATTGAGATTTTTTTTCTCCAGAATATCACATTGTAGGATTTTTTATGAATTTATTTGCAAATTATGGTGGAAAATAAGTATTTGGTCACCTACAAACAAGCAAGATTTCTGGCTCTCACAGACCTGTAACTTCTTCTTTAAGAGGCTCCTCTGTCCTCCACTCGTTACCTGTATTAATGGCACCTGTTTGAACTTGTTATCAGTATAAAAGACACCTGTCCACAACCTCAAACAGTCACACTCCAAACTCCACTATGGCCAAGACCAAAGAGCTGTCAAAGGACACCAGAAACAAAATTGTAGACCTGCACCAGGCTGGGAAGACTGAATCTGCAATAGGTAAGCAGCTTGGTTTGAAGAAATCAACTGTGGGAGCAATTATTAGGAAATGGAAGACATACAAGACCACTGATAATCTCCCTCGATCTGGGGCTCCACGCAAGATCTCACCCGTGGGGTCAAAATGATCACAAGAACGGTGAGCAAAAATCCCAGAACCACACGGGGGGACCTAGTGAATGACCTGCAGAGAGCTGGGACCAAAGTAACAAAGCCTACCATCAGTAACACACTACGCCGCCAGGGACTCAAATCCTGCAGTGCAAGACGTATCCCCCTGCTTAAGCCAGTACATGTCCAGGCCCATCTGAAGCTTGCTAGAGTGCATTTGGATGATCCAACTTTTTGGTAAAAACTCAACTCGTCGTGTTTGGAGGACAAAGAATGCTGAGTTGCATCCAAAGAACACCATACCTACTGTGAAGCATGGGGGTGGAAACATCATGCTTTGGGGCTGTTTTTCTGCAAAGGGACCAGGACGACTGATCCGTGTAAAGGAAAGAATGAATGGGGCCATGTATCGTGAGATTTTGAGTGAAAACCTCCTTCCATCAGCAAGGGCATTGAAGATGAAACGTGGCTGGGTCTTTCAGCATGACAATGATCCCAAACACACCGCCCGGGCAACGAAGGAGTGGCTTCGTAAGAAGCATTTCAAGGTCCTGGAGTGGCCTAGCCAGTCTCCAGATCTCAACCCCATAGAAAATCTTTGGAGGGAGTTGAAAGTCCGTGCTGCCCAGCGACAGCCCCAAAACATCACTGCTCTAGAGGAGATCTGCATGGAGGAATGGGCCAAAATACCAGCAACAGTGTGTGAAAACCTTGTGAAGACTTACAGAAAACGTTTGACCTGTGTCATTGCCAACAAAGGGTATATAACAAAGTATTGAGAAACTTTTGTTATTGACCAAATACGTATTTTCCACCATAATTTGCAAATAAATTCATAAAAAATCCTACAATGTGATTTCCTGGATTTTTTTTTATAATTCTGTCTGTCATTGTTGACGTGTACCTATGATGAAAAGTACAGGCCTCTCTCATCTTTTTAAGTGTGAGAACTTGCACAATCGGTGGCTGACTAAATACTTTTTTTCCCCACTGTACATACGACCCCAGATTTCCATCCAGCCTTGGGACGTTGGGAGGCTGCCATATTTCAGCTCCCTCTAGGTGACACTCTATTTCCAGAATGCAGAAGCACAACCATAGCCCCAGCACACTGGGCTCTGACCGCTGGCTACCGACCTCTCGCTCTCTCTCCAGTCTCTCCAGAGAGCGCAAAGGGCCATTTGTTTAGGCAGAACGCTTGTCGTATTTACAGGGGATGGCCCATTATTCATATCATCATCATTCACTGACAATGGGGTTATATTTGGCAGGCGCCGGAGGTGTAAGGACAAGGCTACGGTGCTACGCTACGAGACAGCCCTGTACGGGAGGTGCGACGCAGGGGCTAATGTCCTACCTAAAAGAGGCAGATGTGATATGACATAGACCAGGGCTCTCCAACCCTGTTCCTGGAGAGATACCGTCCTGTAGGTTTGCGCTCCAAGCCCAATCTAGTGTACTTGATTTAGCTGGTTGATAAACTGAATCAGGTTAGTTACAACAGGGGTTGGAGTTATGGTCACATACACATATTTAGCAGATGTTATTGCGGGTGTAGCCGAAATACTTGTGTTCATAGCTCCAACAGTGCAGTAGTATCTAACAATTCACAACAATACACACAAATCTAAAAGTAAAAGAATGGAATTAAGAAATATATAAATATTAGGATGAGCAATGTCGGAGTGGCATTGACTAAAATACAGTAGAATACAGTATATACATATGAAATGAGTAAAGCAGTATGTAAACATTATTAAAGTGACTAGTGTTCCATTATTAAAGTGACCAGTGATTCCATGGCTATGTATATAGGGCAGCAGCCTCTAAGGTGCAGGGTTGAGTACCGTGGTGGTAGCCAGCTAGTGATGGCTATTTAACAGTCTGATGGCCTTGAGATAGAAGCTGTTTTTCAGTCTCTCTGTCCCAGCTTTGATGCACCTGTACTGACCTCGCCTTCTGGATGTTAGCAGGGTTAATATGCCGTGGCTTGGGTGGTTGATGTCCTTGATTATCTATTTGGCCTTCCTGTGACATCGGGTGCTGTAGGTGTCCTGGAGGGCAGGCAGTGTGCCCCCGGTGATACATTGGGTAGACCGCACCACCCTCTGGAGAGCCCTGTGGTTGCGGGCGGAGCCGTTGCCGTGATACAGCCCGACAGGATGCTCTCAATGGTGCATCTGTAAAGGTTTGTGAGGGTCTTAGGGGCCAAGCTGAAGTTCATCAGCCTCCTGAGGTTGAAGAGGCGACTGTGTGGGTGGACTGTGTGGGTGGACCATTTCAGATTGTCAGTGATGTGTACACCGAGGAACTTGAAGCTTTTCGCCTACAGGAGGGTAGCTCTCCAGGAACAGGGTTGGAGAGCCCTGACATAGACTGCTGTGACATTGAGTGAAGCACCCTCTTCCCCGTCACCATCCCTCAGTCGTGCTCTGACCCTCTGTTCAGATAGACTCTCAGAGAGCCAGAGAGTCGAGCTCCATTGATTTATAACAGGGATGAGCAACTCCAGTCCTTGGGAGCCTGATTGGTGTCACACTTTTGACCCAGCCCCAGCTAACACACCTGACTCCAATAATGAACTAATCATGATCTTCAGTTTCGAATGCAAGTAGTTTAATCAGCTGTGCTTGCTAGGGATGGGGGAAAAGTGTGACACCACTTCGGCCCCGATGACTGGAGTTGCCCATCCCTGATCTATAAAGCCTTTGATCCCTACCACATAACGGAAGCATATGACTTATGTACCCATGTGGCCGTGCTGCCTCGAGGGAGTGTGTATGTGTGTGTCATCACTTTGATGTCATGGCCGCGTTGTCTTGAGGTTCTGGCAGCATTTCCAAAACGTTCCCTGCCTGAAACATGTTTCAAACGTATGAAACCTGCTACAGGTCCCGTGTGGCTCAGTTGGTAGAGCATGGCGCTTTCAATGCCAGGGTTGTGGATTTCATTCCCATAGGGGACCAACATGGGGAAAAAAAAGTATGAAGATGTATGCACTCACTACTGTATGTCGCTCTGGATAAGAGCGTCTGCTAAATGACTAAAATGCAAATGTCGGTCCTGACAGCAGAGATTCATTAATCTCTCTTCTCTTGCTGGCGAGCTCTGTCATCAGAGGAGTCGATGTAACACAGTCTTTTTTTCATATATTAGCCGGTCATGGCGGCGCAGCTCTTGATAAATCATTTCCTCCACTCCCTCTTCCCGCTTCACTCCGCCACCACACCCAGTCCCCACGCTCCAGAGCAGCTAAACATCCTTTCATTGCTTAATGCCCTCCTCTATGGCATGGATTCAATTTTACGGTGTGGGGGGCATGGGGGAATACATTGGATGCTTCATTACCTGTTTGGCTTAATGAAGGCCTAACCAATTCACCCGTTTCCGTCCCTCCTCTCCTCACCTCCTCCATCTCCACTCTGCATCCGTATGCAGCTCTAATATGAGTCCAATTTAAAAAGTTAAGCCCAGTTGGTGAGGGATGTGCTCGGCCAGCTTCTCTCTCTCTCTCTCTCTCTCTCTCTCTCTCTCTCTCTCTCTCTCTCCTCTCTCTCTCTCTCTCTCTCTCTCTCTCTCTCTCTCTCTCTCTCTCTCTCTCTCTCTCTCTCTCTCTCTCTCTCTCTCTCTCTCTCTCTCTCTCTCTCTCTCTCTCTCTCTCTCTCTCTCTCTCTCTCAACCTGTGTCTCCATCCCTTTCATTCTCTATTGCACACAAACACACACCACATCCGATAACTCACAGAATGAAACCGACACACAATTAAGGGCTGCAGGGAGCTCGGCAGCAGCTCGACAGCACCAGAGACGGAGAGTGGATAAATATGAGACAAAAGCAGCCAAATTATCGGCCATTGTAAAGGATCCTGTTATGCTTAAGGGGGTTATCAGCTTATCACCATGTCCCTGGTTACCAGTGTGTGCTGCTTTCTCGCTTTCTCTCTCCCCCTCTACCCCCACCCCCCTTCGTCTCTCCGTGTTCTCACCATTTTTCTCTTTCTCTGTGTCTATCCCACTGTTTCTTCTTTCTCTCCCTTTTCACTCATTATCTTTCTCTCTTTGGACTCTCAGATAGATGATGGTCTCTGAGTGGCAGCTCGGTTAGCTCTGTTGGTGCACCTGTAGTGAAGCATGTATTTGAGACCTGCTGTAGACATCCTATATTTAGCTGTGGAAGGCACAGTGTGTGGTTTCTGAGAAGGATAAGAGTTGGGGATGATTTTCTCCTGCAAAGATTATGTGTTGGGTTCAGACACCTTGTAGTGTATAGATTTAATTGCCCCCAGAGATAAAAACGTAACTACCACCTAGCAGCCTTTCACACTCAGGCACATTCACACACACATGCACACACAGCCACAGAGAGAATACGATAATAACTTTTAATATGCTGCCTATTAGAGTTTACACTACAAATATTGGATTTATAGTACTGCATACTAAGTTATTGTAAGTACTCTATTACTACAACGTAATTTGCATTTGCTCATGTACAATTTGACTCACGTAAACGTTAAGTACTACACACACACCACCCTCCACACACACCCTCTCTCATCGATATTGCCTATATCTTCCATCCATCATCGTCTCCCCGGCAAAGAGGATGCTCTCTCCTCTCCACCCCTGTGCGAGGACTTGCCAGTAGTTATTAAGATCCAGCGATAGGGCCAGGGTGATGGATGGGTCTCTGGCATAACGCTACAGGGCCCCGGGATTCCAGATGCCATTTTCTGCCCACGTTTCCAGCACTTTTCATGGATGACGAGCACTGGGAGATAAATGATAAACAAGCGGTCCACTCCACCCTCCTATTACTGCTGACCCAGAACCAGCGGACAGGAAGAACAGGGGAAGGACTGGAGATAACCTTGAATAACAGCTGACCCGGGACAGCCCTCTGAAGCCTAACATCCAGCCAGCCAACAATGCTCTTCTTTGGTCCCAATGTTTTTGGTCTACTGTTAGACAGTGTTACTCATGAATTAATTTGAGATTTTGGATTGAGTCTGCCACCAATGTATAGGGTGGTATGTTCTTGCAGTGCATTGGAATAGATCCCCATTCTGTTTTTAATGTGTGGCCCAGTATGGATAGCAGTGTGGACAGTAACATTAGCCAAGAACAAGAATGATTAGGTCTGTCAAGGTTTTGTCAGGTTTTGAGTGTTTTTCAGGTGTGTGTCACAGTGGGGCAGCCAGTAGTCTAGCGGTTAAGAGTGTTGGGCTTATAACCGAAAGGTTGTTTGTTTGAATCTCCAGGCTGACTAGGTGAAAAATCTGTCTGTGCCCTTGAGCAAGGCACTTAACCCTAATATCTCCTGTAAGTGTGTCTGCTAAATCAAGGGTTCCCAAACTCGATCCTGGACCCCCCCCCCACGTGAACGTTTTGGTTTTTGCCCTAGCACTACACAGCTGATTCAAATAATCAAAGCTTCATGTTGAGTTGATTATTTGAATCAGCTGTGTAGTGCTAGGGCAAAAACCAAAACGTGCAACCAGGGGGAGGCCCCGGGACTGAGTTTCGGAAACCCTGTGCTAAATGAATACTGGCAGACTCAATGGTCTGGTATTTACATTTTTTGTCATTTAGCAGACGCTCTTATCCAGAGCGACTTACAGTTAGTATTTTTTATACCCCCCGTGGGAATCGAACCGACAACCCTGGCGTTGCAAACGCCATGCTCTACCAACTGAGCTACATCCCTGCCGGCCATTCCCCTCCCCTACCCTGGACGACGCTGGGCCAATTGTGCGCCGCCCCATGGGTCTCCCAGTCACGGCCGGCTACGACAGAGCCTGGATTCAAACCTAGTGGCACAGCTAGCACTGCGATGCAGTGCCTTAGACCACTGCGCCACTCGGGAGGTGTGATCCTGGTGCGTCCTTGTGTGCATGTGCTTGTACGCTTGTGTGCTTGTGTGTGTTCTGGTCAGTGCTGTGCAGTATCAAGGGTGTACCGTTGGGGCCTACACACTGAGTAGAATGACAGTGATTAGCCCCACTGAGATGCCCACCTACCACAGCCAGTGTGGGAGAGGGAAGGACACCGCCAGCCTACCCAGTACCCACAATCCTCTTTACAGGAAACAATCCTGGATGGGAAGCCATGTCACTCCAAGGTGCAACCGTGACCTTTAAAGGTAAAGCTGGCCAACATTTCCCTCTCTTCCTCCCAGTCCCACACTCTATTGCAGTGAGAGGATAAAACAAGATGGCAGCTTAATAGGATAAAAACAAGATAGCAGCTTCATTATAGCCCACAAAGAAAGCTATTACACAAAAAACACATTGTAGCGCTTTCCCATTCCCCTCACTCAATTCGAACAGACCCACTGGGCACACACCGGTTGAATCGATGTTGTTTCCATATAATTTCAATGAAATTACATTGAACCAACGTGGAATAGACGTTGAATTGACGTCTGTGCCTAGTGGGGAGGTTAATTTGGCTCTGCTAATGATGATGAGGGTGAGAGCAGTGTTGAAATGGCACGTCTGTCGCCCTGCGTGCCCCTTAGTTTTGATCAAATACCACCGTCACAGCACTTTTTCTCTCCACTGGCTGCTCCGCAGTCAATGACTAATCAGTTGTGTTGCAGAAATGGGAAAATAATACGAGAAGGGGGCTTTACTTTAGGTTTTCTAGCAACCTGTCGTGTGTACAGCCTCTGAGCTTGTATTACTGCTCTACAGCAGGCCCCCCTGCTGATCCCAAATCAGCTCTATGCAATCGACGCCAAGTCCACGCCAATGTCTAATCACAAGCCCCCCGGTGACAACTGCTGTTTGCCTGACTAGATTTGGTAGTACAGAACTTGACTAGCGGGACCCCCAAAACAGCTGCTGCTCCTTAATCTGCTGGTTAGCTGGGCTTGCTGCTAAAGCTCCCAGTGAAGGATTGTGGCTATGCCCCAATTACCTGTCCTTCCTCCCAGAAGTGTACACTCATTCACTACTCCCCACAAATGTTAAATAATTGGATTGGTGTAGGCAGGGGCTAGAGGAAGTTAAGTCATTTCCTTTGAAATCCATGAAGGGTGGTGAATACGTGCACACTTCGGGAGAAATAATATATTTTTGGGACGCACCCTTCTAGCCTTCCTCCTTTGCACATTTAAGAGACATCCAGTGTGCCACTCTGCACAGACAGACAGGTAAGAGGAACACAAATGAAATGGTGTTCCGGATGAAAGTATCAGACAAGTGACATTTATTGCATTTGTTACAGACGCCTGACTTTGAAAATGTCCACTTCGCTATCTTGCGTCTCAGAAGCACTCGTACTCAATTTCTTCAAACAACATGCTCTCTCACTTTTACCCCAACAAACCCTCTCTTTTTCTCTCCCTCTCTGTTACGTACACACACTAGAGCTGGAACGATAAACCGAAAATTATCGACACCGACCAAACCGACTACTTATCGTGGACATTTTGTTAATACCGTTCACTGCAATAAATAACCTACAGTATAGGGCCGTGCTAGAGAAATGTGAAGTTTTTAAATTATATGTTTGCTAATGTGGGTGATTATTAATGGGCCAATTGATAGCTATAACATTCAAAGTAATAGTATAGTAGTAGTGGTATTAAGGCTAAAATAAAAATAACTGTGGTGCACATTAATGTTATAAACATATCGTTCAATTTACATTGTCAATTTATCGTGATATGGATTTATGTCCATATTGCCCAGCTCTAAAACACACACACACGCACACGCACACACACACACACACACACACACACACACACACACACACACACACACACACACACACACACACACACACACACACACACACACACACACACACACACACACACACACACACACACACACACACACACACACACACACACACACACACACACACACACACACACACACACACACACACACACACACACTCCATTTTTTATTTAATCTCCTGCAGTCTTGTTTGATAGAGATGCCCACACAGTTTCCATGGAAACTCAAAAATAATATGTTTTCTTCTTTCTCCCCCCCCCCACCCCCATCTCTGCTCTGTGTCTTTGATGATGGGCATAGCCAGTCTGAGAGGCAGAGTAAGCAAGGTGTGCACTTCTGATCACTAAAGCTGTGTTTTACTTTGCAAGTATAAAACGCAGTATAAGCAACGTGCACGGCCAAGATGAGCATGCCAAGTAGTCAGAAAACGCGTACTGAAATAAATTCAGCATCCACAGCTGAACATCCCATGCACTTGTGGTCTAAAATACACTTGATGGCTTGGCTCATGTCTCACCACTGTCATGATTTTGACTACAATTTAGACTAATCACCAGTGGAATTACTCTGACATGGGTTTGTCAGTATAGCACTATGTGCGCTACTGATATGAGTAGTGTGACTTGTAGTGTGAGTCTGTATGTGTGTATGTCTTGTGTGCCATGTGTGTGTGATTGGCTTATTGTATATATCCTGTGCTACACGGCGGGGGGGTATCATTGTCATGGTGTGACTGAGGCTTTAAGGTATCATTGTCATGGTGTGTGATGGTCATGGTATTGTCCAGTCACAAGGAGGTCACTCGCAGCAGTGCCAGTGACCTCCTTGTCCTTGCTGAATCTGCTGCCTGCAGCCTGTGGATGGCTATGAATAGAGGAGAGCTGGGACTTGTGGCATTAAAAGATTGCATCTGACCCCGCATCTGAGTAATAACTTCTCCGCTGACGAGGATTGCAAAAGTAAAGAAAGGGAGGAGAGGCCACACACGCACGCGCACACGCACAGACACACAGTTACACAGACACACGCATAGACACACAGTTACACAGACACACGCACAGACACACAGTTACACAGACACACGCATAGACACACAGTTACACAGACACACGCACAGACACAGAGTTACACAGACACACGCACAGACACACAGTTACACAGACACACGCACAGACACAGAGTTACACAGACACACGCACAGACACACAGTTACACAGACACACAGTTACACAGACACACAACAGACACACAGTTACACAGACACACGCACAGACACACAGTTACACAGACACACGCACAGACACACAGTTACACAGACACACGCACAGACACACAGTTACACAGACACACGCACAGACACACAGTTACACAGACACACGCACAGACACACAGTTACACAGATACACGGTGGCTGTATGTTGCATAACACTGTCTTTTACACCTCAGCATCCTTCCACCTAAAAATACAACTCTGTGCTATACCATTCCCTTCTGAAACGGTTCAGGAATAGCAGATCCTTCACTCTGCCCCTGGCCAGACCACCCCCAGTATTGTTAGTCTTTGATACATTCCACCCTTAGCGAGTTCACCCTCCAGGAAGGTCAGGGGTGAAGGTTCACAGACCTCTGAAAAGGACAATGGCCTTTGAAGCAACAACAGCTTTGGTTGATCTTGGAGAGAAAGGTTGAGGGGATTTCTGTTCATTAACAATGCACTCCCACATCACCTTGAAAGGCGATCTCAAGGTTGACCACCATAACAGTTGGCTGTTGTTTTTGTCCTTGGATTAGCTGGATGTCCATTGAATACTCTCTGCTGTATTGTCAGACATGTTTCTCTGCTCCCTCAACCCAATCCCATGACATGGATGGCTCCCAATCTTCCAGTTGAGGCAACTCCAACAGCGGAATCACAATCAGCCTCCCAAGGCTTTGATCATGTTTAATTGAAGCATGCAGTGTTTATTCAGAATGATGGCACCATGAGATGGCACCACCCAGCAGCAGCATGGCTTCAACCCTCACAAAGTGGCAGCTGAGGTTTTTTTCTCCTTTTTTTTCTATACGGGGGAAAAAGCTGTTATTTAATCTTGCCTGTGGGTATAGATACACTTGGGATCTCATGGATGTATGGATGTCATCCAGTATACAGTAGATCTGATTATTAAAGCACAATTGAGGATTCTTATTTTAACTGTTGATGAAAGTAGACATAGCCTATGTAAAGACTCATTTGTGCCATTTTGATATAAAGAGTAGTCTTGAGGGATTCTCGTTTTACTTTTTCATTTGGATCCTTTTCATGTGTCCTCAATGTGCTTCAACCGGAAGCTTAGATAAAGGTGTAACCTTTTCGGTTGCTGTGACTGAGCTTGTTATTTTATTGAAGACAAGAAAAGATTTCGAGTAACTAACCAGGAAGCAGTCACCATGGTGCTTTTGCGGGGAGCTTGGCATGGTTTCATTATACTTGTTATCCTCCTTATTGTACAAAACAAGTCATTTGACTTTTGTGGAAGCAGAAGCAAAGTAAATGATGCTTATCGTTGCTGATGTTATGAAACTTGCATTCAACTCAACCTTGCTTAAACACACAGTTTCATCTGATGGCCTTGTTGGTTTATAAATGATGCATATGGAACATTTCATCCATATTTTCACTTAGTCATGACAAACCACTTATTTTATCTCCTAATGGAAGACTTTTCTGTCTGGAGACTATCCAGAACACTTGGCTTTTTTAGAATGGCTATAAAACAAAACACAGGCCCTCACCGCTGATTCAATTGTCATTAATTTGTTTTCAGACTAAATTGATTAGAGAGTATAAAATGCCTGCTTCATTTGTTGACCAATGGGACAAGGTCCAGATCAGGTATTATCTCCGCTGTGCATGGATGTATTTTGGGAATGGTGTTCTTTCAGTTCAGTGGCAGTAATGCATTGC
This sequence comes from Coregonus clupeaformis, assembly GCF_020615455.1. Lineage (NCBI taxonomy): Eukaryota > Metazoa > Chordata > Actinopteri > Salmoniformes > Salmonidae > Coregonus > Coregonus clupeaformis. The sequence goes on along the minus strand of NC_059211.1, from coordinate 12,725,387 downwards.
ATTCAAACAGACTATGGAAACTTGAGTTTAACCCAGGGATTTACAAGGCATGCCGATTCTCCGGTAAAATAATTGCCTGTCATTCCTGTTACCTACTTTTATTATTTGTTCACAGAACATTGTATTGAGTGGGCTAGTGTAATTTTCACAGTTGGCCTTTCCAGCATTATTTTACTGTGGATGGATCTGTATTCAATTCCATTTGTGTGTGTAGGTACAATGTGAAGACAAGAGGTTACACACACACACACACACACACCACCTTGCTTCCCCTGTAGGCTGTCAGAAAGGAACTGAGGTACATAGAGAGACAGATGCGTGAAAGAAAACACCCAAATAATACACAGCCATGAGGGATGAGCAGAAGGCACCTATGCACATTGTGATCTGTCACGCCCTCTCTAAACTGTACAAGTTGGGCATGCTTAGTGAGTGATGTGCACGCGTTTTAGCAAGGTTAACAACACAGGGCAGGGAGGATGAATGGCCTCTGCTTTCAGACCGTCAGCACTGGGACTCAACAGACCGGGAGGCGAGAGAGCGAGCAGCAGAGAGAGACTGTACTGCTGTCAGACTCAGTAACCATAGCAAGAATCAAGAAAACAGTGTCCTAGATTTACTGAAAATAGCATGAGCCTCCATCACCTCCAAATCAAGATTTACCACAAATCTCTCTGTTTGTGTGGAGAGGATAAAAAAATACATATTCATCACCATTTATCTAAAAGGCATGCGATGCAGTGATTTTAGTAACTGAATTTGTAAATAGTGAATTTGAATAGTCTTGAAGTAGTGAAGAAGCTTTTTTTTCATTTCGTCTAAAGTTACAGCCCTCAACATTGGAATAATGTGGAAACAAAAGTAATGGACTGTATTAATGTGCACCGGGTCCCACTTCTCTTCAAGGGCCAAGGTATTACCTATGAAAACAATGGACCTTTAACTCTAATTAAAGGCATTTCCAAGTCCTTGCACTTTGGTTAATTGGTAAAAAGTTCTGTATGAGTTTGGAATGAACTCTAAATTAACCTCTGATTCCGATGGGAGAACACCACAGCATCAGTGCCAGTGTGCTGGCTAAAGAACAATCCACCTTCGCCAAAGAGCCTTTTGTCCTCTCATGCTTAGAATTTCAAACAGAGCAAATGAGCATGATGGCAGATTATCTTGCTTAATTTAGATAAGTCGAGGAAGAACCGTCAAACTGTGTCATGGAATTACCCTGACAGGGTTTTGCTTGTGTGGTAAACGTTTTCAACAGGATACCATGTAGGCGAAACATAAACCGACAATGGCGTTGGTTGAACAGAAAGACAAAGCGGGAGAGAAAGCCACGGAATTCACTCCCACACGACCAATCCTTCTCTCTCCGGTTGAAGTCAAGAATCAATCTGAGGAACAAATGAGGCGTTTACGGACACCTGCCGCGGGAAACCGGGGTAAAGTCTTTCAAACCTCAAGCAAGTGTTATAGCGGCAGACTAGGTCTTGCTGTCACACTTCTCATCCCGTCTCATTTCCCCCCTACAATTTGACTTCCTCAGCAAGGTTTCTGTCGCACATTAGTTTGAGGGAGGATATGTCAAGTTCAAAGGACCTCGTTGTGTCAGCCGAGTTATAGGCTTTATCTCTGACAGCCCTGCAAGAGCGAGGCATTGTGGCGGCGTGACAAGTTGCCTCGCCATTGAACTAGCGGCACAGATTCTTATTATTCCCCTCAACCTACTTTGGAGCTTTTGACGAGTGTGTGTCTGTCTTCTTCCCTTTGCAAGAGACTACCAAGCTTCTCTCGCTCTCTTTCTCTAAGTCTGCAAACGAACAAACACACAGGCAGGTTTGTGAAGTAGCTCTGTTTTGGGTTCGGATGGGTTGTCACAATGTTCTTGATGGATTAGCGACTTGCTGAACATACTCACCTCTGCTTGAGTGGATAATCTGTGCTAGATAAGTCGTGCGAGATCGCTTGCCCATTGCACTCGCTTGGGATATGTGATATATAGAGGGATACTTTCACATTGTGTTCCCCCTTGATCTTTGATGCCAAGTGATCCACTTTGGGATGTCAGTCTGTGCCCTGATTTCAGTGGGCCATCACAGCTCCACCGTCTAAGAGTACCCATCACCATGACAACGAATGAGATGGGTTTTAGGCCTCTGGTCCGATCTGTTCTTGGTGATTGAAGACAAGAGAGGACAGTTACCCCCCCAATGTAAGTAAGAGGAGGCGGTGAGGTCAGAGCATGCCTGAGCTACTGTTACTCTTTCTTCCGTCCCTACATCTGGGGTGAATTAACAAGCATGAACTGATGCAATCAAAGCCTCAAATATTCACCATGTCAGCCTTGAAAAAAGGCTATGATTATAAGTGTAGGGTTCGGTTGTCATAGATAGACAATTACCTGATGCTACATTTGACATCAATTATGAAGATATTTTATGACCACCCCATTAACAAGACAAGAGACAATGAATGAACCAGCGTTTGATCTACATCCCATATCTTGAGTGACAATCCCAGTTCTCTGACAAATGAAGCAAAGCACCAAGCAATCACGCATCCTTCTCGAACAAACAAGTTCTCTGACTGCGCCTAATTGAAGGCTGCAATTGTCACGCGTGCCAACGATGGTGGAGGGTGGGTGCTTCGGGGGAGAAAAAAAAGCAGATGCCTAGTGTGAGAGAGGGCGTATGTGTGTCTGTGTGAGCGGTTTGATTGCCTGTGGTGTGAAATATAGTTTTCATTAAAGAGCAGGCAGTGGTTCCCGATGAAAACCCCAAACAGCACAGCAGTGTGTCTCTGGAGAGGAGCCTCAGCCTTCCTGCTTCACAGAAAGCCTCCCTTTATTTTCTTGCACAAGCTCTATTGTTGTAGTCAAAAAATCAATATGAGGAACAAATGAGGCGTTTATGGACACCTGCCGCATGAGACCAGGGGAAAGTCTTTCAAACCTCAAGCAAGTGTTATAGCGGCAGACTAGGTCTTGTTGTCACACTTCTCATCCCGTCTCATTTTCCCCCTACAATTAGACTTCCTCAGCAAGGTTTCTGTTGCACATTAGGTTGACGGAAGACATGTCAAGTTCAAAGGACCTCGTTGTGTCAGCCGAGTTATAGGCTTTATCTCCGACAGCCCTGCTAGAGCGAGGAATTGTGGCGCCTCGCCATTGAACTAACGGTGTAGATTCTTATTATTCCCCTCAACCTACTTTGGAGCTTTTGACGAGTGTGTGTCTGTCTTCTTCTCTTTGCAAGAGACTCCCAAGCTTCTCTCAAATCAAATCAAATTGTATTTGTCACATGCCCCGAATATAACAGGTGTAGACCTTACAGTGAAATGCTTACTTACAAGCCCTTAACCATCAATGCAGTTTTAAGAAAAATAAGTGTTAAGTAAAACATAGATAAGTAAAAAATTTAAATAACAAATAATTAAAGAGCAGCAGTAAAATAACAGTAGCTCCCTCGCTCTCTCTCTCTCTCTCTCTCGCTCTCTCTCTTTCTCTCTAAGTCTGCAAACGAACAAACATACAGGCGGGTTTGTGAAGTAGCTCTGTTTTGGATTCGAATGGGTTGTCACAGTGTTCTTGATGGATTAGCAACCTGCTAAACATGCTCACCTCTGTTTGAGTGGATAATCTGTGCTAGCTAAATCGTGCCAGATCGCTTGCCCATTGCAATAGCTTGTGATATGCGATATATAGAGGGATACTTTCACATTGTGTTCCCCTTTGATCTTCGATGTCATTGACGTCAAGTGGGAAGACGATCCACTTTGGGATATCAGGCTGTGCTCTGATTTCAGTGGGACATCACAGCTCCATCGTTTAAGAGTACCCATCACCGTGACAACGGATGAGATGGGTTTTAGGCCTCTGTTCCAATCTGTTCTTGATGATTGAAAATAAGAGAGGACAGTTACCCCCCCAATGTAAGTGAGAGGAGGCGGTGAGGTCAGAGCATGCCTGAGCTACTGTTACTCTTTCTTCCGTCCCTACATCTGGGGTGAATTAACAAGCATGAACTGATGCAATCAAAGCCTCAAATATTCACCATGTCAGCCTTGAAAAAAAGCTGTAATCATAAGTGAAGGTTCAGTTGTCATAGATAGACAATTACCTGTTGTTACATTTGACATCAATTATGGAGATCTTTTATGACCACTCCATTAACAAGACAAGAGACAATGAATGAACCAGCGTTTGATCTACATCCCATATCTTGAGTGACAATCCCAGTTCTCTGACAAATGAAGCAAAGCACCAAGCATTCATGCATCCTTCTCGAACAAACAAGTTATCTGACTGCACCTAATCAATGGCTGCCACTCTTACGCGTGCCAACGATGGTGGAGGGTGGGTGCTTCAGGAGAGAAAAAAAGCAGACGCCTAGCGTGTGAGAGAGGGCGTATGTGTGTCTGTGTGAGCGGTTTCATCGCTTTTGGTATGAAATATAGTTTTCATTAAAGAGCAGTTCCCGATGAAAACCCCAAACAGCACAGCAGTGTGTCTCTGGAGAGGAGCCTCAGCCTTCCTGCTTCACAGAAAGCCTCCCTTTCAATTCCTGCACACGCTCAGACCTACTGCCGCTTTTACATGTCCAATCCCGCTGAATGGATTTATTTTCCTTTATTCTGAAGGTTGGTGGTTCTTGTTGTCTATTTTTAGAGCCGACTCCCATTGTCTTCTTGCTTCAACTCTTTTGCTGTCTCTCGATTTGTCTCAGTCTTTCTCGTTAGCTGGCAATCCTCGGGGAGTGGAATGACGGTGGTTTAAGAGTTTGGGAAAGTTTTGGGAACCGTTCGAGAACTACAGATGAGCATGTTTTAGTGAAGTTAAAGATGAACAGCAACCCTGTGCTGGAAAATATCCCACCAGGGTGTCTGTCTCAGACACTGGCAGTGGTGTCACACCTGCTGAGTCTACTAATGTTACAGTGCACCATGTGGTTTGAAAAACATGAATAGTTTCCAACATACGCCCAAGTGGTACCTCTCTGTAAGAAATTGATACAGAATGATACAGGGTAGGCTATTCTTTATCCTATAATGGCCAGAAAAAGACATGCTTTGTTCATCACTGATTATGAACCAATAAAAACACTTGGATCATATTTGTCAAACACTTGCATTGGTGCAACCCACCTGAAGTCACGCCCAATGACTCATTATTTAACTTTCCAGTCTAGCTGTACGATGTGCATTGAGCTTACAACCGGGAGTCAACTACAGATAGCTGAACTTGCACCTCTTCGAGGTCCTTTGTAGCTCTACTGGGCAGACCACCCCTGTTCCTCCTCACCACAGGTGTTTCAGTTCCTCTGTGTGTCAGGGGGTCTTCCGTTGGGAGACAGATGCAATGTACTCACTGAGAGCCTGCCTGATAAGAGAAGAGAGAGAGCAGCTCTTTCCTCTGTGCGACAACTTCATTAATCACTACACCGATCGATCGCCACACAGGAAACATGTTGGGGCCGAACAACTTTGCCAGCCCGCTAGTCTCATCCTCATTTATGGATCTATGGATTTTCCTTGCTCCATCTCTCACTGTTGTTGTTGTTGTTGTTTTTTTTATCCCGCGCCATCTGGAAATGGGTTTTTCCTCTCTGGATCTGAAAAGAAAGTTGTCCACCTCTGTACTTACTCCACAGGTGGCTTTTAAAGTAAAGGACACGTATGTAGCTTGGGGTGGTAGATCTGGAAACACGTAGTTGAAGTTCATAAGTTAATTTTAAAGTGATTTTATCCCACCGGATTTGGGCTTGCCATTCCATTTTAATGGGTTAAAGTAAACCATTTTGCATAGTTTTCACAAATGTGGCATAATGTAACAGGTGGGACGTGAATCCCACCTACCAAGTGTTTCCATTTAGCTGATTGGTTGAATAAAAGCTGTGTACTATTTTAACCAAATGTGTTTGTTCTGTCTTGGTGGCCGGCTGGCCGCCTACTGACTGTAAAAACCAACAACTGGGGAGAACTTCCTTCTTTTAACTTTGTTACATATGGGATGAAATGTAAACATTGCCCCTAATAATTTCAAGGCCAACATCGCAACAAAACCTGATGATGTACACAATGGGAATGGGATCAACTAAATGTCTGGCATTGTTAATTTAATCCTATAATACCCTGGTTGAAATGTACAGCATTCAACTGTATGGATAAGGACTCTGTGGAAAGGCTTCTCTCTGTTTCTTTTCACACGTTACCAAAAGTTATTTCCTGCATATGACATGCTACACATCAGGAAATCTCATTGTCAGCAACGTACCATGTGGTAGCAACCTTTTATTATGGCCTTGTAGGATGTGTTCACAATGCACATTCCTGTGAATCTTAGTACATAATCTAATTGTGTTTTGTAAGGACAAGATATGTACTATACTCAGTCTACTCACCAAAACACTGTCATTATCCCTTATTCCCTTTGCTTATATCTTCCTCCCCTTGTGGGTGTGCTGGGATGTCTATGTGTCCTCTCTGCTCAGACAAATGTTATGGGTCCTGGAGCAGCTCAATGAGCCATGGAAAAGCCCTGATTAATTGAAGAGTAAGAAAAGACTGATGGAGATAATGACATCAACGCCAAGCCAAGAGTAAAAATAATGGGGCAATGCCCTGGGTGAAGTATGTATCAATCTAATATTAAAACTGACAGCTATGGGATGATTTTTCATACAGATAATGCTACATTTTGATATTACGGGAAACATGCACTGTACTCGGTTAATCTGTTAACACATAGTGGAGCTCAACCTTGTGTATCGTGGGTATTTGTTTGTTCTCAGCTGAAGGGTCCAGGCAGGATATTTGACATGCTTCTAAATGACTTGAGCTACTGCAGAGCAATGCGTTGCAGTGATAGGCTTCAGTACAGTGCAGTGGATGTTTTCAGAACACATTTACACCATTTTATTAAGAGAGGTCTGTATGTGGATTAGACTACCAATTTCATGTTTTATTTGATTGGCGCCCATTCTGCCTTTTTATTCCCCTCCTTAATGACACCTAATCCAACCCCCTCTCCCTCTGTGTGATTAAAGTTAATCATTTGAAGTCATCTTAACATGTTGTTAGGTATGACTTCCCAAAGCCACTGGGATTTATCAAACGAGATTGGAAATCTTTCCTCTTCAAAGTGACAAACTCCTGACTAGATGCGTTCCCTGATCACACACCTGGCAATGAGACAAGCTCATGCCAAGCTCATGTTTTCTCCCTGAGTGGATGCTTGGTACTGTGGCTGACATCAGGGGGTCGCTCCCCCGCTTCTCCTAAAGGACGAGTGATGGGACTTTGATTAGTATCCCCCAATCTCAGGCTTTTTAATGCACGGTATCTCATGAGGTGAAAAAAAAACAAGTGTATCTCTGCTTTTAGTCTTTTAACTTTTTCCCCCACCTGCTGCTCCTCTGCATCTCTTACGTACTTGAGACCTGGTAACCTGTAGAGGCCCTGGCTGCATTCCCTTTACCTGCTTCTACTTTGTTCTTTCCTCATTAGTGGCTCATCTAGAGGATTCTCAGGCTTTGTCGCGTCTACTGCCATCACCGCCACCTTTCCCTTCCCTGCTGTGTACCTGTACTTCAACACTTCTTGACACACCTTTTCTGTGCATTGTTATGAGCCGTAGCTGATCCGAATTCCTCACAGCTTGTCTGACAAAAATAACAACGACGACCTCTGACTCTACTGGCCTCACTTGAGACTACCAGCTCAGGTGGGGAGACCAGCGAGACGAGAGAGAGGTCAAAGAGAGGGAGGGAAGACCGAACACGCAGGATGGATAGAGGGAGAGAGCAAAGAGCAGGAGCTTGACAGCAGGAGCAATCAGATGGTTTCTTTATCGTATTACATGGCTCCTGAAGGACTCACAGGAGCATCTGTTCCCCCACTCGGGCCCACTGCAGTCATCCAGAATGCACCCAGCTCACTTCTGAGTCCCAATAATGAGGCAAGGCCACTAATGAGGAACGATGTGGGCCAGGCAGATGCTTTCTTTGTTAAAAAAAAACACCACACACTTAATGGTCCAGTTCCACAAATACTCTGACTCACTCATTGTGTAGATTGAATCCGAATTCAATTATTGCGTCAAATTACCATTATCCATCACACAATTTGGATGCATGTCCTTCAGTGTATATAGTGTTACACAACTACTCATTCATAAATGTCTGATTTGTTGAAAATAAAAAGCACTAAAGCCTTGGGATATGGACAATACTGTACATGGATTGTATTATGTCTCGGCCTTGAAGATGCCCATACATTATGGTCAGCATCTAAAAGATGGCATACCCCCAAGTCTTTAGAACTTCGTTCTTTTCTCACCTTCAAAATATTGGTTTTAGGGAGGACTCACAGCCAGGAAGATATCTCATATACATGCATTATTGGATATATGTTTTCTTTATACAATGCATTCGGAAAGTATTCAGACCGCTTTACTTTTTCCATATTTTGTTACGTTATAGCCTTATTCTGAAATTGATTGAATTGTGTTTTTTCCGCATCAGTCTACACACAATACCCCATAATGACAAAGCAAAAACAGGTTTTTAGAATTTTTTGCAAATGTATTAAAAATAAAAAGTATTCTTGGGTATGACGCTACAAACTTGGCACACCTGTATTTGGGGAGTTTTTCCCATTCTTCTCTGCAGATCCTCTCAAGCTCTGTCGGGTTGGATGGGGAGCATCGCTGCACAGCTATTTTCAGGTCTCTCCAGAGATGTTCGATCGGGATCAAGTCCGGGCTCTGGCTGGGCCACTCAAGGACATTCAGAGACCCTTGCGTTGTCTTGGCTGTGTGCTTAAGCTTGTTGTCCTGTTGGAAGGTCAACCTTCGCCCCAGTCTGAGGTCCTGACCGCTCTGGAGAAGGTTCTCTTCAAGGATCTCTCTGCACTTTGCTCCATTCATATTTCCCTCGATCCTGACTAGTCTCCCAGTCCCTGCCGCTGAAAAACATCCCCAGAGCATGATGCTGCCACCACCATGCTTCACCGTAAGGATGGTGCCATGTTTCCTCCAGATGTGACACTTTGTATTCAGGCAAAAGAGTTCAATCTTGGTTTAATCAGAACATGGTCTGAGAGTCCTTTAGGTGCCTTTTGGCAAACTCGAAGCGGGTTGTCATGTGCATTTTACTGAGGAGTGGCTTCCGCCTGGCCACTCTACCATAAAGGCCTGATTGGTGGAGTGCTGCAGAGATGGTGTCCTTCTGGAAAATTCTCCCATCCCCACAGAGGAACTCTAGAGCTCTGTCAGAGTGACCATTGGGTTCTTGGTCACCTCCCTGACCAAGGACCTTATCCCCCGATTTCTCAGTTTGGCCAGCTCTAGGAAGAGTCTTGGTGGTTCTAAACTTCTTACATTTAAGAATGATGGAGGCCATTGTGTTCTTGGGGACCTTCAATGCTGCAGAAATGTTTTGGTACCCTTCCCTAGATTGGTGCTTCGACACAATCCTGTCTCGGAGCTCTACGGACAATTCCTTCGACCTCATGGCTTGGTTTTTGCTCTGACATGAACTGTCAACTGTGGGACCTTATACAGTGGGGGAAAAAAGTATTTAGTCAGCCACCAATTGTGCAAGTTCTCCCACTTAAAAAGATGAGAGAGGCCTGTAATTTTCATCATCGGTACACGTCAACTATGACAGACAAATTGAGAAAAAAAACAGTGTAGGATTTTTAATGAATTTATTTGCAAATTATGGTGGAAAATAAGTATTTGGTCACCTACAAACAAGCAAGATTTCTGGCTCTCACAGACCTGTAACTTCTTCTTTAAGAGGCTCCTCTGTCCTCCACTCGTTACCTGTATTAATGGCACCTGTTTGAACTTGTTATCAGTATAAAAGACACCTCTCCACAACCTCAAACAGTCACACTCCAAACTCCACTATGGCCAAGACCAAAGAGCTGTCAAAGGACACCAGAAACAAAATTGTAGACCTGCACCAGGCTGGGAAGACTGAATCTGCAATAGGTAAGCAGCTTGGTTTGAAGAAATCAACTGTGGGAGCAATTATTAGGAAATGGAAGACATACAAGACCACTGATAATCTCCCTCGATCTGGGGCTCCACGCAAGATCTCACCCCGTGGGGTCAAAATGATCACAAGAACGGTGAGCAAAAATCCCAGAACCACACGGGGGGACCTAGTGAATGACCTGCAGAGAGCTGGGACCAAAGTAACAAAGCCTACCATCAGTAACACACTACGCCGCCAGGGACTCAAATCCTGCAGTGCCAGACGTGTCCCCCTGCTTAAGCCAGTACATGTCCAGGCCCGTCTGAAGTTTGCTAGAGTGCATTTGGATGATCCAGAAGAGGATTGGGAGAATGTCATATGGTCAGATGAAACCAAAATAGGGGTGGAAACATCATGCTTTGGGGCTGTTTTTCTGCAAAGGGACCAGGACGACTGATCCGTGTAAAGGAAAGAATGAATGGGGCCATGTATCGTGAGATTTTGAGTGAAAACCTCCTTCCATCAGCAAGGGCATTGAAGATGAAACGTGGCTGGGTCTTTCAGCATGACAATGATCCCAAACACACCACCCGGGCAATGAAGGAGTGGCTTCGTAAGAAGCATTTCAAGGTCCTGGAGTGGCCTAGCCAGTCTCCAGATCTCAACCCCATAGAAAATCTTTGGAGGGAATTGAAAGTCCGTGTTGCCCAGCGACAGCCCCAAAACATCACTGCTCTAGAGGAGATCTGCATGGAGGAATGGGCCAAAATACCAGCAACAGTGTGTGAAAACCTTGTGAAGACTTACAGAAAACGTTTGACCTGTGTCATTGCCAACAAAGGGTATATAACAAAGTATTGAGAAACTTTTGTTATTGACCAAATACTTATTTTCCACCATAATCTGCAAATAAATTCTTAAAAAATCCTACAATGTGATATTCTGGATTTTTTTTTCTCATTTTGTCTGTCATAGTTGATGTGTACCTATGATGAAAATTACAGGCCTCTCTCATCTTTTTACGTGTGAGAACTTGCACAATTGTTGGCTGACTAAATACTTTTTTCCCCCACTGTATAGACAGGTGTGTGCCTTTCCAAATCATGTCCAATCAATTGAATTTATGACAATCAAGTTGTAGAAACATCTCAAGGATGATCAATGGAAACAGGATGCACCTGAGCTCAATTTCGAGTCTCATAGCAAATGGTCTATTTCTGTTATGTTTTTGTAATACAGTTTTAAAATCACATTGTACCCACATCTCTTTTAAGGCATATGATTAAGTGCCATCAATCAGTTGTTTTGAATATTTGTGAAATTGTAGGAGATATATAGGCCCTCGACCTCTGTTTTATACTGAGCGATAGGACATGGCAAACATGTGACACATAATTAAGGACACCTGCTATCTGTGTTCAAGTGCACTTCCAGCTGGGCGAGTTTTCCCAGCGGTATAGTCTGGTGCAGAGGAAAGGGAGCCACAGGGCCCGGTAGGGGTCTACATCTGGAATTGCAGGATGGATACTGAGCCCTGGTGTTGGGCTGCTGGGGTGTAATTTAACAGCCGGGGCACAGGGGTGGCTGAGGCAAGATGATTGAGGTACCGCCTGGTGTGAAACGCTTAGAAATAACCCTCACCTCCCCCAAACACACACATGCACAGGGCCCACACACTTTCATGCAGACACACACCTCCCAAGTTTTTAAGTTTCAAGTTTTATTTGTCACATGCACAAGTACAGTGAAATGCTTAACTTGCAAGCCCTTCCAAACAGTGCAGTATTCAATATCAAACTTGTATCACCAAAAAAAAACTAGAGAAATAAGAAATTAGAGAGAAAGAAAAAAAACGATATGCAGGGAAAGTGCAGGGGCAGTGCAGGGGCAGTGCCAGTACCAAATGTACAATGTGCAGGGATACCAGAGTACTTAAGGTAGATACAGTATGCACATGTAGGCAGGGATTAGGAGTAAGTGACTGGTAGCAGGATAAATAATAATTATAATAGTAAATAATATAGCAGGATAAATAATAATAATAGTAAACAAAATGATTGACTCCTTTGATAAAATTAGCAAAAATGACTGTAAAAAAGACATAAATTAAACACGTAATAGTTTTTTTCTCAAAAAGGTATGGGTCAAAAGTATAGACTCCGCTGTTTTCAATACCTTTCAGTACTTCACCTTGCGAGGATAATAGCACTGTTATGTTTTATGAGTTGGAGAACACATTGGGAGGGACCTTAGATCATTCCTCCATACAGAATCCTTCCACATCCTTGATATCCTTTGTCTGCGCAGGTTTTCAATGGGTTTCAAGTCCAGAGACTGAGATGGCCATTGCAAAATGTTTATTTTGTGGCCAATAACAATTTATTTGTGGATTTTGGTGTGTGCTTGGGGTTGTCTTGCTGGAAGATCCACTTGCGGCCAAGTTTCAACCTCCTGGCACAGGCAACCAGGTTTTTTGCAAAAATGTCCTGGTACTGGGTAAAGTTCATGATGCTGTTGACCTTAACAAGGGCCTCAGGACCAGTGGAAGCAAAATGGCCCCATAACATCAAAGATCCACCACCATATTTTGCAGTAGTTATAGGGTTATTTTGGATGGTGTTCTCGGGGGGTGATGAGAGGTGTTGGGTTTGCGCCAGACATAGCGTTTTCCTTGATGGCCAAAAAGCTCAAATTTAGTTTAATCTGACCAGAGTACCTTCTTCCATATGTTTGGGGAGTCTCCCACATGGCTTTTGGCGAACACCAAACGTGTTTGCTTATTTTTTTCTTTAAGCAATTATTTGCAGTGTTGACCCTTCTTTTTCAAGACCTCTGCAATCCGCCCTGGCATGCTGTCAATTAACTTCTGGGCCACATCCTGACTGATGGCAGCCCATTCTTGCATAATCAATGCTTGGAGTTTGTCAGAATTTGTGGGGTTTTGTTTGTCCACCCGCCTCTTGAGGATCGACCACAAGCTCTCAATGGGATTAAGGTCTGGGGAGTTTCCTGGCCATGGACCCAAAATGTCGATGTTTTGTTCCCCAAGCCACTTAGTTATCACTTTTGCCTTTATGGTAAGGTGCTCCATCATGCTGGAAAGGGCATTGGTCGTCACCAAACTGTTCTTGGATGGTTGGGAGAAGTTGCTCTCGGAGGATGTGTTGGTACCATTCTTTATTGATGGCTGTGTTCTTAGGCAAAATTGTGAGTGAGCCCACTCCCTTGGCTGAGAAGTAACCCCACACATGAATGGTCTCAGGATGCTTTACTGTTGGCATGACACAGGATTGATGGTAGCACTCACCTTGTCTTCTCCGGACAAGGTGTTTTCCGGATGCCCCAAACAATCGGAAAGGGAATAGAGAAAATGACTTTACCCCAATCCCTGTACCTTTTGCAGAATATCAGTCTGTCCCTGATGTTTTTTCCTGGAGAGAAGTGGCTTCCTCGCTGCCCTTCTTGACACCAGGCCATCCTCCAAAAGTCTTCGCCTCACTGTGCGTGCAAATGCACTCACACCTGCCTGCTGCCATTCCTGAGCAAGCTCTGCACTGGTGGTGCCCTGATCCCGCAGCTGAATCAACTTTAGGAGACGGTCCTGGCTCTTGCTGGACTTTCTTGGGCGCCCTGAATCCTTCTTCACAACATTTACATTACATTTACGTCATTTAGCAGACGCTCTTATCCAGAGCGACTTACAGTTAGTGAGTGCATACATTATTTTTATTTTTTATTTTTTCATACTGGCCCCCCGTGGGAATCGAACCCACAACCCTGGCATGCAAACGCCATGCTCTACCAGCTGAGCTACATCCCTGCCGGCCATTCCCTCTCCTACCCTGGACGACGCTGGGCCAATTGTGCGCCGCCCCATGGGTCTCCCAGTCGCGGCCGGCTACGACAGAGCCTGGATTCGAACCAGGATCTCTAGTGGCACAGCTAGCACTGCGATGCAGTGCCTTAGACCACTGCGCCACTCGGGAGAAATTGAACCTCTCTCCTTGAAGTTCTTGATAATCCGATAAATGGTTGATTTAGGTGCAATCTTACTAGCAGCCATATCCTTGTCTGTGAAGCCCTTTTTGTGCAAAGCAATGATGACGGCATGTGTTTCCTTGCAGGTAACCATGGTTAACAGAGGAAGAACAATGATTTCAAGCACCACCCTCCTTTTAAAGCTTCCAGTCTGTTATTCTAACTCAATCAGCATGACAGAGTGATCTCCAGCCTTGTCCTCATCAACACTCTCACCTGTGTTAACGAGAGAATCACTGACATGATGGCAGCCTTTCCTTTTGTGGCAGGGCTGAAATGCAGTGGAAATGTTTTTTTTTGGGATTAAGTTCATTTTCATAGCAAAGAGGGACTTTGCAATTAATTGCAATTCATCTGATCACTCTTCATGACATTCTGGGGTATTTGCAAATTGCCATCATCAAAACTGAGGCAGCAGACTTTGTGAAAATTAGTATTTGTGTCATTCTCAAAACTTTTGACCACGACAGTACTTAGTTTTGTCCGATAGAAACAACACCATTCTCCATGGACTGTAATTTACAACTTGATAAGAGCTATTGATTAAAGCTGGGTAAATGAGTAATCCTTTAGGATAAGGGAATTGTAAATATAAATTAGAATTGTTTTAGATTTAGTATTTGACCTTATAATCGCTGGAGACAAATGTGAAACCAGTCATATGGCAGCAAACTGAAGCATATCAACATATCAACTTACCCACAGTATAGTTTATGAAATGCTGTGCCATTATGCAGAATTTAAATTGTACAGCCTTTTAACTTGCAGGGATGGGCACTCTCGAATGTCTTAATTATAGGCTACCCCAACTTTCTCTGTTTCCTATTTTTATCAGGATAAATATATGCCACTATCAGTATCGACCGTCAGTAGACCTAGTTCCCTTCAGTTGGTATAGCCTATATTATCATTCCATCTAATTACATTGAGGATATAGCCTACTATTGTACACTATTCTCCCTATTATAATTATATGTACACTAATCTTCCAACATTATCATGGGTTGAAGAACTGAATATGGCAACTTTCAGGATGAATCAAATCACTCTATTTTTGATTCATCAATATATATTTTCCATAAAGGCTCTCCAAACCTGTTAATGATTGATAAATACTTTCCTAAACATAAATAATCTACAAGATCAGAGTATTTTTAAATCTACCAATTGGTGCTGAAACAGAGATGAATATGCATATACAGTATTTAGATGGCTTTCTTTAATTGATCCCTAATATTCTGAACCCGTTCTCTCGATATTCTAGTGAGTCAGTCGACAAAATTCTAACTTAAAGGTGCACCATATTTAAAGGGATGGCTTAAGATAAATGCACTGAAAACCCTATTATTCAGAGCGTGCAAGCTAGCCACACCTGCAGAGGGTGTTACGCGACTGAATAAGGTAAGTCTGAATACCAAATACTGAAAAGTGCGTAGGAAAGGCGTGCGTAGGAAAGTCGTACATTTCCTAAGTCTGAATCGGCCACTATGTGACAGTAAAACATATGTATGTATTTTTACTGTAAGATGTCCTGTACAACTTATATTATATGATGTCTTATATGACTATATAGTGACCCATAATGTGATAACACCTGGTAGTAGACCTATATCCTGCATATGACAAGATTTATGAAGTTAAAATACTATGCATATACAATCAGTGTTTGGGAACGTTACTTTTAAAAGTAAATAGCTAAGTTACAACGTTCTTCCATTAAATGTAGCTTGTTACTTTACAATACTGTGGAAAGTAACTTGTTACATTACTTTTGTGTTACCAAAAAAAAAAAAATATCTGACGATGTCTTGCGTCATTCTTATGCCCAGTAGATGGAGCACACTACCTTTGAATGGCTTGACTGACTTGACTGATAGGGCTAGTGGCTTCTACCTTCAAAGATTTATTGCCTACCTTACCGTCGTAATCTATAACTCTATAAAAACAAATGGGCACAGTAAAAGGAGAGCTCAAATACAAAGACAACTGCCTACCAATCTGTTTTTACACACAGATACGAACTGGGCAGAGAGATATGAAAACACAAGTTAACACGAGCAATAGCACTTTCCAAAGGAAAACTGAAAATACATATTGCTACATGCAATTCATGAACCACAACCAGATCGTCTCGGGAAAAAAAACGGGATTAATTATTTACATAAAAATTACAGGAGCATAGGCTTTTCAAAAGGAAAACTTATGGACAATACAACATACATGACCCAAAGTCAAAATAAAAGAGCTCACTTTCAATCACACGATGGTTATTTATTTCACTGCTTTCCAAAGTAGCGATTATACCGCAGGAGAAGAAGTCCCTCAAAACGTATGTCTGAGAGCCGGTTCCTCTTTGGAGTCAGGATGATATTTAAAGTGGAGTTCTTCACAGCTGACAGGCGCTTATCCTCGAGTCACAGTTTCCATTTTACTGTGATGTTCCTGTCCTTTTCCCCTACCAATTCAAAGTAATGAGAATACTTCCACGATTGATTGACTATTGTCTCTGCCATCTCACTAGCTCGCTAGCTAGCTAGCTACCAGCTACCCGCCACAACGTTTGTGGAGAAACAGGAAGAGCGCGAACTGCTGCGAACGTGGGGGAGGATTTATTTTATTTTATTTGCGCCAACAAAGGAAAAAGGGAAATAATATTGTCAAAGTATCGACTTGCTTATTTGAAAAGTAACTAAGTATCTGGTTACTTAAATTGAAAACGATTGCGTTAAGTTACTCGTTACAATAAAAAAGTAACCTGAGTAGGCCCACTACTTTGTAACGTGTAACCCCCAACACTGGTTACAATTAATGTTCTGCACATTAGGATGGAAAAATAATCGGGTGTCATATGTAGAAATCATATTAGGTTTGTCATGTCCAATATTTGGATGCGATTGTATTACCTTGCTCCAACTTGAATGTGTGTTTAGTCCTAATTAAAATGGTTGTTTAGCCCGCGTTCACGCTGTAGGTAACATGGATAGAGGGATGACTTACATGTGGAGAGGGGTGCCAAAGATGATAAAAGTGATGCACTCACAGAGCTGTGCATGTAAAGGGCTAATTTAACAGCTAATGATAAAGTCCCATAGATTCCACCGCTTCTATTAATCAGGAACTCATCAAAATGGAAATGAATGTTATAGATGAGGCGTTCGGTGGTTCATCTTCCAACCGCCGTAATGCCAGTACCCATCTGTCAGCTGCTATATGTACCCCTTTGAGGTTATGGAAGCCCACATGGTCTAATCAAGATTTTACTGTCAGAATTCAGTAGTAACATCGCTCTATAGTTAATATCTTGAAACGTGTACATTAGTCATTTCATCTTCTTTCCTTTCCAAAGCGTAGGCATGGTGGAAGCAGTAAAGATGGAGTAGCAGACGGGGATAACTAAGAGGCGGTGGAGGGGGATGTGATGGAGAAGCGGGGCTGGCGGAGATGAGAGATTGAGGGCTGGCGGAGGAGCTCTCTGTGAGAAGAACGGCGGAGAGGCAGAGAGCTTCACAGCTTGATTGTTCCGGTAGTGTAATCGCGCCGGAGAATCTGGACACCGCTAGCATGTAATCTGTGTTCTGAGCACACCTGCCAGTGTGATCCATGTCTCCCGGCCCTGCGGAGGCATGCGGAGCCGAGCGCTAATCTAGCAGTCTTGCTGCGCCTAACATACATCCTCCACACCTCTCCCTTACTTTCTACTCATGCAATTACAGCTGCTTTGCTTTGTGTGCTAAAATGATGCCTACGATGTCTGGAAGTAGGCCCTATGCACACTGCACACACAACAGATGTCTTGCCCAAAGTAGTGTCTGATGTATTGTATTGCATATATAATGGTACATTATCAAAAAATATGCTGAATTGAAATAGTATTGAACATTCCCAATTCAAGTACAATTGTGCCAAAGCATTGGGAGGGAGCCTTCAGTAGTTGCACAATTCAGCAAGCTATTTTCCCAAAATGTTCAGTTAAATCTCCCACCTTTCCAACTGCACTAACATTTCAAACCGCAGCACTGACTTTGTAGTAGTTATGCCATCGATACTTGACCATTTGTTTATGTGAGCCATACAGATGTACTATCTTAATTTGATCACTCCGCATAGCAGGAAATGCAAACTTGTAGTGTATTTTAGTTTTAAAAAGGCTTCTAAAGTTTATAATTTCCACTTTAACATTTCAGACTTGATTTTCCCTAACAAAAAATGCATCAACCCCTACAAAAATGTCCATTAATTATAATCCACAGAATAATTCACATTTCCTGTTGCTGTAGTTTTCCAAAAGGTGCAGTTTATATCTTAAATGATGTGTGAATTAGTACTATCTCATCATGAAACTCTCCAACATATTACCTATGAATATGGTTCTGGAGATGATCTGTGACTGTACCGCCCTCCTGAGAGCTCTATTGATTGCCTTGCCTGTGTATATCCCTAGCAACCAAGTGTTGTTCAAGGCGCCTGTTACCAAGCCCCCGCTCTCTCAAGCTTTGCTGCATCGTCTTGCTCTGTCTATAGGTTTATCTCCAAATTGGGGTCAGCTGTGGCCACATTTACCTTGTATTTAGGTAGCCAAACAGCAATTTGTTTAGCATTTGCATGTCCTTCTTTTATTTGTGGTTTTATTGAAGACATTCCACAAGAAAAGCTGTTTTGTATCATGCAGTACATACAATTTTGTGCTGCACCAGGGAATCTTAGTCATCATTGGCTGTTACTTTAATCAAACAGCCATCTGGTGGCTTTCATATGGGCTTGATGGTTATTGCTTTGGATTGTGCACACATTCAGATCAACTAATGCCTTAAATGCAAGCGCACACACACAAATTGATACAAATTGATATGAGCAACGTTGCATAAAGCGATAGACGCCTATACTCTTTCTCTCATTTCCATTTTCTTCATCAATGCATAATCTGGCAGCCATAATGAATAATTTCCCGGTTCTACTTTGCCAGAGTGCTCTCTGTGTTTTACAACCGGTGATTACATAATATGGCTTTGTAGCATAATGAACCTACTGAGATTCAGTACACATCATGTGGAACCCTCCTCCATATTGTGGATGCGGATAAAATAGAATTCTCTCAACAAAACAAAACCCTACATTGTTGTACATATTTCAAACATTTGATTACAGGAAGGTAGTTCATTGGAAGGGTGCCCATGCCAATCTGGACACCTGCCGGAGGATGCCCACTTTGAAGGTACCAGGCTTTGATGTGGATGTGGCCCGTCTGACTCATGGACTGCTGGATGCAAGCTGTCAGAGAGCTCCTTACTGAGAGAGACTCATACAGCCTCCCTCCCTCACCCCTCTCTTCTCTCTTTCACCAGGCCTGACATATATACACTAGTGAGGCCTTGCACCAAGCCACAGAACACAGAGAAGGACAAATGACTCTACAATTACTTCACTTGTTATTGATGAAATTAGGTTGATGGGAGAGATGAGGCCCATTACGAGTGAGAGTGCAATTAGTAGCTGATGCATAGTAAGCCTATTCAAATGTATACCCTATATTTGATGGCAAATAACTTCCTTTGGGTTCCATT
Organism: Coregonus clupeaformis; assembly: GCF_020615455.1. Classification (NCBI taxonomy): domain Eukaryota; kingdom Metazoa; phylum Chordata; class Actinopteri; order Salmoniformes; family Salmonidae; genus Coregonus; species Coregonus clupeaformis. The sequence goes on along the minus strand of NC_059211.1, from coordinate 12,705,811 downwards.
TGGTCGAGCTCAGACTCTTTACGATGAAAACCTAATTTGTCAAATTGTCAGTACAGTACTACCAAGCAACCTAGCGATTCAGTACAAGGTATTGAATCGGATTCACTTCATACTCTGTCGCCGTGGGTAACGCATGACTGAGATTATTGAAGGGTGACATTATTTAATCAACAATGAATGAATTAGCTTCCAATTGGCTCATTCATCCCCCCTCCTCTTCCCTGTAAATATTTCCCAGGTCGTTGCTGTAAATGAGAATGTGTTCTCAGTCAACTTACCTGGTAAAATAAGGATTAAATAAAATAAATAGCTAATTGAGCAGTGACTACTACAATGTCACCGTACGGGGCCTTTCCCCAGTCGCCACTACACTAGCCCTCCACAAAGGCAGAAATAGCCTCTTGTAGCATCCCTGACAGAGGCGGAGCCCCCAGAAATAATCACCTGGGTGGCCTTTTGTGCATTCAACAGGGCGAGTTAATTTGCTGTGAAATGTATATCCCCTTTCTCCTTGGTCCCAGAGCTTTCCCCATGGCCCTCTGGGTATTCTTCTCTCCGTTGGCGGCAGCCGCCATCCCTGATAGCCACATGTTTTATTGCCCACTAAAGCATTATGCTTCACTCCTTTGATATTTATTTATTTATTTATTTGATGCGGTAAGCCCTTATGAACGATTGTGTACTCCAGGCCACCGCAACACAATCTGGGGCATTAAATATATCGCAGGCATTTATTTTCCACCTTCTTAAGTGGATCCGACGACACCACCGACAAATACTCATCCTCTGAGTAGAGCTCCCACAAGACAAAACAAACATGTCCCATCCTCCATTACCTTTATTGGATCAACTGTCTAAAAGGGCAGAATAACAAAAATGTTGCTTAGTTACACTGGTTTTAACTATATTTTGCAGTTCCAGGTTGACTACTACAATAATCACCAACTCTTACATTATCATTGATACTGTCGATCCACTAATGGACGTTTTGGATGGTTAGCCAATACAGTTTGGGATACTTCATATCAGTCTGGTGCTATAGATGATTGTGATCAACCAAACAAACATCATGGATGTATCTGTGATAAAAGATGTATGTTTGCCCTGTGGTTCTCCTCTCGTGTCACAACCTCCGGTTAAAGTGGCAGGTTCAACTGTTGCTCCCGTGCTAAATGAATTTCAGGTCTAGTGAAAGAAGAAAGGGTTTTGTTAGACACAAACTGTATTAAAGGTTTAGAAGCCATGTTTCCTTTGGAAACTTGCCAATTGAACACAGTCCCTCCCTCTCTTGCACTCCCTTTCTCACCATGTCTCACTCACACACACACTGCTGCAACAAAAGAGAAAAATGGGAAGCTTATAGCGATTTTCTGTGAAACCAACCCACGCCAGTCACAGTCTAGTTGAAAATCATGTTTATTCATTTTGCCCTGGAGTAGAGGGGAAAAAAATTGATGATTAAATTCTCATTTGACCTTATCATAATTTAGCTGAGCCTATTACGATGTCAATCATTTAAACTCAACATTGCATAGTTGGGAGAGAGTACTGTAAGTATGAGGGAGAAGGGATTAAATCCAACTGAGGGACCACACAGTTCTCAAATTGGTCATAGTAATATTCATCCACTTGTCATTTTCCTATAGAGAAAGGTTTGCCAATTAGTATCTAATGTGCAAAGTGAACATGGGTCCTTATAGGTACTGAAAAAATATATGTTTATAATCTATTTAAACATCTGATTCCATCAGAACTCTTTGAATTGGACATTCCGTTTGATCAGAGCTAGGCCTAGTTATTATAGATGATGAAATTGAGTCATTAGTTTGGTGAATGTCTTTATAAGCTAGGACATTGCATCATCCTGATTAAATTCTTTAATTATTCAAGTTTAAATAAGTCTTAAAGGCGCAGAGCATTCAAAAACTAGATTATCCTGTGTTTTATTTATATTTCCACACCATGAGGTTAGAATAATACTGTGAAATTGTGAAAATTATGATAATGCCCTTTTAGTGATGTAGTCTATCACAGTGCCATCCGTTTTGTCACCAAAGCCCCATATACTACCCACCATTGTGACCTGTACGCTCTTGTTGGCTGGCCCTCACTACATATTCGTCGCCAAACCCACTGGCTCCAGGTCATCTATAAATCACTGCTAGGCAAATCCCCGTCTTATCTTAGCTCACTGGTCACCATAGCAACACCCACCCGTAGTCTGCGCTCCAGCAGGTATATCTCACTGGTCATCCCCAAAGCCAACACCTACTTTGGCCGCCATTCCTTCCAGTTCTCTGCTGCCAATGACTGGAACGAACTGCAAAAATCTCTGAAGCTGGAGACACTTATCTCCCTCACTAACTTTTAGAGTCAGTTGTCAGAGCAACTTACCGATCACTGCACCTGTACACAGCCTTTCTGAAATTAGCCCACCCAACTGCCTCATCCCCATATTGTTATTTATTTTGCTAATTTGCACCCCAGTATCTCTATTTGCGCATCATCTTTTGCACATCTATCATTCCAGTGTTATACGAAATTGTAACTATTTTGCACTATGGCCTATTTATTGCCTTACCTCCATAACTTACTACATTTGCACATACTGTATATATATTTTCTGTTGTATTTTTTGACTTTTATGTTTTGTTTACCCCATATGTAACTCTGTGTTGTTGTTTTTATCGCACTGCTTTGCTTTATCTTGGCCAGGTCGCAGTTGTAAATGAGAACTTGTTCTCAACTGGCTTACCTGGTTAAATAAAGGTTAAATAAAAATAAATAAAATAGTGTAAAAGCTGTTTAAAAGACTGGCTGAAATTTCAGCCTGTTTTGGTGGGATTGCGTTTTGGCCTGCCTGGTAACATAACCATGAGGTAAGTTGGTTAATGGACCAATAAAAAAGAGAGTTCCAAACCGCTCTGCCAATAACAGCTAGTTTTCAGTTTTCCCCACCCCACTCAGACCACTCCCAGACAGTCCTAGCAAACTTCTTGCTTGACAAATTGCTCTTTGCTAAGAAGCTATTTGTTTCTTTTTGACCATTTTAATTGATAACAATCACAGAACGGTACTTAATTGTTTCCCAGAAATGATTCTATATTAAGTTAAAAACAGCTGCATTGGATTTTTTTCAGTCTGACTGACTTCCACAACACGAAAACCACAAGCAACACTCCCATTTCCTACTTTGCAACAGACTGGAAATATTGTTAGGCCTATCCCACTGGGCACAAACTGGTTAAATCAACATAATTTGTCAACGTATTGTGACGTGGAATCTACGTGGAAAATACAATGGATTTGAAAAAGTTATCAACTGTTGTTTTGAGGGTGACATTTCAACCACAGGATTATGTCATCATGGTCATAACCAATTTTCAACATTGATAAAACTTGAATAAATGTTGAATTTGTACCTTTGAAGCAACGTCAGATCTTCAATGTAATATCCACTGTAGGAAAAAAATTATAGGCTGGGATGCACCACCTACTGGAGAGTTATCTACAGCTACCCTTTGGTCTCCCATCCAGGGTTTTAACCAAGTCCAGTCCTGCTTAGCTTTGATATTTGTCACTGACTGTTACCAGAGCGCTATTGTGAGAATGGTTGTGAAGAAATGTTCACTTAATAGATTCACTGTTGCTATCAAAGTAATTCTAAAGGGTAGGTTTAACAGAGCAAATGAAATGTAACCAAACTTGATCAATCATCAATGATGCTATTTAGGCCTATATAGCATTTTGGAAGTCATCAACAGCTATTGTTTAAATTCAAACCAGGTTTCAACTAAAAGTTGACAATACATATAGGCCTAGGGTTTCAAGCTTTGGTTGATTTAAAATGGAATCTACGAGTTAGTACAAAAATATGTTGGATTCACGTCTCCATCTCAACCAAAAATCTAAGTTAAAGAATATTACAAAATCAAATCAAATCAAATTTATTTATAAAGCCCTTTTTACATCAGCAGATGTCACAAAGTTCTTATACAGAAACCCAGCCTAAAATCCCAAACAGCAAGCAATGCTGATGTAGCACAGTGGTTTGGAAAAACTCCCTAGAAAGGCAGGAACGTAGAAAGAAACCTAGAGAGGAATCAGGCTCTGAGGGGTTGGCCAGTCCTCTTCTGGCTGTGCCAGGTGGAGATTATAAGAATACAGTGGGGGGAAAAAGTATTTAGTCAGCCACCAATTGTGCAAGTTCTCCCACTTAAAAAGATGAGAGAGGCCTGTAATTTTCATCAGAGGTACACGTCAACTATGACAGACAAATTGAGAAAAAGAAATCCAGAAAATCACATTGTAGGATTTTTAATGAATTTATTTGCAAATTATGGTGGAAAATAAGTATTTGGTCACCTACAAACAAGCAAGATTTCTGGCTCTCACAGACCTGTAACTTCTTCTTTAAGAGGCTCCTCTGTCCTCCACTCGTTACCTGTATTAATGGCACCTGTTTGAACTTGTTATCAGTATAAAAGACACCTGTCCACAACCTCAAACAGTCACACTCCAAACTCCACTATGGCCAAGACCAAAGAGCTGTCAAAGGACACCAGAAACAAAATTGTAGACCTGCACTAGGCTGGGAAGACTGAATCTGCAATAGGTAAGCAGCTTGGTTTGAAGAAATCAACTGTGGGAGCAATTATTAGGAAATGGAAGACATACAAGACCACTGATAATCTCCCTCGATCTGGGGCTCCACGCAAGATCTCACCCTGTGGGGTCAAAATGATCACAAGAACGGTGAGCAAAAATCCCAGAACCAAATGGGGGGACCTAGTGAATGACCTGCAGAGAGCTGGGACCAAAGTAACAAAGCCTACCATCAGTAACACACTACGCCGCCAGGGACTCAAATCCTGCAGTGCCAGACGTGTCCCCCTGCTTAAGCCAGTACATGTCCAGGCCCGTCTGAAGTTTGCTAGAGTGCATTTGGATGATCCAGAAGAGGATTGGGAGAATGTCATATGGTCAGATGAAACCAAAATATAACTTTTTTGGTAAAAACTCAACTCGTCGTGTTTGGAGGACAAAGAATGCTGAGTTGCATCCAAAGAACACCATACCTACTGTGAAGCATGGGGGTGGAAACATCATGCTTTGGGGCTGTTTTTCTGCAAAGGGACCAGGACGACTGATCCGTGTAATGGAAAGAATGAATGGGGCCATGTATCGTGAGATTTTGAGTGAAAACCTCCTTCCATCAGCAAGGGCATTGAAGATGAAACGTGGCTGGGTCTTTCAGCATGACAATGATCCCAAACACACCGCCCGGGCAACAAAGGAGTGGCTTCGTAAGAAGCATTTCAAGGTCCTGGAGTGGCCTAGCCAGTCTCCAGATCTCAACCCCATAGAAAATCTTTGGAGGGAGTTGAAAGTCCGTGTTGCCCAGCGACAGCCCCAAAACATCACTGCTCTAGAGGAGATGAATGGAGGAATTGGCCAAAATCCCAGCAACAGTGTGTGAAAACCTTGTGAAGACTTACAGAAAACGTTTGACCTGTGTCATTGCCAACAAAGGGTATATAACAAAGTATTGAGAAACTTTTGTTATTGACCAAATACTTATTTTCCCCCATAATTTGCAAATAAACTCATTAAAAATCCTACAATGTGATTTTCTGGAAATTTGTCTGTCATAGTTGACGTGTACCTATGATGAAAATTACAGGCCTCTCTCATCTTTTTAAGTGGGAGAACTTGCACAATTGGTGGCTGACTAAATACTTTTTTCCCCACTGTACATGGCCATTAAGGCCAGATCGTTCTCGCAGTGGTTGTCGAGCGGTCAACAGGTCAGCACCTCAGGAGTAAATGTCAGTTGGCTTTTCATAGCGGAGCATTCAGAAGTTCGTGACAGCAGGTGCGGTAAAGAGAGAGAGAGAAGGTGGATAGGTCAGGGTTCCATAGCCGCAGGCAGAACAGTTGAAACTGTATCAGCAGCACGACCAGGTGGAATAGGGACAGCCAGGAGTCATCAAGCCAGGTAGTCCTAAGGCATGGTCCTATGGCTCAGAGAGAGCGAGAGAGAGAGAGAGAGAGAGAGAGAGAGAGAGAGAGAGAGAGAGAGAGAGAGAGAGTGAGAGAGAGACAGAGAGATGGGAGCATACTTAAGTTCACACAGGACACCAGAAAAGACAGGAGAATTTCACCAGATAGGACAGCCATACTGGAGGCTGGGTCGGGGGACACTGTGGCCCGGTCTGACGATGCCCCCGGACAGGTCCAACCAGGCATGATATAACCCCATCCACTTTGCCAAAGCACATCCCCCACAGCATTAGAGGGATATCAACAGACCACCAACTTACTACCCTGAGACAAGGCTGAGTATAGCCCATGAAGAAATCCTCCACCACACGAGCTCCAAGGGGCGCAAAATCCTCCACCTCGCTAGGATGGACAGACAGACGGATTATACTGGGCTCTGGTCCCGAGTGGCGCAGTGGTCTAAGGCACTGCATCGCAGCGCTAGCTGTGCCACTAGAGATCCTGGTTCGAGTCCAGGCTCTGTCGCAGCCGGCCGCAACCGGGAGACCCATGGGTGGCGCACAATTGGTCCAGTGTCGTCCAAGGTAGGGGAGGGTTTGGCCGGCAGGGATGTGGGTTCGCATTCACTATCTGAAAGTTGCTCTGGATGAGAGCGTCTGCTAAATGACTGAAATGAAATGTAAATGTAAAACCGGACAGGAAGATCACATCACTGATTCAACCCACTCAAGTCGAGTATAGCGAAATAAGCCGGGCACGACGTGATGCACCCCTCCTAGGGACGGCATGGAAGAGCACTAGTAAGCCAGTGACTGAGCTAATGTAATAGGGTCAGAGGCAGAGAGTCCCAGTGGAGAAAGGGGAGCCGGCCAGGCAGAGACAGCAAGGGCGGTTCGTCACTCCAGTGCCTTGATGTCCACCTTTGCACTTTTGAAATACAGTAAATAGCCTATTAAACTTGTCGACCAGTTAACATATGTTGGATTCAGGTCTCCATCAAAAATGTAAGTTAAAGAATAGGATTAAGCCAGTGGCTCAGATGGAACTATCCAAGCAGTTAAATTATGATATTTGGTTGTGTTGTCAACCAAACACAATTCAATATTACTTTTGTAATACAGTAAATAGCCTAAAGTTAAGACTATATTACAAACTAATATAACAGCATTTATTCAACTTTAAAATGAATAACACATCCCTGGCCACGTTTTGAGGTTACTGTAACAATAAATGTCTTCTTATGCAATCATAGAAAGTGTGCATGTTCAAGATAGCATGCAAATGTTGCAGGTCTGTGAAGATCTTCACAATTGCTATAATAATCTGTGCAGAATCTCAAAACGGCATTGACCACTTGAATAATCTCAATTGCATCCAGGTTTGCATCCAGGATGTGCTATTAGATGAAGCACAGTGATAACACATTAAGTTATTGTATAAATAAACAAAATGGTTGAAAGTGCAACGATATCACATTTAGGTAACAACTAAACCAAAAATCAGACATTGATTTTCCATTGGAATTTGGTTGTGCTTTTAGATGATTGAAATAATAGTGATAACACATTGGGAATTCCACAAATATTTTGCTGTCTTTTTGAGTGGGTGAAAATAGGTTGTAATCTCATTGATCAACCTATCGCCCAAATATTTCCAACTTCTCCACATTGAAATGACGTGGTGTGGAATAAACTTGGTTACCAAAATAGGCAGACCTACTAAACACACAACACAATCATATCATCACAGCAAGCTTCCCACTCTTCTTTGGTTTGAAGGGGATATTGTTAGGTCTATTTGACGCTTAATGATCTTGTTTGGTCTGTTCTGGTTGCTTTTGACTGTGTTGTTCATCTGACTGTGTGCTATTGAGTATCTGGTCTCTCTCTTGTTATGGACCCTGTTAGATCTGTCGACTGAGGTAGATAGGTCTCTCTTTTGTTGTAATCGACTGTTTGTAATCGACATGTTTTTGATGTTTGGCTGACTCCCTTCCAGGTGCATTTTGACTGTTAGATCCTCTGATCTAGATTAGGTCTCACTGATGTTGCTTTGGGTGTCTCTGTGTTGTGTCACTGACATGTTGTTGGCTTTATTTCGTCCTCTGTCTGTCTGTGTTGTAGACTGTGTTTGGTCTCTTGTGTTGGGTGCGTGTCAGCCTAGCTGCACTCTGCCTTTCTTCAGGAGCTCAAAGGCTAGGAGACCATGGGGGTGGCACTCAGCAGGACAAATCACTTCAGAGAGGGAGGAAAGCCTGGCCAGGGTTATCTTCCCCAGCTACCCGAGCTGGCCATGTGGATAATGCCACAATGAATGTGATTTCACCCCCCCCCCACCCAAAAAAAAGGGAGAGATATTTTTTAGTTATTTCAAAGAGCTGGCAAAAATCTAGCTTTTCAAAAAGCTTGGCTTGAGGGAAAAAAGTGACATAAGCCCTTAAGCACTTCAACTCATTGGTCCTTGGATTTTCATTTTCTCGTTTTTTTTCTATTAGTGGTATTTTTTAAATATTATTTCTACTACTATTATCGTTTGCTCATGCAAAGCTGTTTGGATACGTGAAATGTGTTTGCCTCTTTAGAGATGACTCTTTCCTCTTTTGTATTAACAGGCGTTAAATGTTATTTCGAGGAGATCAGGTCTCTTGGATAGTGGGAGATATTTATGATTCTCTCTCACTCGCTCACACACGATTATCTCGCTCTCTCTCACACACACACACACACACACACACACACACACACACACACAAAAGCAGAGATTCTCTCTCCATTGCTTGATCTGCATCTGCTCAGTTCCTCTCTGCTGGCTCGACAGCACGGAGAGAGAGAATGCCTTATCAAATTTACATAGGTACGCAAGCCCTCAGCGCTTCTGGGATCCCTCATTACGGAACAAATAATGATTTTATGAAAATGAAATTCAACAGCTGGGCTAATTTGGGCTTGGTGGTACATGTAGGCACCCTTCTTCTATCTGACTCAAGGGTGGTGTAAGGTACATCTCCTCCAATCAGTCCTCCTAAAAGACAACACACCCTAAAATGACTCGCACATTCTCTACATACATGCAAACATACCGAACACCTGCGTAAGCACAGGCATCTGATTCTATAATAACACATCACACTGATTTCCATTTTCAGCATAGAGACGACTTTGCCATTTTTCACAGAAGTCATCTGTCCATCAACCCGGGGAAGGATGAAAATAGAACAGTACGATAGATCCTTTTAGCCTCCCCTCGGCTCGCAGTAATGGTAAAACCAGACCCTTCCCATCCACATGGCCAGACCCAATCCCTTCTACTCCCAGGCTCTGCAGAGCTCTTCCTTTGTCGCTGCCGTAGGAGGTCACTTTCGTTGATATGGACTTCCTTTCTTGGATGTTGGACAAATCATGTTATCGCACTGGAACCGCACAAATCTCCCAGCCTGCACGCCAGCCAGCCATGACTGCCAGTGCACATCCACCTCATTTCAGGACCGAAATAAACACCACAGTAGTGTGCACTTTCCCCCCCCCCCCCTCTCCTATAACTTCAGCTGAGTCTTTGCCTCCAGCAAGGCACAGCCATTGTCACGGTGGAGGCGGTGAGGAGTGGGCTTTTGTGACTTACTCTTGTGAGAATTGTACTTGGGTAACAGCCAGCCATTCAAACAGCATTGAAAGGGCAATAGAAGGAAGCATTAGGAAATCCAGTATGGGGTTCTTCCGCTTTAGTGTGACATTGCTAGAGGAAGAGGCTGTGTAGCTTTATTTCTCTTTATCACATTTACTTTGACCATCAAACTTTAATCCATATCTCTATGTGGCCATGTCCATTGATTGGACTCTCAGACGGTGTTTGTTTACCAGCAACAATCCTCACTTTTTCCAGCCCTCCCCCATCGTTTCACAATCCCCTTTTCCCACATCTTCCAGCCACCACCAACCTCTACATCTGACTGGGAGGCATCTGTGAAAATGGCTAACCCCTCCTTGTCTAAGGGTTGGGAAACCTAAATGGCTGAAGATTAGTCATCGATCCAGAGCTCTCCCATCTCTCTCTAGTGGCTGCGTCCCAAGGGCTCGCCGCTGACCCTCCCTCCCACTTCCGGGAAGATCTGATTGACCGGCATCCTTCAAGGAGGCGGTTGTGTGTGTGGTGTGGGTCGAGAGGGGTGATACTTTTCATTGTTTGTTGTGGTCAGATAACTTTCAGTGAGGCGTGAGAGAGGGTCTCGTTGGCCTTCAGACTGCAGCGGGTCACCACCCACACAATGAGAGGGACTATCCTTGATTGAGGCTCCGAGATAGGGAGCTTACGGATATCTCCAGCTCATTACCCTGTTATTCCTATTTGCCAATACAGTCCCAGCGCCAAGCCGCCGTCCAGCATTATAATACATGGACTTCATCTCTATGAGAAAGCAGAGGGGGGTTGGGGGGTAAAACAGTAGAAAAAGCAATTTCCCATCATTGGAGTTAGTCATCTGTCTCTGATACCCCGGCCGCCCTGGTCACATGGCGATTTTCATAAAACCAATCTCTTTGTAACAGATCTGTACGTCTGCATAGGCCACCTACATAATTGATAATACTGGCGTGTTGTGAATCATACCTGGAGGTTCCGCATGATTAGAGCTCGCCTTATCTAATATGGGTCTGGTTTCCCAAAAGCATCTTAAGGCGAAGTTCATCGTTAGAACCTTTGTAGGAGCATCATTAAATCCGAGCCGTTTACCAAAACCATTGTTACTAAAGCTGCACTTGAAAATGCTCGCTATATACCGACTGCCTCAGACCACTCGTAGAATAGTTAAGTGTGTAGCCTTGCCTCCTCGGCGTCACTTTATTTGCAGAAGATCTCCGCTAAATATAGAATCAAGATGTTTGTCTGACTGTGACTGCTGATAACTTCAGAATGAAGTTGACTACAAATACAAAGTTGCCAAAGTCTGTGCAATTGTTAAAAACAAGTGAAGGATAAAAATATGCTTAAAATGAAACTGAGATGACTGTACATCACGGGCTCTACATGGGCCTATATATTTAAATCATGTTGAAATCAATTTCATGTTCAGTCATTTGAGTTCTATTTTGCCAATACGCTACTGTAATTTTTGCCTCAATATATTTAATGATGTCTAACAACAGCGCAATGATGTGCCGAATCTGTGATTTAGTGCATTATTATTGGGTAAACATAATAAACTGCCTCAATATATGCAGCCATAGCTGGTAATATCTCTCTAAGAGCTGATCAGTTGTCAGTACTGTGGAGTAATTCTAATGTTAAGGTAAGATTTAAATGGAAAAGTTGATCTGAGTTCAATCGCTTTCGGGAAAACGGGCCTGGTCATCAAAATGGGTGCCGTGCTCAAAGGATACACTGCAATCCACATGCTGGTATGGCAACTGTGTACCTGTGTACGTGGGTCGTGTCCACTGGAGATAAAACATATTGGAGTGAACTTGTCCAATAACTTGTCTAATTTCTGGTTTTCGTTGGTTGAAAACATTTTTTTACAGTGTGCCCTACTGAACGAGCCCCAGGTGTGGGTGATTAATTCTACTATCTGACCTATCCAGACTTATATGGATCTGTCCCTGCCCACCCATCAGCATTGATCAAACATTACAGGCATAACCATCCACTCCCTTTTTAAATAATATAGTTATATCATGTCTGTGTGCTCCGTCTTTTTTGTATGTAAAGAAAACACAGTTCTCTGGGATCAATAAGTACTTTTCTGGCTTCTCTGTGCAATAGACCCTCTGATTACTAATACCATTGTTGGTTGCAGATACAAGCCTTCCATTCTTCTCTCTCTCTCTCGCTACCTCCCTCCACTCCCTCTTTTCTTATATCCCATTTGCTCTCTTCTCTCTCTCATCACTCTATCCCTCCCTCACAACATCTTCATCACATGCTCTCCTCCCTCCTTCTCTCCCTCCCTTTTCTTTCCCTCTCTTCTCCCATCCTCCCTAAACAATCACTCTCTCTCTCTCTCTCTCTCTCTCTCTTTATTGTATCATTCTGGCTTTTTGAGCTGTGGGGATTGGAGGGCATGTAACTCTTTGATTAGATTATATACCTTGTCTATTTAGAAAGGGAGATTTATCCCTTTCATTATTGGGAGAAAGCTTTTAATCAATAATTGTTGGGGGGAAATTTATGGCAGGCAGTCTGTTAAAAATCTTTGGGCGAGGTGATTTACAGGCCCAGGGGTCGAGTTAATGCAGAATTATGCGTTTTTTACACACACACAAAAAGATACAATGCATAAGATATGCTTCTTATTGTAATTTCTGCTCAGCTTCAGATTTTGTGTTTCAGTTGCACTTCTCCACACGAATGAGAAATCTTTGCTCTCATCGTCAGACCAATCAAATTCCCGCATTCACAAACAGGCATTCTATCTATAAGTATATAGGTTATAGGTTGAGAGCTTTTGTGAAAGAGCACAGTTAGAAAGATATGGCATATAGAAGCAAACCGGATGGACATCATGAAAATGATCGGAGAGGTTGAGGGTAGAGGAAGTTCAGGAGTAAAAAAAACAAAACAGAAGTATTGTAAAATTGACTGTGTCCATAAAATGTATATAGTATGTATAAACTGGAAGTAGAGGCCTAAGCATTGTTGTTCACTAGTTTACTCCAATTAGGGAAGGGATGGTGGGCTTGGAAAGTAATAAAGGGAAATATATTATTTTTTAAATGAAATGTATATGTATGTATGTGTATATATATATATATATATATATATATATATATATGCGAGAAAAAATTATTTTGGAAGCCTATCCCAAACCTTAACCCTTACCTTAACCATTCGGAGTTAATGCCAAACCTTAAAATTTCAGAGTTAATGCCTAAACTTTTTTATTTTTTTATTTCACCTTTATTTAACCAGGTAAACCAGTTGAGAACAAGTTCTCATTTACAACTGCGACCTGGCCAAGATAAAGCAAAGCAGTATCTTGGAACTTAACCTTAAACACTTTGAAATTTGACATTTGGAACAACTTCAAAATGTTACGTTTGAGAAACATGGATTAATGTCTAATTCTGACGTGGGACTTTGAGAGCTGGTTTGACTTTCAATATAAAACGCAGGTGAAATGGTTTAAAATGCAGCTTTTTTGATGCCATGCATTTTGAAAATGCAGATTTCTGGAAGCTAATGCGACCCCTGAGGCCCGTGGCCAGAGCTTTGGACGAGAGGTGGCATAGCCATCGCTCAGCCCACCTGGACACTTCCTGTCACTCAACTGCAACCTTCACACTATCCAATTTATACCGCTTTTCTCCAAAACTGATACCGTAGAAGAAAAGGCATCCTCCCAAACCCCCTTCCCAGAAATGCATGTTTTTTCTCCATTAGGTGCCATTCCCCCATGGTTGCCTTACTAGAGGGATTGCCAGACCAGACATGAGCTGTGTATTTGTCCGTGAAATGATCAGGTGGCGCAAGACAGACAGGAAATCCCACAGGTAGCTCAATGCATTATGGGAAGATTTAAGACAAAGATCCCATTCCTTCATCACTGCTGTTTTCAATCCGATGCCCCGGCTGTATTTTTGTGGCGTGTGCCTAATGTCTGCCAGGCTGATGTGTTCTTGGGGGTTTTATTGTGTTGTTGCCCTGGGTGCTCTTTCTCTCAACTTGCATGTCTGGACTTTCGACTCACTGTCCTCACGACATGACTTTCTACTCTCTTTCGCTGACTTCTGCACGCTTTTATTTGATCAATTTTCGGCAAATTCCGCTGCTTGTAAACCACTATCTCCACCATGCTTTGCTTACTGCATTGACGTTCCCTCTGCCCACCACCCGTCTCATCCTGGTAAGAGGCTTAGAGGAGCTCCTGGAAGCTGTCATTTGGCTTGGGACTGTGTGCTATTGTGGAATTGAGTTGCCGCTTTATCTCTCCTCGCCCGTGTGATTCCAGGCACCAAGTCCGCACTGTGGCCAGGCCACCACTGCTCTGCTTGGCTGGCTCCGGCAGCAGGTGTGTACACACACACACACAAATACACACACACACACACACACACACACACACACACACACACACAGGCCAGGCTTAGCTGGACCCTCTCACACACGACTGAGTCAATCTCTAATTTCTATGTTTGTACATTTTTGTGGGTTTGGAGCAAATAAAAAGGGATTGAAGAGATTGCAGTGGTTTCACAGGGGTTGGGAAAAACACGTCATACAGGCTACAGTACTTCTTTGCACAAGTTCGCCTTCCTACTGTTTACATGCTTATTTTTGGAGGCTGCAAAAGAGATTTGATCACTCTTATCTGTGGTGTAGTACACGGACAATGTCTGTTGCAACAAGATACCAGCACAAGAACAAGGTGAAAATCATATATAGGCTTTACAGGCTTTTCTTCCTTGGGTTCACACCTCGCTTCTCCTCCTCATCCTGGACGCTAGCGGAGATGAGGAACATCTCTGCGCAAACACACACTAATTGGTGCAAACGCTGCCCCCCGCAGAGAGGAAACCACTGGACACCTGAGGGCCAACCCCTATATCCCTCCTTCCCATCCCCCTCTGCCACCACCATCCCTCCACCTCCTGCCTGTCAGGTGTGTTTATGTGTGTGTGTGTGTGTGTGTGTGTGTGTGTGTGTGTGTGTGTGTGTGTGTGTGAGCAATCACAGGCCCTGCTACTGTAACTCAGTGCTTTCCCCCTCGACTGTTAATGTGGCCCCGCTGGACCCCCAGACTAGAGGGAAACCCTGGGGGGTTGTTTTTCTACCTCTCTCTGTCTGTACTCAAAGGCCACTCTATAAATCAAATAGGCCCCATAGGGGACGTACCCAGCAGCGCTCGTCCATTCAATCATATTATACCCAACACCCCCATCTCACACATACAGCACACACTAAAACAGAGCTAATATGATTGACTGATGATGCCCACTGTTGGCTCACATATGGAGTGACATTGACTTGAAGGTCTGACCTGTAAAATACCTAGGCCAAAGGGATTAGTAGGCTTGGATTGAGCCTGAATTGAGTGGAAACTTTGCCTGGGGTTTTGTAAAGTCTTGGCCTAGTCTTGATTCGTTCCTTTTCCTGTCTGCGACCCTGAATTGGGTACAACTCCATTTTGTTATGGGAAGAGATCCGTACATTATACTCTTACAGGAAAAGTAAGAGCCCAATTGGTATACCGGTATGTCAGCGTATCATTTGACAATAAAACAGAGTGAAGAACTGCAGAGCAGTTGGTAACAGCGGCATCTTGTCCTTTGAAAGTCATGGGAACACCACTTAGATTGCACACAGGTGGACTTTATTTAACTAATTATGTGACTTCTGAAGGTAATTTGTTGCCTCACCCAGGTACAAAGCCTTGTTTCATCCCCAGAGCCGCACTGATAAAGCCGCGTCCACCCAGTATGGCCGCATGCATGCTTTATATGGTTGTCTGAGTAAATGTCAAACCATGACCTTTTTGAAGAAATGTACTCTGCATTGAAGACCTGATACAACTACATGCCTTGATATACAGTAGTTTTCACTGGTGTAGTGTATCTATCGCTGACATACCCACACACCCAAACCCATCTCTCTGCTATTCTAATTCAAAATAGCCTCTTACAAAATAAAACCTATAATAAAAAGCAGGAATTCCTGGAGATGTCTATTATCAACTGGTTATTCAATTCACTGCAGTCATTTCTATCAACCTGATGCAGAGGGATATTCTCTTATTTTCAATGTCTCTCTGATCCATTTTCCCTTGCTTCTTTGGTATCACTCTAAATTATGCTGAACCTTTGCCTCCCTGCATATTCTGTCGCATTAATGCATTTACATTTTAGTCATTTAGCAGACACTCTTATCCAGAGCAACTTACAGTTAGTGAGTGCATACAGTTTCATACTGGCCCCCCGTGGGAAACGAACCCACAACCCTGGCGTTGCAAGCGCCATGCTCTACCAACTGAGCTACAGGGGACTCAGTAGTTTAGATCAGAAGGACCATGGGACATCTCCTCATCTGGAGGATGACCAGTAGTTTAGATCAGAATGACCATGAGACACTTCCTCATCTGGAGGATGACCAGTAGTTTAGATCAGAAGGACCATGGCCTTCTAATAATAATAATAATAATAATAATAATAATAATAATAATGCTAGCTGAAGATTTGGTAACAACCATTTCAAAAGATATTCAAACACCGGTCTAAATTGTATGTGTTTGTGTGTGTCTTGTGAGATGTGAAACTGTGTCCAGTTATAATGCAAATAATTTGTGTGTGTGTGTCTGTAGAGCTTTAGATGTTGCCTTTTCCACTAATGACAGACAGTTTGTTTGCACTTAAAAGTTATTCTAATTAGCTAGAAGACGGGAAGGCAAAAGCCTGAGATTTACAGCCACGCTGCATGCCAGTTCAGTAGCAGTTAGTGTTCAGCTGGGTCCCGGCTATATTGGAAAAGGCCTTTCGTTTCTCAGCCTCCCTCCCTCCCTCCATTTCCTGATTTCCGACAGTGAGTGATGGAGAGGCTGATGTATGACCCCTCTGGCCTTCACAAGGTTAACAATTATAGCCTGAGTGCCAAAAACCAGAAAGGAACTCCAGAACCGCCCCGTTAGCTTTATCTAAAATGTCCAGAGATCTGACCATCAATCTGGCTGTCGTTTGGTTCTTTGGTGACAGATATACCAGGCCTTGGCCTAGTAGGATTGATCTGACAAGTATAAAGTACCTGATATATGTTTTTAAGTGCTGTTGTTGCATCCACAGAGCACAGCTGTTGCACTTGTTCAAAGTGGCCGGTGGTTGTATGGTTGTGTTGATGGGGGGAGTGTGTCGTACAACACAGTGCAATTCACAGAAATGTATACACTGTTCTATACTTCTACTATTAGCAGTACCCATACTCTTATTTTTATACCAGTACTTATGTATGTAGGCATACATTGCCATTGTCAGTATCACAACATGTGACAGGTGTACATTTGAGAAGATTGCGTGCACAATGGTTGGTGTGGGAGTGTGGGAGTGTACTTGAGCTGGGGGTCGTTAACGCAGTGTGTGGCAGCCAGCCCAGCGGGAAGACTTGGTGATCCTGTTGAATTGTGGGTAGACCCTGGAGAGGGGTCACATGCTGAGCCTGGCTCTCACCGTTGCCACCTGTTCAAGCAGCCGATTGCATAGTCAAATGAGACCATCACCACATGGAGTACTGGGAAATTAGCACTGCAGTTGACTGAAGCATGATCCACAGAAAAATCACATTACAGGTGTGACACACACACACACACACACACATACACCTCAAGAAAATACAGCTGCTGAATGTTACAGCAGCTGTCTAGCTGATACTACGGTATGTTGCCGTTTTGCTCCTGTACTACCTCCCTTTGACTCTTGGTGTTTATTTGAGGAGGTCGGTGAACCTGAACATGGATATATTGCAATGTACAATACAACCAACAGCTGCATTGTAACCTAATGTATACACAGTAACAGTGCCTAGTTTATATCCTTGGAGCCTGTGGCTGAGATAAGTGATTGAATGAGCCCCTGACATTGAGCATGTGCTTATCCTCCCCTCTATGCCTGTGCTTGTGTGACCCTCTCATCGACCGGAGGCAAACCTTTTCCACAGAAGCAAATCACAGTTACACGGCGTTCCCCCATGCCCTGCATATCAGCTTCAAGGTGACCCCATTAAATCAACAGGGCTCAGAGGTTAAAAGGTAACCAGATTTACTGCAGGTATCGGGATTCGTCTACATCAGTGGAGAAGGAATCTTAAGACTGTCTGCCAAACTGTTCCCTTTCACTGATTGGAAGTGACAGCTTTCTTTTCTTCTAGTGAAACGATTTTTCTATCTGTACTATTTCAGTCTCAACAGGTTTAGAGAGGCGTTGACTAACTTGGAGCTGGATTGTTTGACTGTTACCAACCCTCAATATCTTAGAGGAAGACAAAGCAGAAGACAAACTAATAAGGAGAGAATAATAGAAAGAGATGCAGGTGCAGCAGTGAGAGACATGTCAGTTCTCCTAGCGTACAGTGGAGGGCACTGTGTGCTTTTCCTTACTTCATTCCCTTCCCTTTTCCTCTCGGTCAGTGATCCGCCCGCCTGGCATCCCATCGTTCTATTGGCCTGGGAGATTGAAGCAAAGACGGTTAATATCAATCAGTGGGTGCATAAACACACTCTTAAGTCACTTCTGTAATTAAGCGCAGCGGTGAGTCAGCCCTTCTAGTATGGTGATAATGGCAGTGGTGGCATGGTGGAGAGCACCTGAGGAGCTGGTGGGTGCACTAGAGCATGAGCAGCAAAGGGAGAAGTAGTGGAATGATAAATGGTCTCAGATATGGGCAGGGAGGAAGACCGTGAGGGAAAGAGCAGGAGGGAGCAGGGAGAAGGGGAGCTTAATCTCGTCATTGAAGAAAGAGCCTTCAAAAGGCAAAGAGGGAGGTTGCAAGGATGTCCATGAAGTGTTTGAAAGATCAGATTTTTTAAATGGGTTAACTGTTATTTTATGTTATGTTACCATGCAACCTGATTCCCATTCATGATATACAGTAAATGAACACTTTACTGTTGGACCCGTTCTGTAATGCACCCGGGGCATTCCCATCCGGACCCGATATGCATATATATAAATATTTGTTTATATAGAGACCCATTCCGAACGGACCTGAGGACAACTAGACCAGTTCAGTATAGACCTAGTTGGATCCAGATCCGTTCCGATCCGAGTGAGGGAAGCAGCAGAAAAGTCAATTTTTAAGCTACTTTATTAACCAAAGCTGATAAAGCGTGAGGGAGAGGAGGTAGCTGTGTGTGTAGGCTACTGTGAGTGTGAGCGAGTGACACGGGAACAGGGAGGAAGGGAGGGAGAGAAGAGAGACAGCAACCACCCAAGCCGATTCGCGCTATAGTAGACTGATAGATGCCATAGCTAGGTTATTTTTCATCCAATATGATTACTTAGTACCTGTCTTGACTGCATCAAACCGGGAAAAGCTAGTTATGATAGCTAGCTAGCTAGGCTAATTGAGGCTGCATGCGCTTTCTCGTCCTACACAGTTACAAACAACAACAACTCCATTCATAATATAAAGTAGCAGCCTGCCTGTTGGCTCTTGGTCATTGTAGCCTATCCTTCTCCTTTAACTTTTAATTCCATCATTTTAATTCCATCTTCCATTGATTAGATATCTCCTAACTTTTGCTCCACACGGAGGCTCTATGACTGTAGCCTATTGCCACTTTGATGATTTATGATTGGCTAACAACAACAAGTTAAAAGCGCCACTCTCGTGAAAAGCAAAGAGCAGAAGCATAATGACTCTCTCTCGGTCTCTCTACTGTAGCATTCACATTTGAATCTGTACGTGTCCTTCCGGACAAGTCAGTTAAAATTACACATACCTGAGACCCATGACAATCAGATCCGACCCAGACCCGTGATATTATTTAGAATTCTGGATCCGGACGCGCTCTGGTCCCGTATTGAGTCTTGGGTATTCAGGTACAGGTGCATCCGTGAAGACCTCTACTTGAGAAGGCTATAGGGAAGGGAGAAGTGAAAAGGGGTTTGGACCAGGGAAAGGCTACTAGGCTATAGTTTTGAGCCAGGCTAAAGAGGAGAACTGTTGGATGGAAACTGAGGAATCATCAAATACTTTTCTCTGATGCAACAAGCAGTTAATTCTGTCGACACACACCCACACACTGCCATCATCAACTGACTTCGTGCCTCCGTTGTGTGGGCAAGTGTACTCGTCTTCCCGTTAGCATTATTGTACATAAAATTACCGTCGCCCACAAATTACTTCCAGAACTCCTGCAATTCGAGCATGAGCAGCAGCCCCCACAAACAGTAGCTCCTACTGTACTGGACTCTATTCCTCTCGTCATCTCCCTGCTTGCTCCGTAGCTCTGTATACTACATCTACAGTCCATCTTTAAGACACATAAAACAGTAGACTTCTACTTCCTTCAAGTCTGTGCTGATATTTTAGATCTCTTTGACAGCCTCTCTGAAAGACACAGATCAACAGAAAATGCTCCTTACTACTAGACAGTGGTGTATCATGGCTTTTGGACCTTCAGTGGGGTAAAACGTTTTCTAAAATGTTATACCAAACTTAAAGATCCAGAACAACACAGAGACAGCACGCGCATTAACGTTACCAGTAACAACAACCATACTGTTTACACAACCTATGGTAGAGTAACGCCAACAACATCACCAAAAGCAACAACAGTGACACATCCAAGGATGTGAGTTTTACAGACTCATGACGCTGAAAGGACAGCGACCGTAATAACTGCACACTCCAAAGCACACTTTTTGTAAAACACATAAGCCGATAGAAAGACATCAGTCACACACAGCATGATGTTAAAGAATAAGCAGTCCATTCACTGACAAATAAGCCAGTAGGTCCCAGTCATAAGTATACAAAAACAGAACCATTAGTCTAAGCATTTCCAAATCGAACTGTTACTTCCCATTACAAACATCGTTTTCACGTTCAGCACACAAAGTAACCAGTGATCTGAAGTTGAGATGCAACAATGTTTCACAAGCATAAATCATTATTTTCAAAGAGATAGCTAACAGCAAGCGAGCTGCAATTAAAAAAAACTGCTCCACTCACCAGATGATGATCATTTATATCAACTTCTTGTTGAAAGTTCATCTTGAAAAGGGCGAAGCTAACAAATTAGCATCAACATCCGCTTCGAAAACATAGCGCAATCTCCAAATATAACGATCCTCGGTGACGAAACTGCTGCAACAGAATTCATCAAAAGAATTCGTCAAGGCTTGACGTTTTAATTTCACCATGTGGTGCCATATTTTAGCTGTCAGTCAAACTCTGCAAAAGTGAAACTAAAACAAAATTATAGGCATTCATTAGGGATAGGGTTAATTCTGAGTAGGCATTAATTCAGGGTTAAAGGTTTGGGAAAGGCTCAAAACAAAAAACAAAAGAAAAAGAGTGTCTAACACTGGGATTGAAGACGTGACCCTTGGAGAAGGAGTCGACGGCTTAAACACCCATCCACCACCCCCAAAACTGTAGCAAGCCATGAGCCTACTAGAAGGTAATAGGCACTCACATTGCCCCTAGTGGACGGTATAGCTTCCACATTTCGCCAGGTCCAAACGTAATCTGGTACCAGCAGATTCGTCACCTCCACTCGTATTCAGTTAGATAATGGGCTGCGATAACACTTGCTATTGCAGCCACCGCACACTAGCCTACAACAAAAACTAGCTAGCTTAGACCGCGTGAAAACTAGTGCTCGCTATTGCGCTATATGGAAGTTTCCATACGTTGTTGTAAAAATGGTCCCACCCATTACAAAAGAGATTAAATCAGAATTTCATTGAAAATAATAATATAATCAGAATATAATTTAAATATTATTGTTATTAAAAATATGAAATATAAATTTATTTAAAAAATACAACAATTATTTTATAAATCCTTGGGCCTTCTCTGAAGGTGTAGAAGGCCTTGATGGTTCCCCACTGCTGCTAAAGCCCCTAGCTTATTCAAGCATAACCAACCCACTAGCATATAGGTATTCAATACATCCCCTGTTTGCTGGTCCTCACATTGGTGTCTCCCATCGTGTGTGCTCTCCTTCTTCTCCCTCTCTTTCTTTCTCCATCCCTCCTTCTCTCCAAGGTACGCATGATAGCAGCTAATGCTTACAAACATTTATGGCGCTGAAGGAGTATGAAAAATACAGACTAATTCTGCAAGGGGGGTTTCAAGAGTGGAGGAGGAAGAGGTAGGGGTAGGCTGGGAGGAGTAAGCAATGCACCGGGAGTTGAATATATGCTGGTGTCATTCACATAGCAACTCTAGAGATGAGTCTACTAAACTTTGAGGTCCTTCAAAATAAACTGCTAGGCTAGGGCTAACCCAGTAGCTGTACTGTAGCTGTGCTTTGTTTAGCCTAGGGCTAATCCTCTATTGTGGCTTTATGCTAGGCTACAGCCAACCCAGTGGCTGTACTGAAACTGTGTTTTACAGTAGGCTAAAACTCACCCAGTGGCTGTAGCTGTGTTTTACAGTAAGCTAAAATTCACCCAGTGGCTGTTCTGTAGCTGTATTTCACAGTAGGTTAAAGCTAACCCAGTGGCTGTGCAATAGCTGTGTTTTACAGTTAGCTACAGTTAACCCAGTGGCTACACTGTAGCTGTGTTTTACAGCAGGCTACAGTTAACCCAGTGGCTGTACTGTAGCTATGTTTTACAGTACGTTAAAGCTAACCCAGTGGTTGTACTGTAGCAGTGTTTTACAGTAGGTTAAAGCTAACCCAGTGGCTGTACTGTACTGTAGCTGTACTTCGTTTAGGCTATGGCTAACCCTGTATTGCGGCCATGCTTTACGCTAGGCTAAAGCTAACCCAGTTGCATGAGAGACAGATGTGGGTCTTAGTCTATTGGAAAACTCACTGTTTGTGTCAACTTGTTTGGGGGCACTCCAGGCAGACTGAAAGGCCATTAAAATAAACAGATTGAGGTTAAAAACGGATTTTCTGCATGGGATGGTTCAGTCAGTACACTCTTAGAAAAAAAGGTTCCGGGCCTCCCAAGTGGCACAGCGGTCTAAGACACTGCATCGCAGTGCTTGAGGCGTCATTACAGACCCGGGTTCGATCCCGGGCTGTGTCGCAGCCGGCCGCTTTGACACAATTGGCGGTGCACAATTGGCCCAGCGTCGTCTGGGTTAGAGGAGGGTTTATCCGGCCAGGATGTCCTTGTCCCATCGCGCTCTAGTGACTCCTGTGGCGGGCCGTGCGCATGCACGCTGACATGGTCACCAGTTGTACAGTGTTTCCTCTGACACAATGGTGTGGCTGGCTTCGGGGTTAAGCGAGCACAGTGTGTCAAGAAGAAGTGCGGCATGGCAGGGTTGTGTTTCGGAGGACGCATGGCTCTCGACATTCACCTCTCCCGAGTCTGTACGGGAGTTGCAGCGATGGGACAAGACTGTAACTACCAATTGGGGTGGAAAGTACAAAAAATTAAAATAAGAAAAAAAAAAAAAGGGTTCCAAAATGGTTCCTTGGCTGTCCCCCTAGGAGTACCCTGTTTGGTTCCAGGTAGATCCCTTTTGGGTTCCATGTAGAACCCTCTGTAGAAAGGGTTCTACATGGAACCCAAAACGGTTCTACCTGGAACCAAAAGGGTTCTTCAAAGTGTTATCCTATGGGGACAGCTAGAAGAACCCTTTAAGGTTGTAGATAGTACCTTTTTTTCTGACTCTAAGGTTGTTCAGTGTGAAACCATGTGGACACTTTCTACTCTTGGCATTATTCTGCATTGCCTACTAGGTGTCAGTAGTAGTAGTGGACTGCTTTGAATACTGATTATAGGGAACATATTCCAAATTGGAGGGATATCTGCTTTAGAATTGATTATAAAATGGAATATATGGGAGAAACTGCAAGTGAAATGTACAGTACAGTAACGTGACAGTGTTTCCCCATAGATTATTCTCTGGGTGGGTTTTAAAAGCCTTGAAGGAACATCCGCTGGCATCCAGGCAGCATTAACATTTTCAATTTAAATAGAACAAAAGTAAGTTTTAGACATGGTCGTAGACTGGTAGGGAAAACACTACTGCATATGGGGATTTGATCAATGTAGAATCAGTTGCTGGAGAAGCACTATACAGTAGTGTCCCGTAGAAGGCCTGCTGTAGGTCTAGGAGTACTAGCTACCATACTGCACTGGCTCTGACTCTGTACAGGGATAGATCACACAGGGGAAAAGTGCTGCAGTGCGCTCTTCATTATAATCTACTACAACAAAGCCATTGCATTATTTACAATCAATACACAATTATCCACAGAGCGGCTGAATATCTTGTTTATGTCAAATAAATTTTCCGTAATGGTTCCACTTGACCTGTGGCTGGACTGAGTAGCGGGGGATGCGTCAGGAGATGATGAACACTGTTTTGGGTTCACCACAATGGGCTAGGGTGGGCACAGCATGCAAAACCTGTAGGAGCCTGGCGCATTGACCAGAGCAGCTAGAGAGACGGACACCTCTGAAACCAAAGGACATGGACCCCTCAACCAGTCAATGTAAACGGCACACGTTCTACAGGCTTGTCCCATCAAGGGCAAGGTCAGGCAAGGTCAGGCAAATGGTTACTGTGCCGATAAGTCATTAAGGGGGGAATGGTTCAGTTTCAAGTCAATGAGGATCAGTGTCTCTACCTCCCTCTGGTTAGGGCAGTGGTCAGGTATCCGATATTCCCATTAGCCTCTATCGCTCAAACTGGCGGCTAACACTTTGGGGAAAAAAACCTGTGCCTTTAAGGGTCTCCTCTCTGATTGGACGGCGCTCTAATAAAGGAGATCTCCCATTGCCTTATTGATTGGGGTGCCCTGGGGAGTGTCTACCTTTAACGGAGGAGACTGAGGGATCTGTTTCCCGTTCCCGTTTTCTGCCTGTCAACACTTTAAATTGCCCCTGGGGCCAAACAAGTAACATGTGAGGCATTCAATATGTCAGTTGCAGTTAGTCAGCGGGTGGGATGGTCAATGGAGGTCTACTGAGGGGGATGGTAAATAAAGATCTGCCATTTTGGGGAGACAAAGAAGAAAATGGTCACTTGATTTCCATTTGACTGTAGGTGAAATGAGAAACAATGTAATTTGACAGTACAGATGCATATCCCCAGTGAGCAGAAATGATACAGCTGAAAAATCACCTGGGTTTTATTATCATTCCTTGCTGTGCTGGTTAACGTCCATAGTAGCCTCAGGCTTCCCCCAGTGTTCTTAACTCACCACACACACCTGAATGGAGCGGTCACACCTGAATGGAGAAATGATTGACTAACATCTGCACAGGAGGGTGCCACATTAAAGTCAACCCCCTATCATGTCATTTGACACTGAAATAATGACACATTGTTATAAGTGGAGGAGCCATTACATTTCATGCTCTGTTAATTGACTATGTCCTGCAGTGGAAGACAAAGGGAAGAAAAGAGTCAGAATAGTTTCACCGAGAACCAAAGTGATGTTCGGCCTGGTGAATTATTTAATCAAATGACATTATTTTAAATGTGAGCAGACAAAAGGGTAAGGGACAAGAATAATGTAATTTCCGCTGACTCAGTAAAAACCAGATGAATGCCAATGAGCTAAGCTAACACAGACAGACGCTGATATGGAATGAGCTGTAGGAACGGAGTAGAAGTGAGAGATCAGTGTTAGTACAGGACATGTCGTACGAGTACAGCTCTCTCATTTAAACATAACATTAACCCAATGTTTTGTTTTTTGTTTAGTTATCAGATACTAATAATAATAATATGCCATTTAGCAGACGCTTTTATCCAAAGCTACTTACAGTCATGCGTGCATACATTTTTTGTGTATGGGTGGTCCCGGGGATCGAACCCACTACCTTGGCGTTACAAGCGCCGTGCTCTACCAGCTGAGCTACAGAGGACCACGATACATAACCTTCAAAGGGCACCTGGTAAAGTCTTGCCCTAGATGTCTTGTCTGTACATCACTAGACCTGGGGAAATACAAACTAATTCTTCAGGTGTGAAAATAAAGGGGGAAAAATATATTTGATTTCTAAATGCAGTTCTACTCTAGTACAGTACTGTTTTCCTGGGTTTGTAATCGGTAGTATTTTAGCGGTAGCTCATGAGATGCCTTTAAGTAACTGCTTATTAATCAATGTATATACACCAGGAATATACAGGCAGTAACCTGTTTTCTCTGACACGTATACTGTACACTCCATAGGCCTCCCCTCCCCTTCCTTTAATACACAGCTTGCTTGACCTGTCATACAGAGACAATCAAATAATCCATACCCTCCCTTCTCTCTCTCTCATCTCCTTCCCCTCGGACAATGTCACGGACACATGCTCGTGCTCGGAGGAGGTGGTGGGTGTAGGGTAGGGCTATATCTGTTGTGAGCTGTATTGTCACACAGAGCCAGGGTAATTTATGTCAGATTGTAGCTCTGGCTTGCTGCGACAGGGGTTGCTCCCTGGGCACTTTTGAGGCCGACCCTCACAAGTCAATGTTTGGGCTCTTATCTGGAATTATTCATGATCTGCCGGGCACGGCTGAAGCTTTAATCATATGCCTGTTACCTTTCACGTCAGTGACCCTCTCACAAATACACACACACGTCACTGCAAGAGGAGAGGTCAATTACTGATGTGACCAGCCCTTCCTTGAAGGAGCTTTTTCTTTTACCCCACGGGGTGCCCATGAAAGCTGTCTGACTCGGCCCTGTAGAATGGACATGGTGTCATGGTGGTGGGAAAGCTTATCCCATGGAACCGCTGGTGATTATGTCATTCAAACGTTCACACGTGTAAACCTGTACCTCTAAGAACAGACGTCATCATTTAACGTTTGTTAAATCTCTCTCGGCTCAGATGATGCCAGTTTTTTTTCATTAACTCCATCTGTCATGGCAAATTACTTCCCAGGGAGTAATGAGCTGGCTTCTAATTTTCTTTTTCTTTGTTCTACCTCTTGCCAAGACCCATTTGGACCAAAGTGCGGAGCGGATCAACCATTTTGGTGCCCTCATAAAAGAAATCAACCTGCAGTCACAGTAATGGCTGCAGTTTTTAAATCAAATCATTACCCTCCCCCCGTCTACGGACGTGGTCCTCCTCAGCATTCAAACCTCTGTGTGTCTCTGAAGTTCTCCAGTTTAAATGAGGACAGTGATGAAACAGACGTGCAAGTCAATGAACTTTTTGTACCACGAACACTGACTAGCCTTGCAGTCCCTGCAGGCTTGTAAATCAAATCAAATGTTATTTGTCATATTTTTCATAAACAACAGGTATAGACTAATATTGAAATGCACTTAAGGAGATCACGAATATCATGGATACATTAGAACTAGTGGATATACAGTGAGGGAAAAAAGTATTTGATCCCCTGCTGATTTTGTACGTTTGCCCACTGACAAAGACATGATCAGTCTATAATTTTAATGGTAGGTTTATTTGAACAGTGAGAGACAGAATAACAACAAAAAAATCCAGAAAAACGCATGTCAAAAATGTTATAAATTGATTTGCATTTTAATGAGGGAAATAGGTATTTGACCCCTCTGCAAAACATGACTTAGTACTTGGTGGCAAAACCCACAGAGATCAGACGTTTCTTGTAGTTGGCCACCAGGTTTGCACACATCTCAGGAGGGATTTTGTCCCACTCCTCTTTGCAGATCTTCTCCAAGTCATTCAGGTTTCGAGGCTGACGTTTGGCAACTCGAACCTTCAGCTCCCTCCACAGATTTTCTATGGGATTAAGGTCTGGAGACTGGCTAGGCCACTCCAGGACCTTAATGTGCTACTTCTTGAGCCACTCCTTTGTTGCCTTGGCTGTGTGTTTTTGTTGCGGTGAAGTTGTCCTGTCGTCTTAGAAGAAAAACACCCCCAAAGCATAATGTTTCCACCTCCATGTTTGACGGTGGGGATGGTGTTCTTAGGGTCTTAGGCAGCATTCCTCCTCCTCCAAACACGGCGAGTTGAGTTGATGCCAAAGAGCTCGATTTTGGTCTCAGCTGACCACAACACTTTCACCCAGTTCTCCTCTGAATCATTCAGATGTTAATTGGCAAACTTCAGACGGGCCTGTATATGTGCTTTCTTGAGCAGGGGGACCTTGCGGGTGCTGCAGGATTTCAGTCCTTCACGGCGTAGTGTGTTACCAATTGTTACCAATTGTTTTCTTGGTGACTAAGGTCCCAGCTGCCTTGAGATCATTGACAAGATCCTCCCGTGTAGTTCTGGGCTGATTCCTTACCGTTCTCATGATCATTACAACTCCACGAGGTGAGATCTTGCATAGAGCCCCTGGCCGACGGAGATTGACAGTTCTTTTGTGTTTCTTCCATTTGCCAATAATCGCACCAACTGTTGTCACCTTCTCACCAAACTGCTTGGCGATGGTCTTGTAGCCCATTCCAGCCTTGTGTAGGTCTACAATCTTGTCCCTGACATCCTTTGAGAGCTCTTTGGTCTTGGCCATGGTGGAGAGTTTGGAATCTGATTGATTGATTGCTTCCGTGGACAGGTGTCTTTTATACAGGTAACAAGCTGAGATTAGGAGCACTCCCTTTAACAGTGTGCTCCTAATCTCAGCTCGTTACCTGTATAAAAGACACCTGGGAGCCAGAAATCTATCTGATTGAGAGGGGGTCAAATACTTATTTCCCTCATTAAAATGCAAATCAATTTATAACATTTTTGACATGCATTTTTCTGGATTTTTTTGTTGTTATTCTGTCTCTCACTGTTCAAATAAACCTACCATTAAAATTATAGACTGATCATTTCTTTGTCAGTGGGCAAACGTACAAAATCAGCAGGGGATTAAATACCTTTTTCCCTCACTGTATGGAGGCTGAAAAATTCTGACCAAGTGAGATATACATGGAGGAGGCTTAATCAAACTAGCTGTCTTGACTACTTCCTGGTCTCATTCTTGCTGGCATCAAAAGTTTAAAAGTAGAAATAGGAGACCAAATGAAATCGGACCACCGATCTATTTGGCCTCCACATAACTCTAACAGAATTTCCACATGGACGGGGATATTGGAAATGTAATTAAAGCCTACTGGATGACAATTTTTTCTTAACTAAGACAAAATATTTTATAATTTACTTTTTTCTGCACATCTTAGGTACAGCAGATCTCCCCTTATTGAATGGGACACTTTTAAATGTACTTTTAGAGGCCATTCAATAGAATACTCATCATTCAAACAAAAGCAGTTTAGGTCAAAATAGATTGGACTGATAAAGGCAATCGAAGAAATAACAGCACAGGTAGATGGTAATGGAAACTATTATAGAGGCACAAAATAGGTTAGAGGAAAAACAAAAATAATTGGAGGAACTTTTTCAAAAACGATCAAGTGTAATTCATTACAAAAATAAAGCGAATTGGATGGAACATTTTGAAAAAAATTCACAAAAATGTTCTTGAATCATCAACATAGAAATGCTACCAAAAATAATTTACAGAAACAATTTACAAATGACGGAGTCATCCATGATTCACCAAATGATGTTTGAAAGAGGAAGCTAAATATTTGAAGGATACGTTTTATTTTCAGTCTACTCCATCTCCACTGAATGATGTTAACTGTAAGGATTTATTTCCTAATAATAATAATGTAAAATTAACAAATGTACAGAATGACCTGTGTGAAGACAACTTACAGAGGAGGAAGTTTTGAGGCAATTAAATATTTTCAGTCTGGAAAAACACCAGGGATTGATTGTATACCAGTGGAGGTATATCAGACCTTTTTTTGTTCCATATTAGCATGTTTTAATTAGTCCTAAAAAAATTGTAGACTTTCATGTACTCAACAAGAAGGTCTGATTTCATTACTACTGAAACAGGACCCAGGTGGTAAGTATAAAGATCGGGTCCATTTAAAAAACTGGAGGCCTCTTACACTTCAATGTTGTGATGCAAAAATCCTGGCGAAATGCATAGCACATAAAATTAAAAAGGTTTTACAGATATTGTTCATGCTGAACAGACAGGTTTTTTACATTGACAATATATTGGAGATAATATACGACAATTACTTAAAACAGTTGAACATTATGAAACATCATAGATGGTAGGCCTCGTCTTCATAGCAGATTTCAAAAAGGCATTTGATAAAGTATGACTAGAATTTACAGTGGGGAAAAAAAGTATTTAGTCAGCCACCAATTGTGCAAGTTCTCCCACTTAAAAAGATGAGAGAGGCCTGTAATTTTCATCACAGGTACACGTCAACTATGACAGACAAATTGAGAAAAAAAATTCCAGAAAATCACATTGTAGGATTTTTAATGAATTTATTTGCAAATTATGGTGGAAAATAAGTATTTGGTCACCTACAAACAAGCAAGATTTCTGGCTCTCACAGACCTGTAACTTCTTCTTTAAGAGGCTCCTCTGTCCTCCACTCGTTACCTGTATTAATGGCACCTGTTTGAACTTGTTATCAGTATAAAAGACACCTGTCCACAACCTCAAACAGTCACACTCCAAACTCCACTATGGCCAAGACCAAAGAGCTGTCAAAGGACACCAGAAACAAAATTGTAGACCTGCACCAGGCTGGGAAGACTGAATCTGCAATAGGTAAGCAGCTTGGTTTGAAGAAATCAACTGTGGGAGCAATTATTAGGAAATGGAAGACATACAAGACCACTGATAATCTCCCTCGATCTGGGGCTCCACGCAAGATCTCACCCCGTGGGGTCAAAATTATCACAAGAACGGTGAGCAAAAATCCCAGAACCACACGGGGGGACCTAGTGAATGACCTGCAGAGAGCTGGGACCAAAGTAACAAAGCCTACCATCAGTAACACACTACGCCGCCAGGGACTCAAATCCTGCAGTGCCAGACTTGTCCCCCCTGCTTAAGCCAGTACATGTCCAGGCCCATCTGAAGTTTGCTAGAGTGCATTTGGATGATCCAGAAGAGGATTGGGAGAATGTCATATGGTCAGATGAAACCAAAATAGAACTTTTTGGTAAAAACTCAACTTGTCGTGTTTGGAGGACAAAGAATGCTGAGTTGCATCCAAAGAACACCATACCTACTGTGAAGCATGGGGGTGGAAACATCATGCTTTGGGGCTGTTTTTCTGCAAAGGGACCAGGACGACTGATCCGTGTAAAGGAAAGAATGAATGGGGCCATGTATCGTGAGATTTTGAGTGAAAACCTCCTTCCATCAGCAAGGCCATTGAATATGTAACGTGGCTGGGTCTTTCAGCATGACAATGATCCCAAACACACCGCCCGGGCAACGAAGGAATGGCTTCGTAAGAAGCATTTCAAGGTCCTGGAGTGGCCTAGCCAGTCTCCAGATCTCAACCCCATAGAAAATCTTTGGAGGGAGTTGAAAGTCCGTGTTGCCCAGCGATAGCCCCAAAACATCACTGCTCTAGAGGAGATCTGCATGGAGGAATGGGCCAAAATACCAGCAACAGTGTGTGAAAACCTTGTGAAGACTTACAGAAAACGTTTGACCTGTGTCATTGCCAACAAAGGGTATATAACAAAGTATTGAGAAACTTTTGTTATTGACCAAATACGTATTTTCCACCATAATTTGCAAATAAATTCATTAAAAATCCTACAATGTGATTTTCTGGATATTTTTTTCTCATTTTGTCTGTCATAGTTGACGTGTATCTACGATGAAAATGACAGGCCTCTCTCATCTTTTTAAGTGGGAGAACTTGCACAATTGGTGGCTGACTAAATACTTTTTTCCCCCACTGTAAATTCTAGTCATACTTTATCAAATGCCTTTTTGAAATCTGCTATGAAGACGAGGCCTGGTATCTATGATGTTTCATAATGTTCAACTGTTTTAAGTAATTGTCGTATATTATCTCCAATATATTGACAATGTAAAAAACCTGTCTGTTCATTTACATTTAAGTCATTTAGCAGACGCTCTTATCCAGAGCGACTTACAGTTAGTGAATACAATATATATATATTTTTTTATTTATTTTTTTATACTGGCCCCCCGTGGGAATCAAACCCACAACCCTGGCGTTGCAAACGCCATGCTCTATCAACTGAGCTACATCCCTGCCGGCCATTCCCTCCCCTACCCTGGACGATGCTGGGCCAATTGTGCGCCGCCCATGAGTCTCCCGGTCGCGGCCGGCTGCGACAGAGCCTGGATTCGAACCAGGATCTCTAGTGACACAGTTAGCACTGCGATGCAGTGCCTTAGACCACTGCGCCACTCAGGAGTCCTTTGACAGTCCTTTGTTCAGCATGAACAATATCTGTAAACCCTTTTTTATTTTATGTGCTATGCATTTCGCCAGGATTTTTGCATCACAACATTGAAGTGTAAGAGGCCTCCAGTTTTTTAAATGGACCGGATCTTAATACTTACCACCTGGGTCCTGTTTCAGTAGTAATGAAATCAGACCTTCTTGTTGAGTACGTGAAAGTCTACCATTTTTTTAGAGCTAATTAAAACATGCTAATATGGAACAAAAAAAGGTCTGATATACCTCCACTGGTATACCATCAATCCCTGGTGTTTTTCCAGACTGAAAATATTTAATTGCCTCAAAACTTCCTCCTCTGTAAGTTGTCTTCACACAGGTCATTCTGTACATTTGTTAATTTTACATTATTATTATTAGGAAATAAATCCTTACAGTTAACATCATTCAGTGGAGATGGAGTAGACTGAAACGAAAACGTATCCTTCAAATATTTAGCTTCCTCTTTCAAAACATCATTTGGTGAATCATGGATGACTCCGTCATTTGTAAATTGTTTCTGTAAATTATTTTTGGTAGCATTTCTATGTTGATGATTCAAGAACATTTTTGTGAATTTTTTTCAAAATGTTCCATCCAATTCGCTTTATTTTTGTAATGAATTACACTTGATCGTTTTTGAAAAATTTCCTCCAATTATTTTTGTTTTACCTCTAACCTATTTTGTGCCTCTATAATAGTTTCCATTACCATCTACCTGTGCTGTTATTTCTTCTATTGTTTTTATCAGTCCAATCTATTTTGACCTAAACTGCTTTTGTTTTAATGATGAGTATTCTATTGAATAGCCTCTAAAAGTACATTTAAAAGTGTCCCATTCAATAAGGGGAGATCTGCTGTACCTAAGATGTGCAGAAAAAAGTAAATTATAAAATATTTTGTCTTAGTTTGTCAGGTGTTGCTGTAGATTGGTGTGGTGTGGAATCAGGCGCAGGACGCAGAAGTTAAGTCCAACAAATACGTTTAGTAGAGCACACAAAAATACAATCCAAACAGCCCGGAGGCGAGAAAAGCGCACACAGGCGTAAACAAACGAGCGCACAAAACATGTGCGAAAATCCTCTCCTAAATTAAACAAGGAGGAAAGCTACAAATAGCGCACCGAAACGGGTAGCGCAACAACACGACAACGGGAACAATTACACACAACACCTAAACTCACAACAAGGAACTAAATAGGGTGCTTAATGAGACATAACACAAAACAGGTGTGACAAACAGACAAAACCAATCAAACATGAAACATAGAACGGTGGCAGCTAGTACTCCGGAGACGACGACCGCCGAAACCTGCCCGAACAAGGAGGAGGGGCCGCCTCGGCCGAAACCGTGACATAGTTAAGAAAAAATTGTCATCCAGTAGGCTTTAATTACATTTCCAATATCCCCGTCCATGTGGAAATTCTGTTAGAGTTATGTGGAGGCCAAATAGATCGGTGGTCCGATTTCATTTGGTCTCCTATTTCTACTTTTAAACTTTTGATGCCAGCAAGAATGAGACCAGGAAGTAGTCAAGACAGCTAGTTTGATTAAGCCTCCTCCATGTATATCTCACTTGGTCAGAATTTTTCAGCCTCCATACAGTGAGGGAAAAAGGTATTTAATCCCCTGCTGATTTTGTACGTTTGCCCACTGACAGCCTCAAAACATCACTGCTCTAGAGGAGATCTGCATGGAGGAATGGGCCAAAATACCAGCAACAGTGTGTGAAAATCTTGTGAAGACTTACAGAAAACGTTTGACCTGTGTCATTGCCAACAAAGGGTATATAACAAAGTATTGAGAAACTTTTGTTATTGACCAAATACTTATTTTTTCTCGTTTTGTCTGTCATAGTTGACGTGTACCTATCATGAAAATTACAGGCCTCTCTCATATTTTTAAGTGGGAGAACTTGCACAATTGGTGGCTGACTAAATACTTTTTTTCCCCACTGTATGTCACATATGCAGCTATTGAAAATATATGGGAATGTCTGCTCAATCCAAAGTTACAACCAACTGTTTGCAGCATTACCACAGAAATGGAAGAGGCAAGTGGAAGAGGGAGAAGGTAGGGAACTTGTTTGTCTGCCATGTATTAAAGATACAAATTGGCTGAAAAGGATTGGCATAAATAGAAAAATATACCAGTTTCTGTCATGAATCCCGCTTCCTGACTCTGTTTCTGCCTGAGTTGCCTGTTTTCTGTCCTGGAGTCTTTTTTCCTGAGGTTCCTGAACGCACCCTGTCTGGTTGCCGGGCGACGAAGCTAGGCGGGAGATCTCTCTATTAACCGCACCTGTTTCTCATCAGCTATCTGCACACCTGGTCCTGATCATCACCTCTCCACTTCATAAGCTCTGACCTGACATCCATTCCCTGCCGGATCATTAGCCATGAACAGTATGTTGTGCCTGCGTATCAGCCTCAGATTACTAAGAGTTAGTTTTGCTGTTCTGTACTTTTTGCTTGCTGTGAACTCACCTTCGTTTACTCTGTCTACAGTTACTCTCCCGGAACATTCACTCCACCGCTTCCTGGTCGTCTGTGGCTTCAGAGACATCATTGGATCTGCCCATTCACTCCCACCAACTCACCCCCACTGCCAGCTCCGTCACCTGGATTCTCCTGCTTCCACATTTAAGTCTTTAAATAAATACTCACCTTCATTCAACTCACCTTGTCCTGGTCTGCTTCTGGGTTCTGCTTTAGAGAATCGTGACAGTTTCATTTGATGACAAAAATGTTGATAGCTGTGCTATGCAGGTTGCAAAACTGATACAAACAACACTTGATTCAACACTTTGAGAATTTCAATTATTGTACAAAATTCTTACCACCAACAGAATGCTATATAATATATATACATTACCAGTCAAAAGTTTGGACACACCTAATCATTCAAGGATTTTTCTTCATTTTTACTATATTTTAAATTGTAGAATAATAGTGAAGACATAAAAACTACGACATAAAACATATATTTTAGATTCTTCAAATAGCTGAGCACTTGTTGGCTGCTTTTCCTTCACTCTGCGGTCCAACTCATCCCAAACCATCTCAATTGGGTTGAGGTCGGGGGATTGTGGAGGCCAGGTCATCTGATGCAGCACTCCATCACTCTCCTTCTTGGTAAAATAGCCCTTACACAGCCTGGAGGTGTGTTGGGTCATTGTCCTGTTGAAAAACAAATGATATTCCCACTAAGCCCAAACCAGATGGTTTGGCGTATCGCTGCAGAATGCTGTGGTAGCCATGCTGGTTAAGTGTGCCTTGAAATCTAAATAAATCACAGACAGTGTCACCAGCAAAGCACCCGCACAACACAACACCTCCTCCTCCATGCTTTACAGTGGGAAATACATATGCAGAGATCATCAATTCACCCACACCACGTCTCACAAAGACACGGCGGTTGGAACCAAAAATCTACAATTTGGACTCCAGACCAAAGCACACATTTCCACCGGTCTAATGTCCATTGCTCGTGTTTCTTGGCCCAAGCACGTCTCTTCTTCTTCTTGGTGTCCTTTAGTAATGGTTTCTTTGCAGCAATTCGACCATGAAGGCCTGATTCACACAGTCGCCTCTGAACAGTTGATGTTGAGATGTGTCTGTTACTTGAACTCTGTGAAGCATTTATTTGGGCTGCAATTTCTGAGGCTGGTAACTCTAATGAACTTATCCTCTGCAGCAGAGGTAATTCTGGGTCTTCCACTCTGTGGTCCTCTGTAGCTCAATTGGTAGAGCATGGCGCTTGTAAATCCAGGGTAGTGGGTTCGATCCCCGGGACCACCCATACGTAAAAATGTATGCTCACATGACTGTAAGTCGCTTTGGATAAAAGCGTCTGCTAAATGGCATATTATTATTCATGTGGCGGTCCTCATGAGAGCCAGTTTCTTCATAACTCTTGATGGTTTTTGGGACTGCACATGAAGAAACTTTCAAAGTTCTTGAAATGTTACGTATTGACTGACCTTCATGTCTTAAAGTAATGATGTACTGTCGTTTCTCTTTACTTATTTGATCTGTTCTTGCCATATTTTGGACTTGGTCTTTTACCAAATAGGGTATACCCCCCCTACCTTGTCACAACACAACTGATTGGCTCAAACATATTAAGAAGGATAGAAATTCCACCAATTAACTTTTAACAAGGTAAACCTCATGAAGCTGGTTGAGAGAATGCCAAGAGTGTGCAAAGCTGTCATCAAGGCAAAGGGTGGCTACTTTAAAGAATCTCAAATATAAAATATGTTTTGATTTGTTTAACACTTTTTTGGTTACTACATGATTCCATATGTGTTATTTCATAGTTTTGATGTCTTCACTATTATTCTACAATGTAGAAAATAGTAAAAATAAAGAAAAACCCTTAAATGAGTAGGTGTGTCCAAACGTTTGACTGGTACCTTGCAAAAGTATTCATCCCCCTTGGCATTTTTCCTATTTTGTTGCATTACAACCTGTAATTGAAATTGATTTTTATTTGGATTTCATGTAATGGACATACTCAAAATGGTCAAAATTGGTGAAGTGAAATGAAAAAAAAAAAATACGGAAAAGTGGTGCGTGCAAATGTATTCACCCCCTTTGCTATAAAGCCTCTAAATAAGATCTGGTGTTACCAATTACCTTCAGAAGTCACATAATTAGTTAAATAAAGTCCACCTGTGTGCAATCTAAGTGTCACATGATCTGTCACATGATCTCAGTATATATACACCTGTTCTGAAAGGCCCCAGAGTCTGCAACACCACTAAGCAAGGGGCACCACCAAGCAAGCAGCACCATGAAGATCCAGGAGCTCTCCAAACAGGTCAGGGACAAAGTTGTGGAGAAGTACAGATCAGGGTTGGGTTATAAAAAATATCTGAAACTTTGAACATCCCACAGAGCACCATTAAATCCATTATAAAAAAAATTAAAGAATATGGCACCACAACAAACCTGCCAAGAGAGGGCCACCCACCAAAACTCACGGACCAGGCAAGGAGGGCATTAATCAGAGAGGCAACAAAGAGACCAAAGATAACCCTGAAGGAGCTGCAAAGCTCCACAGCGGAGATTGGAGTATCTGTCCATAGGACCACTTTAAGCCATACACTCCACAGAGCTGGGCTTTACGGAAGAGTGGCCAGAAAAAAGCCATTGCTTAAAGAAAATAATAAGCAAACACGTTTGGTGTTCGCCAAAAGGCATGTGGGAGACTCCCCAAACATATGGAAGAATAGTTATGCACGCTCAAGTTTTCTGTTTTTTTGTCCTATTTCTTGTTTGTTTCACAATAAAACATATTTTGCATCTTCAAAGTGGTAGTTATGTTGTGTAAATCAAATGATACAAACCCCCAAAAAATCCATTTTAATTCCAGGTTGTAAGGCAACAAAATAGGAAAAATGCCAAGGGGGGTGAATACTTTCGCAAGCCACTGTGTATATATATATATATATATATATACAGTGGGGAAAACAAGTATTTAGTCAGCCACCAATTGTGCAAGTTCTCCCACTTAAAAAGATGAGAGAGGCCTGTAATTTTCATCATAGGTACACGTCAACAATGACAGACACATTTAGGAAAAAAAATCCAGAAAATCACATTGTAGGATTTTTAATGAATTTATTTGCAAATTATGGTGGAAAATAAGTATTTGGTCACCTACAAACAAGCAAGATTTCTGGCTCTCACAGACCTGTAACTTCTTCTTTAAGAGGCTCCTCTGTCCTCCACTCGTTACCTGTATTAATGGCACCTGTTTGAACTTGTTATCAGTATAAAAGACACCTGTCCACAACCTCAAACAGTCACACTCTAAACTCCACTATGGCCAAGACCAAAGAGCTGACAAAGGACACCAGAAACAAAATTGTAGACCTGCACCAGGCTGGGAAGACTGAATCTGCAATAGGTCAGCAGCTTGGTTTGAAGAAATCAACTGTGGGAGCAATTATTAGGAAATGGAAGACATACAAGACCACTGATAATCTCCTTCGATCTGGGGCTCCACGCTAGATCTCACCCTGTGGGGTCAAAATGATCACAAGAACGGTGAGCAAAAATCCCATAACCACACGGGGGGACCTAGTGAATGACCTGCAGAGAGCTGGGACCAAAGTAATTAAAAATCCTACAATGTGATTTTCTGGAATTTTTTTTCTCATTTTGTCTGTCATAGTTAACGTGTACCTATGATGAAAAGTACAGGCCTCTCTCATCTTTTTAAGTGGGAGAACTTGCACAATTGGTGGCTGACTAAATACTTTTTTTCCCCACTGTATATATATATATATATATATATCAGGTATACAACAATCTCAGCTCTGTAGATTTTGCTGCGAAGAGACAGAATCGCTAGATAATTTATTCTGGTATTGCCCCTATGTAGCTTGTTTCTGGTCACAGGTTCAGGAATGGTTACAAAATCACAACATTCACTTGAAATTAACCTTACAAATAGCAGTTTTGGGCGACTTGGAAAGTCACAGTCAATCCATCAATATTATAATAATACTCGTAGGAAAGGTTTTCATCTTTATCTCACGTGTGAATACTATTTGATTAGAAAGGTTCAAAATTATTGTAAAACATCACAGCACAATTGAAAAATATATGGCAAATGGAAACCAAATGAGGGTGGTCTATGGTGATAGGGGGATGGGCTGAGAGTGGCTGAGGGGTGGGATTAGAGAGTCTATGTTTGGTAATTGTATTATTTTTATGTGATTGCTGTATATTAAAGTACCATGTATGTAAAATGTATATGTAAAATGCATGCATATGTAGCAGAAAAGCTGTAAAAACAAAAAATACATGTGTCCTCCGAACAAATAAAAAAAAAACATTGAAATGCTTACTTACAGTGGGGAGAACAATAATTTGATACACTGCCGATTTTGCAGGTTTTCCTACTTACAAAGCATGTAGAGGTCTGTAATTTTTATCATAGGTACACTTCAAACAAAAATCCTGAAAATCACATTGTATGATTTTTAAGTAATTAATTTGCATTTTATTGCATGACATAAGTATTTGATACATCAGAAAAGCAGAACTTTAATATTTGGTACAGAAACCTTTGTTTGCAATTACAGAGATCATACGTTTCCTGTAGGTCTTGACCAGGTTTGCACACACTGCAGCAGGGATTTTGGCCCACTCCTCCATACAGACCTTCTCCAGATCCTTCAGGTTTCGGGGCTGTCGCTGGGCTATACGGACTTTCAGCTCCCTCCAAAGATTTTCTATTGGGTTCAGGTCTGGAGACTGGCTTGGCCACTCCAGGACCTTGAGATGCTTCTTACGGAGCCACTCCTTAGTTGCCCTGGCTGTGTGTTTCGGGTCGTTGTCATGCTGGAGTCAAAAGAGTTAGTGCAAAAAGGGTCAATACAGATAGTCCGAGTAGTTATTTGGTTTAGGGTTGAATATTTTCCCGGTATTTTACAAAGGTTCCATCCCAAGAATAAATCACTTTTCTACCGGGTAACCCGGTATTTCCCTCTAAAACCAGAAATGTCATTCAAAGCATTATAAAGCATTATAAAGCATATAAATAGGCTTATGTCTGGATTTGATTAGAGCTTTGATCAAAAATTGAAGCCTGATCCTCCTGAGCCTGATTAGCCATACATTAAATACATTTTATGAGCCCTACATTAAAGACATTTAATGAGCCCAAGCCCAAAAACGCACAACAGAAAAACATAAAAACCCATAGATGTAGCTAGCTATATGCTCTCTTGGGTAAATAAATAAAAAGTAGCTCCAGTAGGCTAATCTTTTTGAGTGTGAACTGCATTACTGTTCTGTATTGTATTATACTGTATTATATGGACTGGAATTATGCACATTGTTCAAACCAAGATAAAGCAGAGAGAGAACATGCGATTCTGGTGCAGCACATGCGGCCTACAAAGTTACAAGTATAGGCTAGCAAATTTGATTTTAATTGGGAAATATAATAGGGCCTATTTGTTTAATTAGTCGGCTGACGCATGTATACCCTTCATAATACATCCCCTAATGTTATTAGCCTACCTCCTCTTTCTCTCTCTATTGTTGCTTCATTCCTTCCTCGTTTTCAACAGTTAAATGAAATAAGTTTCATTGTCCTTATCTTCATCATTCTAATGACATCCTTGAATAATATAGGACTAGAATTAGATGCAGAAGGCTTTCACTTCTCTTCACGAAGATTAAATGGTTATGGGTCTGAATAGATAACTGCAATAGCCTACCACTATTGCGTGTTCACTCTTCTTATCAAACTACCAATGAGTGCTATTGACTGCTGTATTTAACATTCAGCAAACAAGCGCTTTCTCTCTCTCCATCAACCCCATTCAAATTGCATCCAAAATAGATAATCTTGTTCTATATTTATATACTGTATAGCCCTATATACAGATGTCCTAGCCTACCTCTTTCAGGTAATAAATTAAATGCAGTATTAGCTTTACATTTAGCTAATTAATGATGGGTTATGCATGATAAGCTTCTAACTTGTAGCGTCTGTCTTTTGCGCAATACGCACACACCTCTGCTCCGCTGGCCTCTCTCCTTATTAAACTCTCCTTAGCTCTTGGAGTCCCATGCAGGAAACGCATTTCTTATACCAATAGACTATTCGAAGAGCTGCACCATTGAGAGCATCTTGACTGGCTGCATCACCACTTGGTATGGCAACTGCTTGGCATCCAACTGCAAGGCGCTTAAGAGGGTAATGTGTACGGCCCAGTACATCCCTGGGGCCAAGATCCCTGCATTTCAGGACCTCTATACCAGACGGTGTCAGAGGAAGGCCCTAAAAATTGTGAAAGACTCCAGCCACCTAAGTCATAGACTGTTCTCTCTGCTACCGCATGGCAAGCGGTACCGATGCACCAAGTCTGGAATCATTCTTAAATGGAAGAAGTTTGGACCAAGTCTGGAATCATTCTTCAATGGAAGAAGTTTGGAACCACCAAGACTAAACCTGGCCGCCCAGCCAAACTGAGCAATCGAGGAGAGAAAGGCCTTGGTCAGGGAGGTAACCAAGAACCCGATGGTCATTCTGACAGAGCTCCAGAGTTCCTCTGTGGAGATGGGAGAACCTTCCAGAAGGACAACCATCTCTGCAGCACTTCACCAATCAGGCCTTTATGGTAGAATGGCCAGACAGAAGCCACTTCTCAGTAAAAGGCACATGACAGCCCGTTTGGAGATTTCCAAAAGGCCCCTAAAGGACTCTCAGACCATAAGAAACAAGATTATCTGGTCTGATGAAACCAAGATTGAACTCTTTGGCCTGAATGCCAAGCGTCACGTCTGGAAGTAACTTGGCACCATTCCTACGGTGAAGCATGGTGGTGGCAGCATCATGCTGTGGGGATGTTTTTCAGCGGCAGGGACTGGGAGACTAGTCAGTATCGAGGGAAAGATGAACGGAGCAAAGAACAGAGAGATCCTTGATGAAAACCTTCTCCTGAGCGCTCAGGACCTCAGACTGGGGCGAAGGTTCACCTTCCAACAGGACAATGACCCTAAGCACACAGCCTACACAATGCAGGAGTGGCTTCGGTACAAGTCTCTGAATGTCCTTGAGTGGCCCAGCCAGAGCCCGGACTTGAACCCGATCGAACATCTCTGGAGAGACCTGAAAATAGCTGTGCAGCGATGCTCCCCATCCAACCTAACAGAGCTTGAGAGTATCTGCAGAGACGAATGAGAGAAACTCCCCAAATACAGGTGTGCCAAGCTTGTACCGTCATACCCAAGCTGCCAAAAGGTGCTTCAACAAAGTACTGAGTAAACGGTCTGAATACTTATGTAAATGTCACATTTCAGTTTTTTATTTCTGATACATTTGTGAAAATGTCTAAGAACCTGTTTTTGCTTTGTCATTATGGAGTATTGTGTGTAGATTGATGAGGGAAAAAAACAATTTAATCCATTTTAGAATAAGGCTGTAACATAACAAAATGTGGAAAAAGTCAATGGGTCTGAATACTTTCCGAATGCACTGTACCTACCTTAATTACCTTGTAACACTGCACATCGACTCGGGTACCATGTATATAGCCAAGTTATCGTTACTCATTGTGTTTTTATTCCTTGTTTTATTATTTTGTATAATATTTCTCCTTTTTTCCCTCTCTGCATTGTAGGGACGGGCCCGTAAGTAAGCATTTCACTGTTAGTCTACATCTGTTTACAAAGCATGTGACAAATAAAATGTGATTTCTATCTAAATGGACGTGTTGTAGTAGTAGTAGTAGTAGTAGCAGCAGCTACAAACACAAGACCTTGGTCTTTTTTCCATAGAAAGGATATTTATACCACAGTATAATCAATGGACCTTGAAGGCTCTTTCCTTTGTTTGTATTGCATTGGGTTAGCAGAATTAAGAAGAAAAAACTATTTCTAAGAATAGTTTGTTATCAGATGAAATGGTACAGCCAGAACATGTGTGTGAGGTCTTCAGCATAGCATTGCTATCATGGCAGAGAATGGATAGAGCACACACTGGATGGATGATATAATAGACTCTGTTGGTCACTCTGGGATATACAAGTACAATGCCATTGATTGTGTTCGAGTCAACCCTGACAGTTGGATCAATGTGGGAAAAGAGTCCTGATGATTCTGTGGCTATGTTCTCCTTGGTCACAGCTACGATTGCTGGGTTGTTGCTCTCTCCAGCTCTTGTTCAGTGAAGTTACTTTTAAAATCAAGCCTCAAAGTGTGTCCTTTTTACACCGTTAGCAACAGTGCTACTGTATGCCCAATCGTAGAAGTGTTTTGTCATATATTGCCAT
Organism: Coregonus clupeaformis; assembly: GCF_020615455.1. Lineage (NCBI taxonomy): Eukaryota > Metazoa > Chordata > Actinopteri > Salmoniformes > Salmonidae > Coregonus > Coregonus clupeaformis. The sequence goes on along the minus strand of NC_059211.1, from coordinate 12,663,169 downwards.
TTCTTATCACACACTGTACACTGTAGATGTTATAATTGTTTGATTTTGTCACGACTCACCAGAGAAGTGGTTTCTACAGTAAATGTAGGTTTCTACCTCCTCCCTGACACAGTGAAAGGATAAATGACATTTAGAGTTATTTTATAATCTCAAGTGTCTTCACTCACTGCATGTCAGCGAGGGCCGCTAGCTTTCCAAGAGCACGAGGTGGTGTTTAGTGGGAAGTTGTCTGAGGCATGAAAAGCTGTCGTGTCAGAGGTGAGCAGGTTCATCCATGACAACGTTTCTATTTTTTATTTTTTTCTAGCTCTTAGTTTGTTCCCTGTCCTGGGCTAGCCATACATTTAACACGTTCATGTAACTAAACGCGCACACACACACACACACCTATGCAGGAACCCAGTGATTACCAGCAGTCGTAATAGGTTGGAATAGTATGTTCAGTTTCCTCTGCGGCAGATTTTGTTAAAGCCCCTTTTGCAGACATAATAGGATGTTGAACAACACCCGTCCCTTCGACTCAAATTGAATTTGACAGCCTTAATAGACATAAAAAGCTGGCCAACAGGGGTTGACCCAGAGTTCAGGCCACTGTCTGTCACCACCGCTGTAATGATCAGATACGGCCCTTGGGTCACCGCGTCGTCTTGGCCCGGTGGAATGAGGTAAAACATTTTTTTTTTTTTAAAGGAGCTATTTTGAGACAATCGCATTCTCCAAATGGAAGCCCTGTGATACAGATGTCGCTGTGCCACCGATTAAAGAACCCTTGACAGTGTGGGAATCACCGGCCAACAACATGGTCACGCTGTGGCATTTGACATACATTTAACTTCATTTGGGCCTGGTAATAACATGAGTCAGACTGTGAGACTCTGGACATCTGGCAGACCATAAGGACTAGCTTATTAGGAACAATTTGATAATACAGCTAGCATGACTTCCATTTCAGGGAGCTCTTATTGTTTGGATTTACAGGTCACCTTATCTAATTAAGGAGCACTGATGGAGGTTGATTGTAGAAAGTACTGCTCAGCAAGATGGCTATGCATAGTTTCTTGTCATGCATGCTTTATTAAGCCTATACAAGTATAATATGTAGAATGATGCATAGACAGTTGAGGTGATGAAGACTTACACCACTGGCATCTTGATGAACTTTGAATAGAAGTGACATATCTGACAGGGAAGGAATCAGGCATGATAATCATCCATTTTGGGGATCAGGGTTAGTCTACCATCTAAAACTGCATGTGAACTCGCACCTCTCGATATCGAGCGCTCTCATCAATGACCTTTAAAAGCCAATAATTCTGTATGTCGTATTTATCTAATGGCTGACGCATTTTAGAGTACATACAAACAGCTATAATAGAACAGCGTCTCGCTTTGATAATATGTTTGTGATGCGTATTTGAAGGAGTCAGGCGCAGGAGGGTAAATCACAGTATACAGAGTTTATTCCGTAATCCAGCGTAACCAGTCCGGTGCGCAAAACAGGCGCACTGGAACAAACATGCACACGGGGAAAAATACCCCGGCAATACAAAATACTGAGCTCAACCGAGCTACTAATCCTTACAATAAACAATCACCCACAAGGACAAGGGGGCAGAGGGAACACTTAAACACGTACTAATGAGGGGAATATGAACCAGGTGTGTGTAATTGAGAAGACAAGACAAATGGAATGATGAGATCTGGAGCGGCAGTGGCTAGAAGGCCGGTGACGATGAACGCCGAAGCCTGCCCGAACAAGGAGGAGAGGCAGCTTCGGAGGAAGTCGTGACAGTAACCCCCACTTGACGCGCAGCTCCAGCAGTGTGCCGACCCCGACATCGGGGACAGCCAGGAGGACGCGGAGCAGGGCGAGCCGGAAGGCGACAGTTGAAATCCCGCAACAGGGAGGGATCGAGGATATCCCTCACCGGGACCCAGCACCGTTCCTCCGGACCGTACCCATCCCACTCCACGAGGTACTGAAAGCCCCCCACCCGACGCCTCGAATCCAGGATGGAACGGACGGAGTACGCCAGGGCCCCCTCGATGTCCAGAGGAGGTGGAGGGACCTCCCACACCTCAGACTCCTGGAGCGGACCAGCCATCACCGGCCTGAGGAGAGACACATTAAACGAGGGGTTAATACGGTAATCATGGGGGAGTAATAACCTGTAGGTAACCTCGTTGATTATCGTCAGGACATTGAACGGCCCCACAAACCGCGGGCTCAGCTTCCAGCAGGGCAGGCAGAGGGGTAGATTCCGGGTCGAGAGCCAGACCCGATCACCCCGTACGAAGACCGGGGCCTCACTGCGGTGGCGGTCAGTGTTGGCCTTCTGACGACGCATGGCGCGTTGGAGGTGGACGTGGGCAGCGTCCCACGTCTCCTCCGTGTGCCAAAACCAGTCATCCACCGCAGGAGCCTCGGTCTGGCTCTGGTGCCACAGTGCCAGAACCGTTTGGTAACCTAAAACACATTGGAATGGTGTTAGGTTAGTGGAGGAGTGACGGAGAGAGTTCTGGGCATATTCGGCCCATGGCAAGAACACCGACCACTCCCCCGGCCGGTCCTGGCTGTAGGACCGCAGGAAGCTACCCACATCCTGATTTACCCGTTCCACCTGCCCATTAGACTCTGGGTGGAAACCAGAGGTCAGGCTGACTGAGCGGTCCACAACGGCCAGGATGATGGTGTTACCATGGGAGAGGGGAAGATCGGTAAGGAAATCAACACTCAGGTGAGACCATGGTCGTTGTGGAAATGGTAACGGTTGTAACTTACCAGCTGGGAGGTGCCTAGGTATCTTACACTGGGTGCACACCGAGCAGGAGGAGACATACACCCTCACGTCCTTAGCCAAAGTAGGCCACCAGTACGTTCCGGTCAGGCAGCGCACTGTACGACTGATACCTGGGTGACCAGAGGAGGGTCATATGTGTGCTCACTAGATCAGACGGTCACGGATAAGAGCAGGCACGTACTGCTGCCCAGCTGGACACTGAGGTGGAGATGGCTCTGTGCGTAACGCCTGCTCTATATCCGTGACCATTGCCCATACTGCCGGCGCCACAATGCAGTATGGGTATGGGGGTGTTGTCTCTGGGCCTCTCCTCTGTGTCATACAGCCGTGTCAATGCATCTGCCTTCACGTTCTTCGTACCCGGGATGTAAGATAGTGTGAAATCAAACCGGGTGAAGAATAGGGCCCACCTGGCCTGGCGAGGATTCAGCCTCCTCGCTGCCTGGATGTACTCCAGGTTACGGTGGTCCGTCCAGATGAGGAAAAGGTGTTTCGCCCCTTCGAGCCAATGCCTCCACACGGTCAGGGCTCGGACAACAGCCAACAGCTCCCGATCACCAATGTCGTAGTTCTGCTCCGCCGGGCTGAGCTTCTTAGAGAAGAAGGCACAGGGGCGGAGCTTGGTTGGTGTGCCCGAGCGTTGAGATAGGACATTGTGCATCCCTACCTCGGACGCATCCACCTCCACTACAAACGGTAGTGATGGATCGGGGTGGGCCAGTACCGGGGCTGATGTGAACAGACCCCTCAGGTTACTGAAAGCTCTGTCAGCCTCAGCAGACCAGCGGAGCCGGGACAGCCCACCTTTCAACAGAGATGTACTGGGAGCTGCGACCTTGCCAAAGCCCCAGATAAACCTCCGATAGTAGTTGGCGAAGCCAATAAAGCGCTGCACCTCCTTAACCGTGGTTGGAGTCGGCCAATTACGCACGGCTGAAATGCGATCTCCACACCTGAGGTTGTAATGCGGTATCTGAGGAAGGAGACTGACTTCTGGAAAAACAGACACTTTTCTGCCTTGGCATAAAGGTCATTTTTCAACAGTCGGCTCAGCACTTTACGAACCAGGGACACATGCTCGGCGTACATAGTGGAATACACCAGAATGTCATCGATGTAGACCATTGCTCCGCGACCAAGCATGTCCTTAAACACCTCGTTCACAAAGGATTGGAAGACAGATGGAGCATTCATCAAACCGTACGGCATCACCAAGTATTTATAATGCCCCGTGGTTGTGCTGAATGCTGTCTTCCACTCATCCCCCTCTTGGACACGCACCAGGTTGTATGCACTCCGGAGATCTAATTTGGTGAAGAAGCGCACCCCATGCATTGACTCGATCACTGAAGGAATGAGGAGGAGAGGATAACTAAATCGTATCGTCTCCTTGTTCAGTGATCAATGATCAATGCAAGGGCGCAGACCGCCGTCTTTCTTCTTCACAAAAAATTTACTTGAGAAGGCGGGTGAAGTGGAGGGAAGGATAAACCCCTGGCACAGGGACTCTGTGACGTATGTTTCCATAGCCTCCGTTTCAGCCTGTGACAGGGGATACACATGACTCCTGGGAGGCACAGTGTCTACCCGGAGGTTTATCGCGCAATCCCCCGCCCGATGAGGAGGCAAACTTGGTCGTCTGCGTTTTGGAAAACGCGTGCGCCAAATCGAGGTATTCAGGAGGAATGCGCACGGTGGAGGTACTGTCTGGACTTTCCACCGTGGTTGCACCAACAGAAACACTGAGACACCTACCCTGACACTCTCACGACCACCCCGTGAGAACCCTGTGTGGCCATGAGAATGTGGGGTTGTGGAGTGCTAACCAAGGGATACATAGTACCACAGAGAAAGCAGGAGACTCAATAATAAAAAACGTGACTTGCTCGCAATGAGTCTCGTGGGCAACCAAGGTGATTGGTGCGGTAACTTCCCTAACAAACCCGGACCCTAATAGTCGAGTGTCAAGTGCTCTGATGGGGAGTGGAATGGATAGGGGAACCAATGAAATGCCTAGACTGTGTGAGAATGCCCTGTCCACAAAGTTCCCAGCTGCGCATGAATCGACTAGCACCTTATACTGGGGAACTACAATGTGATCAGGAAAGTGGATGGGTAGGGTACAGTGTGCAGCAGAGGGCTCTGAACAAGTGTGGGTGTTCGATACTTGAGGTGATGCGAGAGTGCCCTGCCTGCCGCCTCCAGACCCAAAATAACGCTGACGACATTGTGCGGTGTAATGTCCCTTCGTGCAGTGGCACTGTTGTCCTTCGCTCTCTCGGATCGCGGCTCCACCCAGCTCCATCAGCTCGTGATCCGAGTTGGCAGGGGTTGGAACAGGCAGACCCCCTCCAGGACATCCTCTGGCCGCCAGCAGGTTGTCCAAACGGTTGGCCAGCTGTGTGATGGACAACATGGTGTCCCGGCAGGCTTGCTCCCTTCAGATGTCCTCCCACAGACTGCACCGGAAGTGGTCAATAAGGGCCCGTTCGTTCCACCCGGACCCAGCTGCTTGAGTCCGAAGACAGCCCGAAAGAGGCAAGCGAACTCCCTGTAGTTGTCCAACGTGGCTCCTCCTTCGTTCCAGACCCCGTAGGCCCATTCCAGGGCTTTCCCCGAGAGACAGGAGACGAGGGCGGACACCTTCTCCCGCACCGATGGGGCCGGGCTGATGCTTGAGAAGTAGAGCTCCAGTTGGAGGAGGAATCCCTGGCAGAGAGCAGCTGTCCCGTCGAACTCCCGTGGTCGGGATATATGGATCCCTCTGGGTGCTGGGGTGTGGGTGGCTGGATCCGGTTGCCCAGCTGTTCTCGACAGATTGGGTCCTCTCATCTCCAGGCATTGGACGACCTGGAGAACCCGATCCATCGCTTCTCCCAAGCTGGATAGCATTGTTGAATGCTCCTGGACCCGTGCCACGACTCCAGGCATGCACTCCTCTCCCGCTGACTCCATTTTGGGTGGGTGATTCTGTGATGCGTGATTTGAAGAAGTCAGACGCAGGAGGTTAAATCAAAGTATACAGAGTTTATTCCGTAATCCAGCGTAACCAGTCCAGTGCGCAAAACAGGCGCACTGGAACAAACATGCACACAGGGAAAAATACCCTGGCAATACAAAATACTGAGCTCAACCGAGCTACTAATCCTCACAATAAACAATCACCCACAAGGACAAGGGGAACACTTACAGTGAGGGAAAAAAGTATTTGATCCATTGCTGATTTTGTAAGTTTGCCCAATGACAAAGAAATGATCAGTCTATAATTTTAATGGTAGGTTTATTTGAACAGTGAGAGACAGAATAACAACAAAAAAATCCAGAAAAACGCATGTCAAAAACTTTATAAATTGATTTGCATTTTAATGAGGGAAATAAGTATTTGACCACCTCTCAATCAGAAAGATTTCTGGCTCCCAGGTGTCTTTTATACAGGCAACGAGCTGAGATTAGGAGCACACTCTTAAAGGGAGTGCTCCTAATCTCAGCTTGTTACCTGTATAAAAGACACCTGTCCACAGAAGCAATCAATCAATCAGATTCCAAACTCTCCACCATGGCCAAGACCAAAGAGCTCTCCAAGGATGTCAGGGACAAGATTGTAGACCTACACAAGGCTGGAATGGGCTACAAGATCCTCGCCAAGCAGCTTGGTGAGAAGGTGACAACAGTTGGTGCGATTATTCGCAAATGGAAGAAACACAAAATAATTGTCAATCTCCCTCGGCCTGGGGCTCCATGCAAGATCTCACCTTGTGGAGTTGCAATGATCATGAGAACGGTGAGGAATCAGCCCAGAACTACACGGGAGGATCTTGTCAATGATCTCAAGGCAGCTGGGACCATAGTCACCAAGAAAACAATTGGTAACACACTACGCCGTGAAGGACTGAAATCCTGCAGTGCCGCAAGGTCCCCCTGCTGAAGAAAGCACATATACAGGGCCGTCTGAAGTTTGCCAATGAACATCTGAATGATTCAGGGGAGAACTGGGTGAAAGTGTTGTGGTCAAATGAGGCCAAAATCGAGCTCTTTGGCATCAACTCAACTCGCCATGTTTGGAGGAGGAGGAATGCTGCCTATGACCCCAAGAACACCATCCCCACCGTCAAACATGGAGGTGGAAACATTATGCTTTGGGGGTGTTTTTCTGCTAAGGGGACAGGACAACTTCACCGCATCAAAGGGACGATGGACGGGGCCATGTACCATCAAATCTTGTGTGAGAACCTCTTACCCTCAGCCAGTGCATTGAAAATGGGTCGTGGATGTTTATTCCAGCATGACAATGACCCAAAACACACAGCCAAGGCAACAAAGGAGTGGCTCAAGAAGAAGCACATTAAGGTCCTGGAGTGGCCTAGTCAGTCTCCAGACCTTAATCCCATAGACAATCTGTGGAAAAGCTGAAGGTTCGAGTTGCCAAACGTCAGCCTCGAAACCTTAATGACTTGGAGATGATCTGCAAAGAGGAGTGGAACAAAATCCCTCCTGAGATGTGTGCAAACCTGGTGGCCAACTACAAGAAACGTCTGACCTCTGTGATTGCCAACAAGGGTTTTGCCACCAAGTACTAAGTCATGTTTTGCAGAGGGGTCAAATACTTATTTCCCTCATTAAAATGCAAATCAATTTATAACATTTTTGACATGCATTTTTCTGGATTTGTGTTGTTGTTATTCTGTCTCTCACTGTTCAAATAAACCTACCATTAAAATTATAGACTGATCATGTCTTTGTCAGTGGGCAAACGTACAAAATCAGCAGGGGATCAAATCCTTTTTTCCCTCACTGTAAATACGTACTAATGAGGGGAATATGAACCAGGTGTGTGTAATTGACAAGACAAGACAAATGGAATGATGAGATATGGAGCGGCAGTGGCTAGAAGGCCGGTGACGACGAACGCCGGAGCCTGCCCGAACAAGGAGGGGAGGCAGCTCGGAGGAAGTCGTGACAATGTTCCACACCTTGTTGAAACAAAACCTCAAGGTAGCGATATCAACTTGAACATCTTTCACATTACTGAGCCAGTGGTAATCGTCCAATTATCATCCTGGTGACGACTGAGAGGCACTATCTCTATACTGGCAGCCATCTTGTCTCCGGGGAGTGATGTAACTCTTTGTGACACCTCAATGAGAGCCCTTTGATCCCCTTCTATTCCTCCACACAGACACATTTAGTTTCCTCCACACTAGACACTCTTGGAAATTAAGCTCTCCACCGTTCAATTTGATGGAATAATGGAATAATAACAGCGCCGGCTCGCTAATCTAGCCACAGGGCGAGGAGGCTATCAAGTTGTGGTTGTGCAACACAGAGCCCTGTAGGCAGGGGCGATGTGTTCAATAGGGCGATATGGGCGACGCACTGCCAAACGGGAAAAGGAAGGGATTTTTTTTCTAATCAATTATATCACGGCAACAGTAGTTATCAGTGTTGTAATCTAGACGTCTGGTGTGATCTGCCACTAATCTGTCCAATCAGGCTAAAGTCGTGCTTCAAATGGCCACCCCCCCTTTTGGGGCGATTTCAGTCAGGTTGAAAATCGCCCAGAAGTCTGTCATAGACTCCCATGTAAAATCTATTTTTTCAAATATCAGAGCTTTCAATACAATCTCTATGGGTGTCTGAGGGCTTGCACTTACGCGCTTTCGTCATACGTAACATAACCATGAACGTAACTAAGAAAAGAGCGGGTAGCCTCATCAATCAATTCACTATTACTGTCAAAATGGCAGTGCAACTCGATTGTCTCTTTGAAAGAAGTTCCTTTTTGTCGGCGAACAAATCAAGATAAATTGGCAACGAAACAATTAGGACCTCCCAGACCAAATTTAATAATTCAACAGGTTTCTACTAAAGGCGGAAAGTCCTACACCCGAGGATTTTCCAAAAATTGGTCTGAACGAAAAAAATAACATTGCCACTCAACTGGATGAGGGATACAGGCTAGCTGTCCGCCGCCACAACGATGAGGTTAGTGTTTATAATCACAAGTTTACTGGAGAACTGAGACCAAGTAGAGACTTTGGACAGGGTGGATATGGTATAATAAAGGCAGTTTATTCAGAGGTAAAGATATCTGGAATCGCGTGCACGGACCCGTTCGTCAAACTCTTAGGGAGCTATACATTAAGCCCCATTACTTACCATATCAGATAAGAGAAATTGCTGCAGCTACATATATTTTACATCCTGGCCCTACATAGTTCACTATTTGCATCACTTACCAAAATATTACATGTGGTCATATATGCTTGGAAAGTGGAGATGCCATAGAACGTCAAAAAAGTAAACATTGCTGGAGACACATTGCCGTTTTGGAGAAGACATCGCGTTTGCTAGCGAAGAGATTTGTTGTGGCAAATGAACTTGGGCTGGGAATTGCCAGGAACCTCACGATAAGATATATGCATTGCGAGTCTCATGATTCTATACATATTGCGATTCGATACTGTGATTTTATTGCGCACCATATGTCTGTTGCAGAGGGATCAGAAAGCCATGAGAACGAGTTTTGATCAGTCATGGAAATAAAAGTGCTGAAAACAAATTGGCTCCCAATGTGAAAAGATTGAGAACAAGCTATGAAGGAACAATAATGGTGTTTTGGTGCAGGTACAGCCAACTAGCGCTAAAATATTGCGATATTGTCAATACAGTATATCGTAAAGTATCACTATGTAACTCGATTTCTTTCACCCCAATCCTTCAAATTAACGGTAAATAACTGAATTGTTTGCCCCACATTTAGCTAAGATGATTAGCTAGCCAGCTAAAATGTTTTATTTAGTTAGCAGTCGCATCTACAATAGTTTACTGTCAATAACATGTCTCCAAAAATGACGTGGTGTCTCCAATTGTGTTGACATTTTTACAATTGCGATGCGCATCCATGAGTATCCACTTTCTGTAGCTCAGCTGGTAGAGCACGGCGCTTGTAACGCCAAGGTAGTGGGTTCGATCCCCGGGACCACCCATACACAAAAATGTATGCACGCATGACTGTAAGTCGCTTTGGATAAAAGCGTCTGCTAAATGGCAATTATTATTATTATTATTATTATTATTATCTGAAGAGAGCCCCGAAACATTGTGTGCAGACATTTTATGCAATAAATGAAGTAGGTTGAATCTAGTAGTTCTGATCTTCTGATTGGTCCTGATGAGTTGGGCGAGGTCCCCTCCAGGCTACTGTCACTGTTGCATTGGCTCTGAGTCGGGTTCTCTGTCTTCAAATGTTCAGCCTAAGAGAGGGGATTTTTGTGTGTGTGTGTGTGTGTGTGTGTTTAACAGTGATGATGTGTGTGTGTGTGTGTGTGTGTGTGTGTGTGTGTGTGTGTGTGTTTAACAGTGATGATGTGTGTGTGTGTGTGTTTGTGTGTGTGTGTGTGTGTGTCCTCAGAGCAAGAACTCGTGAGTTGGAAGAACTGAGAGGCCTATGGCGTGGGTGTTGTCCTTGGCCACCTGCTGACAAGGCTGACAAGATAGGACCCTTTTGTCCATTGTTATTGGATAGGAACAGAACTTATAACCAGCTCCTGACCTAAATAGATCTTAGCACAACATTTTACTCAACATATCATATTCCATATTCACTATAACAAATATATTTACTACGACATTAGCAAGAACCGCCACATCCTCAGCCGGCTAATCCAGTGTGTGAAGTTTTGCGGAGTGTTTGAGTTAGCTTTGCGAGGCAAAGATGAAACTGAGGGCTCCACCAACCCTGGTAAGCCAACACTTTTGAGATCAGTCAATAAATGCTTCTGGTATTGACTTATATGCTGCCCCTGTCTTCATGTTGTTGCTGGACATATCTTTTTTAAAATGTGTGTAGGTCACCTAAATCATCAGAAAAATTGCCCCCCCTGAGAATTTTTTCAGGAGCCGCCACTGCCTGTAGGTGCAGCTGAATAGAGAGGAGGGCTAGAATGGATGTATGCAGATGAGGGAGAGCGATGCAGAGCGGAGAATTACCTTTAATCCCCTCTACCACGTAGACAAGCTTTCTGTCAAACTCGTTGTGGCACCACTGTCAGACAGCCATACAAATTCCCACATTATTCACCAGATTAGATCGCTAAAGCATATCAGGGTTTGGAGGACAATTGGAAACATTCCTGAGTGGCGGAAATAAGTAACCCTGAATAAGTGTTAAGATATGTCCATGCTTGTTATTTATGGTTGAGTTTAATAGCGTTGCTGTGCAACAACTAAAACCTCTAGACCTTTTTAACAATGCATGGAAATTCTCCACTCCGCTCCGCGTTGTCTTTGTTGTAATAGTGACGGCTGATAGAATCCACGTAATGGACCTTTACCATCATATTCTTCACACACCGAGGCAAGATGTAAGAATGCTGTTTATTGAGTACAGCTCAGCATTCAACACCATAGTCCCCTCCAAGCTCAACACCAAGCTCAGGACCCTGGGACTGAACACCTCCCTCTGCAACTGGATCCTGGACTTCTTGAGGGGCCGCCCTCAGGCGGTGAGGTTAGGCAACAACACATCCGCCACGCTGACCATCAACACGGGGGCTCCTCAGGGGTGCGTGCTTAGTCCCCTCCTGTACTCCCTGTTCACCCACGACTGCGTGGCTGAGCACGACTCCAACACCATCATCAAGTTTGCTGATGACACAACAGTGGTAGGACTGATCACCAACGACGATGAGGCAGCCTATAGGGAGGAGGTCAGAGACCTGGCAGTGTAGTGCAAGGACAACAACCTCTCCCTCAACGTCAGCAAGACAAATGAGCTGATCGTGGACTACAGGAAACGGTGTGAGCATGCCCCCATCCACATCGACAGGGCTGTAGTGGAGCGGGTCGAGAGCTTCAAGTTCCTCTGTGTCCACATCACTAAGTAATTAACATGGTCCACACACACCCACACAGTTGTGAAGAGGGCACGTCAGTGCTTCTTCCCCCTCAGGAGGCTGAAAAGACTTGGCATGGGCCCTCAGATCCTCAAAACGTTATACAGCTGCGCCATTGAGAGCATCTTGACTGGCTGCATTACCACTTGGTATGGCAACTGCAAGGCACCAGACAGCAAGGCGCTATAGAGGGTAGTGTGTACGGCCCGGTACATCACTAGGATCGAGCTCCCTGCCATCCAGGACCTCTACACCAGGCAGTGTCAGAGGAACGCCCAAAGAATTGTCAAAGACTCCAGCCACTCAAGCCATGGAATGTTCTCTCTGCTACTGCACGGCAGGCAGGACCAGTGCACCAAGTCTGGAAACAACAGGACCCTGAACAGCTTCTATCCCCAAGCCATAAGACTGCTAAACAAGACTGCTAAATAGCTAATCAAATGGCTACCTGGACAACCTGCATTGACCCTTTTTTTGGCTCTATGCACACACACTGGACTCTACCCACACACTCACACATACTTACACTGACATCCCAGCACACACATACACACACACACACACACACACACACACACACACACACACACACACACACACACACACACACTACATACACACACACACACTACATACGCCCACACACATACATACAGTGAGGGAAAAACGTATTTGATCCCCTGCTGATTTTGTAAGTTTGCCCACTGACAAAGCCATGATCAGCCTATCATTTTAATGGTAAGTTTATTTGAACAGTGAGAGACAGAATAACAACAACAAAAAATCCAGAAAAATGCATGTCAAAAATGCATACTGACGCATACTGACGCCACACACACATACATTCACACCACATACATTGCTGCTACTGTCTATTATCTATCCTATTGCCTAGTCACTTTACCCCTACCTATATGTACATAGCTACCTCAATTACCTCGTACCCCTGCACATCGACTTGGTAATGGTACTCCCTGTACCAACTAGACTTGTAATTTATTTACAGATTACATACAAGTTTGTTATCAAGGCACATGAAAGTTCACATGTTCAAGAAGGCATTTCCGCAAAGAAATCACATTTTGATGAAAAATGCCTCTCCTGGGAAGTAGTGATGTCCGTCATACGTCCAGCTTTCTGAAATGGGTCACATATAGCCTTACCTTTATTCGTTATTGTTATTTATTCCTCATGTCACTATTTCATTTATTTCAATTTTTATAAATCTTTATCTTAACTCTGCATTGTTGGAAAAGGACCCGTAAGTAAGCATTTCACTGTTAGTCTACACCTGTTGTTTACAAAGCATGTCACAAATAACATTTTATTTGATATTTTTTTGTTTGAAGATTCAAAGTATGTACTGAATATGCCTAATGTTTCTCTTTAGTGTACTTCCTCTATAATAAGAGAAAATGTATTGAGTTGATACACACAGCTGCCATTGGGTAACTTAGCTTGCTCAAGAATGTGGAGATACTGTACGTTTTGCCTCATGTGAGTTTAAAAAGAGGTGTTATAATAGTGCAGGTGCTAATCCCATCCGTCATCACACCTTTATTCCCCCACTCCAAACCAAAGGCTCCAAACCGTAATAACGTATTTTCACACTCAATTAACTCTGGGAGCAGAATATGCCCTGTTGACGACAATGCGCTGCTTCATCGTATTTACCGACACATGATGAGAATAGAACTGTTAACTGCAGTTACCCTGGTAATGTGTTCGACCATACAAAAACACCTACTTCTCCTCCTCAGCATTTCCCCCTCCCTAACAATGCCTGCTTGTCCTTTTTCTCTCATATTTTCCACGTTATTAGATTTCTTAGTAAGATGACAGACAGACAGGAAGAGGTTTTTGAAATCCGGGTGGCTGATCCCTTCTTAATACAGCACAGCTGAGAGGATATCTCCCTTTCCACCGCTTCTCTACCTGCAGTATTGGGTTGTGAAATAGAGCTATACTGAACAAAAATATAAACGCAACATATAAAGTGTTAGTCCCATGGTTCATGAGCTGAAATAAAATATCCCAGAAATTTTCCATATGCACAAAAAGCTTATTTCTCTCAAATGTTGTGCAGACCATGTGTAACCACGCCAGCCCAGGCTTCTTACCTGCGGGATCGTATGAGACTAGCCACCCGGACAGCTGATGAAACTGTGGGTTTGCACAACCGAAGAATTTCTGCACAAACTGTCAGAAACCGTCTCAGGGAAGCTCATCTGCATGCTCGTCGTCCTCATCAGGGTCTTGACCTGACTGCAGTTCGCCGTCGTAACCGACTTCAGTGGGCAAATGCTCACCTTCGATGGCCCCTGGCATTCTGGAGAAGTGTGCTCTTTACTGATTCATCCCGGTTTCAACTGTACTGGGCAGACAGCTTGTATGGCGTCGTGTGGGCAAGCAGTTCGCTGATGTCAACGTTGTGACAGAGTGCCCCATGGTGGTGGTGGGGTTATGGTATGGGCAGGCATAAGCTACGGACAACGAACAGAATTGCATTTTATCAATGGAAATTTTAATGCACAGAGATACTGTGACTTGATCCTGAGGCCCATTGTTGTGCCATTCATCCGCTGCCATCACCCCATGTTTCAGCATGATAATGCACGGTCCCAAGGATCTGTACACAATTCCTGGAAGTTGAAAATGTTCCAGTTCTTCCATGGCCTGCATAGTCACCAGACATGTCACCCATTGAGCATGTTTGGGATGCTCTGGATTGATGTTTATGACAGCGTGTTCTAGTTCCCACCAATATCCAGCAACTTCTCTAAGAAGCTCAGCCCGGCATAGCAGAACTACAACGTTGGTGATCGGCAGCTGTTGGCTGTTGTCCGAGCCCTGACCGTGTGGAGGCTTTGGCTCAAAGGGGCGAAACACCCTTTCCTCGTCTGGACGGACCACCGTAACCTGGAGTACATCCGGGCAGCAAGGAGGCTGAATCCTCGCCAGACCAGGTGGGCCCTATTCTTCACCCGGTTTGATTTTACACTATCTTACATCCCGGGTACGGAGAACATGAAGGCAGACGCATTGTCACGGCCTTCAGTACTTCGTGTAGTGGGAGGGGTACGGTCCGGAAGAACAGTGCAGGGTCCCGATGAAGGATATCCTCGATCCCTCCCTGTTGCGGGATTTCCACCGTCGCCTTCCGGCTCGCCCTGCTCGGCGTCCCCGAGGCCGGGGTCGGCGCGCTGCCTCCCCTCCTTGTTCGGGCAGGCTTCGGCGTTCGTCGTCACCGGCCTTCTAGCCTCCATATCTCATCATTCCATTTGTCTTGTCTTGTCAATCATACACACATGGTTCATATTCCCCTCATTAGTACGTGTTTAAGTGTTCCCTCTGCCCCCCTTGTCCTTGTGGGTGATTATTCATTGTGAGGATTAGTAGCTCGGTTGAGCTCAGTATTTTGTATTGCCGGGGTATTTTTCCTGTGTGCATGTTTGTTCCAGTGCACCTGTTTAGCTCACTGGACTGGTTACGCTGGATTACGGAATAAACTCTGTATACTGTGATTTACCCTCCTGCGCCTGACTCCTTCAAATCACGCATCACAGTAATACTAGAAAAAACTAGAGAAATAAGAAATATGAAGAACACAATAAGTAAGTAAGCAAGCATACTATATACAGGGTCAGTAAGGTGACTAGGCAACAGGATATAAGATAAACAGAGTAGCAGCAGCTTGTATGTGAGTGGGGTGTGCATGTGTGTAGAGTCTGTAAAAATGTATGTGCATATTTTTTTTGAGTGAGCAGATGATGGAGTGAGTGTGTGTAGGACCCTGTGAGTGTGCATAGAGACAGTAAAAAAATAAAAATAAAAAGGTCAATAAAGATACAAGGTTAACTCAGATATTCAGTGTAGCTATTTTGTTAGCTCTTTATCAATCTTACTGCTTGGGGATAGAAGCTGTTCACGAG
This sequence comes from Coregonus clupeaformis, assembly GCF_020615455.1. NCBI lineage: Eukaryota > Metazoa > Chordata > Actinopteri > Salmoniformes > Salmonidae > Coregonus > Coregonus clupeaformis. Next base: position 12,647,542 of record NC_059211.1, on the reverse strand, counting down.
CCTGTTGGTGCCAGACTTGAAGCACCTGTACCGCTTGCCGTGCGGAAGCAAAGAGAATAGTTTATGGCTTGGGTGGTTGGTGTCTTTAACGATTTTCTGGGCCTTCCTACCACATCGCCTGATATGGATGTCCTGGATGGCAAGGAGCTCGGCCCCAGTGATGTACTGGGCTGTCCGCACCAGCCTCTGTAGCGCCATGCGATCGAGGGCGGTGCTATTGCCATACCAGACAGTGATGCAGCCAGTCAAAATGCTCTCAATGGTACAGCTGTAGCATTTTTGAGGATTTGAGGGCACATGCCAAATCTTTTTAACCTCCTGATGGGGAAGAGGTGCTGTCACGCCTTCTTCATGGCTGTGCGCGTGTTTGGACCATTTTAAGTCTTTAGTGATTTGGACACAGAGAAACTTGAAGCTCCACTGCAGCCCCGTCGATATAGATGGGGGCGTGCTCTCCCTCCTGTTTCCTGTAGTCCACGATCAGCTCCTTGGTCTTACTGACATTGAGGGAGAGGTTGTTGTTCTGGCACCACACTGCCAGGTCACTGACCTCTTCCCTGTAGACTGACTCATCATCGCTGGTAATCAGGCCTACCACTGTTGTGTCGTCAGCAAACTTGATGATGGTGTTGGATTCGTGTGTGGCCACGCAGTTGTGGGTGAACAGGGAGCACACACCCCTGTGGGGCCCCTGTGTTGAGGGTCAGCGTGGCGGTGGTGACGTTGCCTACCCTCACCACCTGGGGTCGGCCCGTACGGAAGTCCAGGATCCAGTTGCAGAGGGAGGTGTTCAGACCCAGAGTCCTAAGCTTGGTGACGAGCTTGGAGGAGACAATGGTGTTGAACACTGCGCTGTAGTTGTTGAACAGCATTCTCACATAGGTATTCCTCTTATCTAGGTGGGTTAGGGCAGTGTGGAAAGCAATTGAGATTGCGTCATCTATGGATGTCTGGGATGGTGGAGTTAATGTGTGCCATCACCAGCCTCTCAAAGCACATCATGATTACAGAAGTGAGTGCAACAGGGTGGTAGTCATTCTGGCATGAAGCCTTAGATTTCTTGGGGACAGGAATGATGGTGGTCATGAATATGCCTGTAAGCTGTTCTGTGCATGCTCTGAGAACGCGCCCTGGAATACGGTCGGGCCCCCGCTGCCTTTCTAACGTCTGCCTCGGCGAGCGAGATCACCCAATCCTCTGGGTCGGTGACGGCCCTCACAACCAGCACGATGTTGTTGTTGTCAAAGCGTGCATAAAATGCATTGAGTTCATCTGGTAGGGAGGCATCGTTGGGCAGATCACTGTTGGGTCTTTGTAATCCGTAATGGACTGTAGCCCTGGCCACATGCGTCGGGCGTCGGAGCCTGTGTAGTATGATTCCATCTTGGGTTCCATGTAGAACCCTTTCTACAGAGGGTTCTACATGGAACCTAAAAGGGTTCTTCAAAGGGTTTGCCTATGGGGAAAGCAGAAGAACCCTTTAAGGTTCTAGATAGCACCTTTTTTCTAAGAGTATAGGTTATCTATCTACAGGTAACTGCCAAAATAAAGGAAACACCAACATAAAGGGTCTTAATAGGGCATTGAGCCAACACGAGCCAGAACAGCTTCAATGCACCTTGGCATAGATTCTTCAAATGTCTGGTTCTCTACTGGAGGGATGCAACACCATTCTTCCACGAGAAATTAAATAATTTGGTGTTTTGTCGATGGTGTTGGGAAACGCTGTCTCAGGCGTTCCAGAATCTCCCATAAGTGTTGGGTTGAGATCTGGTGATTGATTTACATAGTTTTCATGATCATCAAACCATTCAGTGACCTGTGGATGGGGGCATTGTCATCCTATGGGGGCCTTAGCCATGGTGGTCAAATTAATGCCCTGACCAGCATTTGTACAGTATACATGGCCCTAAGCATGATGGGATGTTATTCCTTAATTAACTCAGGAACCATACCTGTGTGGAAGCACCTGCTTTCAAACACTTTGTATCCCTCATTTACGCAAGTGTTTCCATTATTTTGGCAGTTACCTGTATGTGTATCACCCAATAGGCTGTATGGGTTCATTTGTATGAGCATGTGGGTCTTTGTGTGCTTTTATTTGTTCATGTTCATGATAGAAACGGAGTGTGTCCATGTTCGCAGCAGTGCATGTGTTTCTACATGTGCCTAACTCGCCGACTGAGAAAGCATTAGATGGCTCTGGGAAGGAACCCATGTAGTTTGTGTTTGACTCCGCCTCAATATTTCAGCCTGTCAATCTCTTTTATCTCTCTCCAGCAAACCCACACCCTCCGGCCTCCTTCATTGTGCCTTTTTGTCCAAGATTATGCCGTGAATTGATTGTTCGTCAGAGTTCTTGAAACCTCAATCTGTTTTGACTCGAGTAAGAGAGCTCTGTGACACAACAATCCAAAACCACTCCAGTTAAAGGTCCAATGCAGCCGCTTTTATCTCAATATTAAGTACCTTACTGTGATTTATTTCCCAATGAAAATTCTCAAAAAGAAACAAAAATAGCTTCTTAGCAAAAAGTAATTTCTCAAACAAGAATTTTGCTACAAATGTCTGGGAGTGGTCTGAGTGAGAGGCCTAGTTGGAGGAGCCTAATGGGAGGGATATGTAACCTGCAAACTAGCTGTTATTGGCAGAGAAGACTGCAAATTATATTTGTTATTGGTTATTGACATCACCAGGCGGTCCAAAACCCCACCCATGTAAAACAAGCTGAAATTTCTGGGGGTCTTTTCAATTAGCTGTTACACTAAAAGGGCATTATATAATCTTCCCAATTTTACAGTATTTTTCTAACCTAATAGTGTAGATGTACAGTATATACAAAACACAGGAAAATCACGCTTTTGACTGCACTGCTCCTTTAATTTCGTAGATGACACAGCAATCATCTGTATTAAATGGACATATCAAAAATGTTACACTTCATATTCATAATCTCCAGCACCACCACAACATCAACATATGCGAAAATTGTGCGCTTCTATGTTTTGTAGTAAAAACGATAGAGGAGATAAGTGTTTTCGATAACATCATCAACCATCAACAATTAGTCGGCAATTAGTAGGCAATGCCTACTCATAATTGGTTAAAATCACAAGATGCACACTGATGATGTCATTGGAAACACTTCTCTTCCTCTATATTTTTTTACAAAAAAACATAGAAACGCGTTGATTTTGGGGTGGTGCTGGAGATGATGAATATGAAGTTGAAACATTTAGACATTTTTCTTTAATGTAATGACGGGCCCTGTTTACTGTTCAATACTTGAGCCGGTCGAATAAATTTGCAGATTCCACACCAGCATAGACAAAAATGTTTTGGTATCAGATTGTTCTGGTAATCCTCACATAAAAACTTCATTGGGAGGAAGGATGTTTAACATGCTTTTTACATTTGTTTAAAAAAAATAGTTGTTGAGAAAATCATTATGAAAGTTGCCATTTTAGACCCTTTTTAGACTTATACAGTTGAAGTCGGAAGTTTACATACACCTTAGCCAAGTAAATTTAAACTCAGTTTTTCACAATTCCTGACATTTAATCCTAGTAAAAAATTCCCTGTCTTATGTCAGTTAGGATCCTGAGTGGCGCAGTGGTCTAAGGCACTGCATCGCAGTGCTAACTGTGCCACTAGAGATCCTGGTTCGAATCCAGGCTCTGTCGCAGCCGGCCGGCAGGGATGTAGCTCAGTTGATAGAGCATGGCGTTTGCAACGCCAGGGTTGTGGGTTCAACTCCCACAGGGGGCCAGTATATATAAAAAAATATGTATTCACTAACTGTAAGTCGCTCTGGATAAGAGCGTCTGCTAAATGACGTAAATGATCACCACTTTATTTTAAGAATGTGAAATGTCAGAATAATAGTAGAGAGAATGATTTATTTCAGCTTTTATTTATTTCATCACTTCCCAGTGGGTCAGAAGTTTACATACACTCAATTAGTATTTGGTAGCATTGCCTTTAAATTGTTTAACTTGGGTCACACGTTTCGGGTAGCCTTCCACCAGCTTCCCACAATAAGTTGGGTGAATTCTGGCCCATTCCTCCTGACAGAGCTGGTGTAACTGAGTCAGGTTTGTAGGCCTCCTTGCTCCCACACGCTTTTTCAGTTCTGCCCACAAATGTTCTATAGGATTGAGGTCAGGGCTTTGTGATGGCCACTCCAATACCTTGACTTTGTTGTCCTTAAGCCATTTTGCCACAACTTTGGAAGTATGCTTGGGGTCATTGTCCATTTGGAAGACCCATTTGAGACCAAGCTTTAACTTCCTGACTGATGTCTTGAGATGTTGCTTCAATATATCCACATAATTTTCCTTCCTCATGATGCCATCTATTTTGTGAAGTGCACCAGTCCCTCCTGCAGCGAAGCACCCCCACAGCATGATGCTGCCACCCCTGTGCTTCATGGTTGGGATAGTGTTCTTCGGCTTGCAAGCGTTCCCCTTCTTCCTCCAAACATAACGATGGTCATTATGGCCAAACAGTTCTATTTTTGTTTCATCGGACCAGAGGACATTTCTCCAAAAAGTAAGATCTGTGTCACCATGTGCAGTTGCAAACCGTAGTCTGGCTTTTTTATGGCAGTTTTGGAGCAGTGGCTTCTTCCTTGCTGAGCGGCCTTTCAGGATATGTCGATATAGGACTTGTTTTACTGTGGATATAGATACTTTTTTACCTGTTTCCTCCAGCATCTTCACAAGGTCCTTTGCTGTTGTTCTAGAATTGATTTGCACTTTTCACACCAAAGTACGTTCATCTCTAGGAGACAGAACGCGTCTCCTTCCTGAGCGGTATAATGGCTGCGTGGTCCCATGGTGTTTATACTTGCGTACTATTATTTGTACAGATGAACGTGGTACTTTCAGGCGTTTGGAAATTGCTCCCAAGGATGAACCAGACTTGCGGAGATCAAATCTTTTTTTTCTGAGGTCTTGGCTGATTTCTTTTGATTTTCCCATGATGTCAAGCAAAGAGGCACTGAGTTTGAAGGTAGGCCCTGAAATACATCCACAGGGACACCTCCAATTGACTCAAATGATCTCAATTAGCCTATCAGAAGCTTCTAAAGCCATGACATAATTTTCTGGAATTTTCCAAGCTGTTTAAAGGCACAGTCAACTTAGTGTATGTAAACTTCTGACCCACTGGAATTGTGATACAGTGAATTATAAGTGAAATTTTCTGTCTGTAAACAATTGTTGGAAAATGTACTTGTGTCATGTACAAAGGAGATGTCCTAACCGACTTGCCAAAACTATAGTTTGTTGACAAGAATTTTGTGGAGTGGTTGAAAAACAAGTTTTAATGGCTCCAACCTCAGTGTATGTATACTTCCGACTTCAACTGTACGTGCCTCCTGTAAGACCCTATGATCCTTGAACCGTACATGGCACTGACAACATCTTGGTGTCATTATACTCCTCATAGTGTGCTCTAAAATATGGAGGACGTCTAGATTCTGAATACAATTTGTCACATTAATTTATTCAACATTACAAATATGAATATTATTTATATCTCAAAAGTACCCTTTTTGATTTTGCTTATTTTCAGACATATTGTTTGGAACAATATATTCTTCAAACACAACACATTTCCAGAGTGGGATTTCTGCTACTTTGAATAATTCATACATTTTTTACAATTGACATTATATGTAATTAACCAACCACAGAGCTTTGAATCCATTTTCCCATTCACTGTTTTGGTGGTGCTCATCTTAACTTTAAATGTAGATGAGAGCCCACACTGTCCTTAATTTCATTTATGGAGCTAAGATATTCTCATTAATAGGACAGTTTCTACATGTATCCAATCCGGAACTCAGAAATCTCCCTGCTACCGTATGAGTCCAGGAAGATATCTGGGGTGAAACACTGTACGTTCAAGACACGCACCTAACATATTTGTAGAATATTCTAACTCCGGAAAGGGTATGTGTCAACATGCTGACATATCTAAGCCTTTATTCTTAGGCATGAACAAATCCACATATTGTCTGAAATGTATCATACAGTAGCTGTATAAAAAAATCATCATTTCAATAGATATCCTTACATGATACTTTATGTAATATCTATCCTCGTATGTCTGATCGAAAATAGGCTAAATCCTACTCATGAAATGTCCAGCAGACAAATAATTGTACCTGTTCAGGTGCCGAAAATCATGGTGAACCTTCACCCCAGTCTGAGGTCTTGAGAGCTCTGGAGCAGGTTTTCATCATGGACTCTGTACTTTGCTCCGTTCATCTTTCTCTCAATCCTGACTAGTCTCCCAGTCCCTGCCGCTGAAAAATATCCCCACAGCATGATGCTACCACCACCATGCTTCAATGTAGGGATGGTATTGGCCAGGTGATGAGTGGTTTCCTCCAGACGTGACACTTATCATTCAGGCCAAAGAGTTCAATCTGGGTTTCATCAGACCAGACAATCTTGTTTCTCATGGTCTGAGAGTCCTTTAGGTGCCTTTTGGCAAACTCAAAGCGGGCTGTCATATTCCAAAGTGGGCTGTCATGTGCCTCAGGGAGATAACCAAGAACCCGATGGTCACTCTGACAGCGCTCCAGAGTTTCTGTATGGAGATGTGAGACCCTTCCAGAAGGACAACCATCTCTGCAGCACTCCACCAATCAGGCCTGTTTGGTAGTGGCCAGATGGAAGCCACTCCTCATTAAGAGTCTTGGTGGTTCCAAACTTCTTCCATTTAAGAATGATGGAGGCTACTGTGTTCTTGGGGACCTTCAATGCTGCAGAAATGTTTTGGTACCCTTCCCCAGATCTGTGCCTCGACACAATCCTGTCTCTACGGACAATTCCTTCGACCTCATGGCTTGGTTTTTGCTCTGCCATGCACTGTCAACTGTGGGACTTTATATAGACAGGTGTGTGCCTTTCCAAATCATGTCCAACCAATTTAATTTACCAAAAGGTGGACTCCAATCAAGTTGAGGAAACATCTCAAGGATGATCAATGGAAACAGGATGCACCTGAGCTCAATTTCGAGTCTCATAGCAAAGGGTCTGAATTCTCATGTAAATAAGGTATTTCTGTTTTTAATTTTGTATTAATTTGCCCAAAATATCTAAAAACCAGTTTTCGCTTTGTCATTATGGGGTATTGTGTGTAGTGTGTTATTTAATCAGTTTTAGAATAAGTCTGTAACATAACAAAATGTGGATAAAGTGAAGGGGTCTGAATACTTTCCAAATGCACTTAAGCATATAAAAATGCATTCCTTGACTGATATTGACTTCAGTCAAGAGCATATGCATTGTACAGTATGTGCTGAGGAAATATACTGTAGCCCTACTGTCAGTATTTGTCATCATGTAGAGAAAATAAGATGTCCACATAGGCCTATCTCAGGATATCTAATGAGTCAATATCCGGCCATACCAAATATGATATAACATTTGTGAAATTATTGAGCATGTGTTGAAAACTCAGAAATGAATCAGAAATCGTTCTTATTTTCAGCATATCAAAAAGCATATCAAGATATGGACCCAGTCAAGAGAAGCATATCTGGAAACACAGATATGCAATGTATACAGTCAGTATTTGTCAAGATGAAGAGAGAAAAATTCTAGTTTCTTCAAGTGTAGTTGCGAAAACCAGCTCTATGATGAATCTAGCTCTCAAGGAAGACCAGACTTGCTTGGGCCAAGAAACAAGAGCAATGGACAATAGACCGGTCTGATGAGTCCAAATTTCAGATTTTGGGTTCCAACCGCCGTGTTTTTGTGAGACACAGAGTAGGTGAATGGATGATCTCCGTATGTGTGGTTCCCACCGTGAAGCATGGAGGAGGAGGTGTGATGCTGTGAGGGTGACACTGTCTGTGATTTATTTAGAATTCAAGGCACACTTAACCAGCATGGCTACCACAGCATTCTGCAGCGATATGCCATCCCATCTGATTTGCGCTTAGTGGGAATATCATTTGTTTTTCAACAGGACAATGACCCAAAAAACACCTCCATGCTGTGTAAGGGCTATTTGACCAAGAAGGAGAGTGATGGAGTGCTGCATCAGATGACCTGGCCTCCACAATCACCCGAACTCAACCCAATTGAGATGGTTTGGGATGAGTTGGACTGCAGAGTGAAGGAAAAGCAGCCAACAAGTGCTCAGATATGTGGGAACTCCTTCAAGACTGTTGGAAAAGCATTCCTCATGAAGATGGTTGAGAGAATGCCTAAGAGTGTGCAATACTGTCATCAAGGCAAAGGGGGTGGCCACTTTCAAGAATCTCAAATATAAAATATATTTTGATTTGTTTAACACTTTTTTGGTTACTACATGATTCCATATGTGTTATTTCATAGTTTTTATGTCTTCACTATTATTCTACAATGTAGAAAATAGTACAAATAAAGAAACACACTTGAATGAGTAGGTGGGTCGAAACTTTTGACTTGTACTGTAAGTTTTCACACCCCTGAGTCAGTACATGTTAGAATCACCTTTGCAGCAATTACAGCTGTCAATCTTTCTGGTTAAGTCTCTAAGAGCTTTGCACACCTGGATTGTAGAATAGTTGCACATTATTCTTTAAAAAAGTCTTCAAGCTCTGTCAAATTGGTTTTTGATCATTGCTAGACATCCATTTGCAGGGCTTGCCATAGATTTTCAAATAGATTTAAGTCAAAACTGTAACTCCGCCACTCAGGAACATTTACTGTCTTCTTGGAAAGCAACTCCAGTGTAGATTTGTCCTTGTGTTTTAGCTTATTGTCCTGCTGGAAGGTGAATTCATCTCCCAGTGTCTGGTGGAAAGCAGACTGAACCAGGTTTTCCTCTAGGATTTTGCCTGTGCTTAGCTCCATTCCGTTTCTTTTTTTATCCTGAAAAACTCCCCAGTCTTTAACGATCACAAGCATACCCATAACATGATGCAGTACCACAATGCTTGAAAATATGGATAGTGGTACTCAGTAATCAGTTATAATAATATATAATATAATATGCCATTTAGCAGACGCTTTTATTCAAAGCGACTTACAGTCATGCGTGCATACATTTGGTTTTTTTTGTGTATGGGTGGTCCCGGGGATCGAACCCACTACCTTGGCGTTACAAGCGCCGTGCTCTACCAGCTGAGCTACAGAGGACCACGTTGTATTGGATTTGCCCCAAACATGACACTTTGTTATCAGGATAAAAAGTCAATTGCTGCCTCCCGAGTGGCGCAGCGGTCCAAGGCACTGCATTGCAGTGCTAGAGGCGTCGCTACAGACCCGGGTTCGATCCCATAGGGTGGCGCAAAATTGGCCCAGCGTCTTTCGGGTTTGGCCTGGGGGCTTTACTTGGTTCATCGTGCTCTAGCGACTCGTTGTGGCGGGCCTGCAGGCTGACCTCAGTCGTCAGTTGAACGGCATCTCCTCCGACACATTGGTGTGGCTGGCTTCTGGGTTAAGCGGGCGGGTGTTAAGAAGTGCGGTTTGCCGGGTCATGTTTCAGAGGACGCATGACTCGATCTCCGCCTTCTGATCCCGTTGGGTAGTTGCAGCGATGAGACAAAGGGTGTAAAATAAAATGTATTGCTTTGCCACAGTTTTTGCAGTATTATTTTAGTGCCTTGTTGCAAACAGGATGCATGTTTTTGAATATTTGTATTCTGTAAAGGCTTCCTTCTTTTCACTCTGTCAATTAGGTTAGTATTGTGGAGTAACTACAATGTTGTTGATCCATCCTCAGTTTTCTCCTTTCACAGACAATAAACTCATAACTGTTTTAAAGTCACCATTGGCCTCATGGTGAAATCCCTTAGCGGTTTCCATCCTCTCCGGCAACTGAGTTAGGAAGGACGCCTGTATTTTTGTAGTGACTGGGTGTATTGATGCACCATCCAAAGTGTAATTAATAACTTCACCATGCCCAAAGGGATATTAAATGTTTTTTGTTTTTTTACCCATCTACCAATAGGTGTTTCTTTGCGAGGCATTGGAAAACCTCTTGTCTTTTTTAAACATTTAAGTCATTTAGCAGACGCTCTTATACAGAGCGACTTACAAATTGGTGCATTCAACTTAGGATAGCCAGTGGGACAACCACCACTGGGGGAGGGGGAGTGTAGAAGGATTACTGTTATACTATTCCAGGTATTCCTTAAAGAAGGTGAACAGTGACTCCGCTGTCCTGGCGTCGTGGGGGAGCTTGTTCCACCATTGGGGTGCCAGAGCAGCGAATAGCTTTGACTGGGCTGAGCGGGAACTGTGCTTCCGTAGAGGTAGGGGGGCTAGCAGGCCAGAGGTGGATGAACGTAGTACCCTCGTTTGGGTGTAGGGACTGATCAGAGCCTGAAGGTAAGGAGGTGCTGTTCCCCTCACAGCTTTGTAGTTGAATATGTGTTTGATGTTCACTGCTTGACTGAGGGACCTTACAGATAATTGTATGTGTGGGGTACAGAGATGAGGTAGTCATTCAAAAATCATGTTAAACACTATTATTGCACAACTTATTATGTGACTTGTTAAGCACATTTTTATTCCTGAATTTATTTTAGCTTGCCATAACATAGGGGTTGAATACTTATTGACACAAGCTTGAGTAAGATGGCCAGTGATAAGAGTAAGTTCAAAAAGGCTAACCAACCAGATTTGAACCTCCAACCGTGCCCTAGGGCATGTGGTTTGACAATGAAAATTAAAGATACTCACAAGTGCTGTCTTGTTTGCCAGGGGTGGAAACAAGCTCAGGCTGCCTTGGCTCTGACCAGTTTGTGTGACGGGTATCACTGGCTGAGTTCAGACTCTCTTGTGCATTGACTTCTTATGAGATTGGGGTTATTGGAGAAGGCCCTCTCTTTGAAAAATAAGAGTATACTTCAGTTTTTTTTACCTGGAACAACTCACATTCAGCCAAGTTGCATGAATATGGAACTGTTTTAGAGGGGACGCGGCTAGCTTGCATGCCGGGATGGAAAGCTAGTTAGCCACCTGGTCGGAGTCTAAAAGAGAGGCTTATCTTAGTCCTTCGCTCCTGAATAGAGCACGGCTGGTTCCGGTGGACCAGTGTCATCACTGGTTGAATTTGTCACAAATAGCCTACCAGAGCGAGGGGAATGTGTTTTGGGCGAGCCAATTTGGCTCATCTATGGAGTCCATGCAGTCCTGTTCCAAAGAGAAGTGAAAGCAGGAAGTTGCAGTGCTTTCTTGTTGCATTCATGTCATGTTGGGAACTTGTGCAATACGACCTTCTTGCTGGGAAAATGCACGTTATTGCCTGTCCAAGTCTTGATTATGACGAGACTCGGGTATGATATATGGACCCCAATCCTTTTTATATGCAGGGCTGCGATGTCATGCACCACTGAGAAGGACAAACGGGTCCTTTTTTGGCTGTCAATGGTGACATTGTGCATTTGCATTTTGGTCATTTGGTGGACGCTCTTATCCAGAGTGAGTTGCAGTAGTGAGTACAATGCTTCTACCCAAGGGCCTATGGTGTCCAAGGGTATCGAGAGTATGATATCACCCAAATGTGAGCATAAATCGGTCTCTTCCCCGCAGTCGGACACAAGATTGTCAGGAGTGGCAGGTGTGAGAGGACATGACAAAATAACCACATTATCCCAGTCCTCAAGGTTGTGCTCCGCCCTTTCAGATAACAATGTATAGGAGGCTGGCCGCGTGCTCCGCCCAGTGGCGGGCATGCGAGGTGTCCCCTTGGGTGTGTCCTAGCACCTGTTAGCATCTTCTTTGGAAGCGGGCTATTCGGGTGGTTCCCGTGTCGGAAGTATGGAGCGGTTGGTGCAGCCGGTATTTCCGAGTTCCTAAGAGCAATGAAACGTTGCGTCCCATCCTGGACTTGCGTGGTTTGGACAAGCACCTCAAGGTGTACAAGTTCAAAATTCTCACGCTTCGGCGGCTAATACAGTCGGTGCGTCCCAGCAATTGGTTCACCTCCATCAATCTGAGGATGTGTATTTTCATGTGGTTATACATCCTCCCCACAGAAGGTTTCTGAGGTTTAATTTCGATGTTGTGGCTTACGTGTTTCTGGTCCTGCCTTCAAACTCCCTGTCGCCCCGCACCTTTTCTATGGTGGTGGAGGCTGCTTTGGCACCGTTGGGGTGCCAGGGGATCAGAGTATTGGCCCATCTGGAAGATTGGCTGCTCATAGCAGAGTCAAGGAAACAGGTGGACCTCCACACTGCCACACTGGTTTCCTATATTCAGTGTCTAGGGTTCATAGTGAATCACAATAAAAGTTGTTTGACTCCCACTCAGCGCATTCAGTTTCTGGGTCTCAATCTGAACTCAGTTCTGAATCATGCGTTTTTGCCCCAACAGAGGAGGGTCGCATTCCAACTGTCTGGCACTGTTTCAGCTGGTGCACTCTGTGCCTTTTTGCTTGTGTCTGCGGTTATTGGGTCTGATGGCCTCTATGATAGCTGTGGTGCTTCTTAGACTTCTGTTGATGCGTCTGTTTCAGCTGATGCGTTGATGTGTCGGAGGTTGCATGGCCTGTGTCCGGTGCGCCTTTACGCACATACTGTATATGGATAGGAACAAGGATATCTGTGTTTGTGACCAGCTTTTTGTCTGCTCTTTCTAAGCAGTGCCTTTCTCATTGGATTGTGAAGGTTATCTCCCTGGCGTATGACAGCAAAGGACAAGGATTGCCTAGTGGTGTGTGTGCTCACTCTACTAAGGGTGTGGCGGCTTCTTGGGCAATGTTCATGGGTGATATCTGTGCTGCAGTGATTTGGGTTCCCCATATACCTTTGTGAGGTTTTAAAACTTGAATGTAACTGCTCCCAGTGTCGCTCATAGTGTTCTTACGGCTGGGTCATGGAGTGGGTGTTAGGTACCGTGCAGGTTGCGCATTTATCCGGGTTACCACAGTTTCCCTGTGGGTTTGAGCCTTGGGCTGCCGTGATTCTGTGATGTGCATTATCAAGTCACAGCAGGTCCTGTTGTTTTGGACTTTTGGTTCCTTGTGTGAGTTCAGACTCCTTAGGTCTCTATATGAGCCTTTTTGGAACTGGTAGGGTCTATGGACTTGGGCCGCCATGGTCAGTGTTAGGCAGCGTTTTGTCCGGGTTACCACAGTTTCCCTGTGGGTTTGAGCTTTGGGCTGCCTTGATGTGTGGCAGAGCACTGAGTGCGTATTTTGTCAGGGTTACCACAGTTCCCTGTGTTTGAGCTTTGGGCTCTGGTCGATGCTATGCAGCGAGCATGTGCGCTTTACCAAGTCATGACAGGTGTTCTGTTGTTTTGGACTTGCGGTTCCTTGTAAGAGTTCTGACATTTCAGGCTCGCAAGATACATATTGTTATTGGAACCGTGGGCTCTATGGACTTGGGCTGCAGTGGCGCCGTGTCAGTGCGCATAGTCAAGTTGCAGCAGGTTCTGGTTCCCTATATGCCATGGGCCTCCTAGTTTGCTACCATCTGAGCCGGCTTGGGGCATGATTGTATCTCCCCATAGTATGTTATACCGAGTGAATGACTGAAAGGTACAATTATGAATATAACTACTGTTCCCTGAAGGAGGGAACGAGGTATAACATTTTGGCCCCACACCGTCAGGTATTATAGCCAGGAAGGCGGGGCTTCCGAGGGTGTGCTTCTTCAGGTTAATATAATTGGTCGTTAACTCCCCATGGTATATTATACCTTGATCCCTCCTTCCGGGAACAGTAGTTATATTTATAACTGTACGTTTTCCAATGGCATTATAAGTTACAACTTCCAGCGTGTACTACCACTCAATACTTATAAATATCCATTCTTTAACACTTACTCTGTACCTGTGCTTGTCCTGATTGTTATAGAGTTGTCAGTTGGATTTGGAATCCATAGTTTGTGATAAAAATTTGCATTCTATGCGTCCCCTGCCAAAACGAAATGATCTGTTGTACAAAAAACAGCTCCCTTAGCAGTGGTCGCATAAAACACATATTTTATCAAAAACTACGGATTTCCACACCCAAAGACATCTTCGCATTTACACATGACAACCATATATACACTGCTCAAAAAAATAAAGGGAACACTTAAACAACACATCCTAGATCTGAATGAATGAAATAATCTTATTAAATACTTTTTTCTTTACATAGTTGAATGTGCTGACAACAAAATCACACAAAAATTATCAATGGAAATCAAATGTATCAACCCATGGAGGTCTGGATTTGGAGTCACCCTCAAAATTAAAGTGGAAAGCCACACTACAGGCTGATCCAACTTTGATGTAATGTCCTTAAAACAAGTCAAAATGAGGCTCAGTAGTGTGTGTGGCCTCCACGTGCCTGTATGACCTCCCTAAAACACCTGGCCATGCTCCTGATGAGGTGGCGGATGGTCTCCTGAGGGATCTCCTCCCAGACCTGGACTAAAGCATCCGCCAACTCCTGGACAGTCTCTGGTACAACGTGGCATTGGTGGATGGAGCGAGACATGATGTCCCAGATGTGCTCAATTGGATTCAGGTCTGGGGAACGGGTGGGCCAGTCCATAGCATCAATGCCTTCCTCTTGCAGGAACTGCTGACACACTCCAGCCACATGAGGTCTAGCATTGTCTTGCATTAGGAGGAACCCAGGGCCAACCGCACCAGCATATGGTCTCACAAGGGGTCTGAGGATCTCATCTCGGTACCTAATGGCTGTCAGGCTACCTCTGGCGAGCACATGGAGGGCTGTGCGGCCCCCCAAAGAAATGCCACCCCACACCATGACTGACCCACCGCCAAACTGGTCATGCTGGAGGATGTTGCAGGCAGCAGAACGTTCTCCACGGCGTCTCCAGACTCTGTCACGTCTGTCACATGTGCTCAGTGTGAACCTGCTTTCATCTGTGAAGAGCACAGGGCGCCAGTGGCGAATTTGCCAATCTTGGTGTTCTCTGGCAAATGCCAAACGTCCTGCACGGTGTTGGGCTGTAAGCACAATCCCCACCTGTGGACGTCGGGCCTTCATACCACCCTCATGGAGTCTGTTTCTGACCGTTTGAGCAGACACATGCAAATTTGTGGCCTGCATGAGGTCATTTTGCAGGGCTCTGGCAGTGCTCCTCCTGCTCCTCCTTGCACAAAGGCGGAGGTAGCGGTCCTGAAGCTGGGTTGTTGCCCTCCTACGACCTCCTCCACGTCTCCTGATGTACTGGCCTGTCTCCTGGTAGCACCTCCATGCTCTGGACACTACGCTGACAGACTTTCTTGCCACAGCTCGCATTGATGTGCCATCCTGGATGAGCTGCACTACCTGAGCCACTTGTGTGGGTTGTAGACTCCGTCTCATGCTACCACTAGAGTGAAAGCACCGCCAGCATTCAAAAGTGACCAAAACATCAGCCAGGAAGCATAGGAACTGAGAAGTGGTCTGTGGTCACCACCTGCAGAACCACTTCTTTATTGGGGGTGTCTTGCTAATTGCCTATAATTTCCACCTGTTGTCTATTCCATTTGCACAACAGCATGTGAAATGTATTATCAATCAGTGTTGCTTTCTAAGTGGACAGTTTGATTTCACAGAAGTGTGATTGACTTGGAGTTACATTGTGTTGTTTAAGTGTTCCCTTTATTTTTTTGAGCAGTGTACAAGTAAAGCATTAAAGAATGGACATTTCTACAAGTATCGACTGACACTAACTAGATGTAGTCGGAGGTGCAGTCCGCCCACACTCATCGCCCAGTCCGCCTACACTCATCGCCGCTTAACCCCATCGTATGTCGTGGAGTTGAGTCAGTAATCTGAGACCCAGATTTCACACTAAATATCTGCGTGCGCCATTTCTGAAAAGACTGAGCATGTACAAAAATATTGACATTTATAAACTTGCCGCCTGCCATACATACGCATGTTTCCCGTTATAAATCAGACCCGTCCTGAAACTGTGCTCACGTAAACAAGCATTATAACTCTACCTGAGAATTGCCTATCATTCACCTTTTATGGTGATAATAACACCCCTATTTGCTGTATACTTTGGAAGTATTGGAATTAGGCTGAGGCAGTTTCTTATGGAAATCGCAATGGCGAACTTTATCAAATGTCTTTGGAGGTTTGATGGCAGAATGTTACACTTTTGCAGTGATATTTCCTGTAGGCCTAGGCTATCTGACACACAAAAAGTTTCTGAAAGACAAAAACGATTGCAAATAGCTGGGGACCTGTAAACAGACGGTTTGATCATTTGTTAGGGCCTAATGTTTTGCATTGACTTTTTCTCGAACCTATATGCTGCACTGCCCGTGAATTCTAAAACATTGTCTACTTACAATGGTAGCCATACACACTTCAATGCAAAAGACGAACTGTCTGTTCACCTGTTAAATTCTATTGCATGTTATAAACCATGCTCCCTATCTTATTCATAGAGCAAAATACTTGAAATAATAGCCTATCTAATAGGCCCAAATAAATGAGAGCCACGCATGGTAATTTGTTGTAGGTCACTTTGGGAATATGAACCCATCATGGCCAGATAAGGTGAGGAATTTCAAATGTATTTGTTATGGAAATATGTATTCTGTTTACAAATGAAACATTGTCTACTCGAGAAATGTGAAATTACAGTTTTCAGATGTACAGAAGTAGCCTACAATTGTCTGTTCTACCGTCAATCAGAAGGCATAGAGCAAAATACTTGAAATAGCTTATCTATATACTCCTGTGAAGTAGGTCCAATTAAATGAGAAGAAAGGGAAGAATGTTATCATAACTTCTAGGCCTATAGGCTACCTGCTGTGTATGAAACATCAGAAAAGGTGAGGAATTTATTCTGCAATGATCATGGAAATGAAATAAATAATATAGTCTAGGAAATAGATGCCTATTTCTAATTAGTTTAGAATGCAAATAAATGGATGTTCTCTCTTCTCACTAACTGCAAACGATTGCATCTTGTTATTAACCTGTTATTTGTTCTGAACAAACGTGTCCATCTTATCCCTCATTTGCACAAAATACTAGACTGCTTGCTTGCTTGCAATGCAATACTTCAACCACTAGAAACTGAGTTTATGCATGGTCTAGAGTTTGCGGGAAGGTGAGCACATTCTTAAATCAAGTTCAGTTTTTATAAATGCCAACTTTTGTGTGAAAACTGGGGCATGCATGTTTTGGGATATATTTTGTATGTAGGCATGGTTTATAAATGAGGCCCCAGGGGTATTTATAAAAACTGAACTTTACATAAGACCGCAAACTTTAGACCATGCCTGCACACAGTTTCTAGTGGTTGAAGTCTTGCAAGAAGCCAAAATTAGCCTAGTAGTGCAAACGGAGAATAAAGTGGTGTGAATTTTTTTTCCTCTAGCCACACCCAGGCCTGATTACTGCCACACCTGTTCTCAATCAAGGAATCACTTAAATAGGACCTGCCTGACAAAGTGAAGTAGACCAAAAGATCCTCAAAAGCTAGACATCATGCCGAGATCCAAAGAAATTCAGGAACAAATGAAAAAGAAAGTAATTGAAATCCATCAGTCTGGAAAAGGTTATAAAGCCATTTCTAAAGCTTTGGGACTCCAGCGAACCACAGTGAGAGCCATTCTCCACAAATGGCCAAAACATGGAACAGTGGTGAACCTTCCCAGGAGTGGCTGGCCGACCAAAATTACCCCAAGAGCGCAGCGACGACTCATCCAAGAGGTCACAAAAGACCCCACAACAACATCCAAATAGCTGCAGGCCTCACTTGCCTCAGTTAAGGTCAGTGTTCATGACTCCACTATAAGAAAGAGACTGGGCAAAAATGGCCTGCATGGCAGAGTTCCAAGACGAAAACCACTGCTGAGCAAAAAGAACATTAAGGCTAGTCTTATTTTTGCCAGAAAACATCTTGATGATCCCCAAGACCTTTGGGAAAATACTCAGTGGACTGACGAGACAAAAGTTGAACTTTTTGGAAGGTGTGTGTCCCATTACATCTGGCATAAAAGTAACACCGCATTTCAGAAAAATAACATCATACCAACAGTAAAATATGGTGGTGGTAGTGTGATGGTCTGGGCCTGTTTTGCTGCTTCAGGACCTGGAAGACTTGCTGTGATAAATGGAACCATGAATTATGCTGTCTACCAAAAAATCCTGAAGGAGAATGTCCGGCCATCTGTTCGTGACCACAAGCTGAAGCGAACTTGGGTTCTGCAGCAGGACAATGATCCAAAACACACCAGCAAGTCCACCTCTGAATGGCTGAAGAAAAACAAAATGAAGACTTTGGAGTGGCCTAGTCAAAGTCCTGACCTGAATCCTATTGAGATGCTGTGGCATGACCTTAAAAAGGCAGTTCATGCTCGAAAACCCTCCAATGTGGCTGAATTACAACAATTCTGCAAAGATGAGTGGGCCAAAATTCCTCCATAGCGCTGTAAAAGACTCATTGCAAGTTATCGCAAACGCTTGATTGCAGTTGTTGCTGCTAAGGGTGGCCCAACCAGTTATTAGGTTCTAGGGGGCAATCACTTTTTCACACAGGGCCATGTGGGTTTGGATTTTGTTTTCCCTTAATAATAACAACCTTCATTTCAAAACTGCATTTTGTGTTTACTTGTGTTATCTTTGACTAATATTTAAATTTGTTTGATGATCTGAAACATTTAAGTGTAACAAACATGCAAACAAATAAGAAATCAGGAAGGGGGCAAACACTTTTTCACACCACTGTATATGATGACACTCATAACAAAATAACAGGTAGGCCTAGCTAAATATAATAACAAGATGCAATCATTTTCCATTAGAGAGAAGAGCGATTAATCTTTGCATTCTAAAATAATCAGAAATAGGCATATATTTCCTATTATTTATTTCATTTCTATAATCATTGCCGAATAACTTCTTCACCTTTTCTGACTGTGATGGTTTCATAGGTTACTCATGGATTAGCCTATAGGCCAACAACAAGTTAGAATAGGCTACCATTCGTCCCATTTCTCTTTTAAATTGGACCCAGTTCACAGCAGTAAATAGATAAGCAATTTCAAGAAGCCTATTTTGCTCTATGTGATCTGATCCAAAGTGCAGTTAAACGGTAGAACAGATGGTTCACCTTTTCCATTGAAGTTTGTAGTCTACAATACTTCTGAATGTAGGCCTAATGTTAAATGTATTGTGTAGACAATATTTCATTTATAAACATAATACATCATACAGTGCCTTCAGAAAGTATTCACACCCATTGACTTTTTCTACATTTTGTTGTGTTACATGTCGTAGAAATATTTGACTCAAAAGTAGTCAACTCAAAACTATCTCTCAAGAGACTGGAGCTTGTGAATCCAAAAATTTGACTTTATATTTTGCATAACAAAGCCGAGCGTGCTCCATGGAGCAGCTGCTCTCCTTGGCTCAAAGATCTCCTTTTATACAAATACAAGTGCATAGTCATGTTTACATAGCATATACAGCTACTCCCCTTAAGATAACTGATTAACATCTTTAACTGCCACGCCACCATTATCTTTCAAAGTCCAATAACACATGTTGTTTGCTCTTACAAGGGCTACGTGCGCTTTCCAATTGAGGCCTCTTTCCCTTATCTCTTTATATTGGTGACCCTTTCTTAAAAATAATACACATACATACATTAAGGCATGTTTACATACTGTATTGGCTATATTCCTTATTTAGACATGCATCTGGATTATAAAATGTCAATCATGTTTACTATATTTTACCTTTGACATTTCCCAACATTTTCCTTATTGATACATAAAATATTTCTATATACACAGCCTGAATTTAAAATGGATTAAATTGAGATTTTGTGTCACTGGCCTACCCCATAATGTCGAATTGGAATTATGTTTTTGAATTTGTTTTAAATTAATTAAAAATGAAAAACTGAAATGTCTTGTGTCAATAAGTATTCAACCCCTTTGTTATGGCAAGCCTAAATAAGTTCAGGAGTAAAATATGCTTAACAAGTCACATATTAAGTACTCAGTGGCGCAGTGGTCTAAGGCACTGCATCGCAGTGCTAGCTGTGCCACTAGAGATCCTGGTTCAAATCCAGGCTCTGTAGTTGACCGGGAGACCCATGGGGCGGCGCACAATTCGTCCAGGGTAGGGGAGGGAATGGCAGGCAGGGATGTAGCTCAGTTAGAGCATGGCGTTTGCAGCGCCAGGATTGTGGGTTTGATTCCCACGGGGGGCTAGTATGAAAAAATTATGTATGCACTGTAAGTCGCTCTGGATAAGAGCGTCTGCTAAATGACGTAAATGTAATATGTTGCATGGACTCACTCTGTGTGCAATAATAGGGTTTAACATGATTTTTGAATGACTACTTCATCTCTGTACCCTACAGATACAATAGTCTGTAAGGTCCCTCAGTCCAGCATTGAATTTCGAAAACAGATTAAACCACAAAGACAAGGGAGGTTTTCTAATGCCTCACAAAGAAGGACACCTATTGGTAGATGGGTAAAAAAAAGCAGACATTGAATATCCCTTTGAGCATGGTGAAGTTATTATTGTGTAGGCCTACGTTATTTTAGCCAGCTCCTGATTTGGACGTGCGTAAAAAACCCTCCATGTAGGAGAGAAAGGAGAGATGATATGATGCTGGTAACCCTTGTATTTAGAATGTATTTGTCTGTAACAATTGCTTGTTTTCCATTTCATAGGATTAAAAACCAAGCCCTCCATAGGCTACCCTAGGCCTATAGGCTATAAGGAAGGCTGGTTCCACAGCAATCTGTTCTTTTTTATCCTGTCGATTTTATGATATCATGCTTCTGACCCCAAGCTATTTAGAAATATTGTTCTTTAAGTTCTTTTTAAATTAAAAACCAAACCTATTAGAATGATTCATCATCCTGGCTTTATGATGAGAACTTCCTGGCTTTTGATGAGACCTTTCAGCTCGCATGCGATGGAATTTAGGATCCGTCTGCTATTTCTGGAGAAGTGTGAATGCGATCTGTAAGATGGTTCCATCATGTTTATCAAACATTATATTTGGAAGCAATATAATGGTGAGTGGACATTCTCTTAAGGAAAAAATGAAAAAAAAAAAAAAACATTATATTCATCATCTTCAGCACCACCCCAACATCAACATGTGTGAAAATCGTGCATTTCTATGTTTTGTAATTTAAAAAAAGATAGAGGAAGGTACTGTAAGTGTTTCCAATGACATCATCAACCAATTAATAGACAATGGGCGCGTTTGAGTGGTAAGCCTAAAGTAGCCGACTGTAGACGGAAGGTAAATATGCACCGACAGCAAGTCGGACAACTACTGTTTCTAAGAAAACTCGACAATGGCAGACATGGCATTCACCTTTGTTATTGCCAAAGAAGTGGATGCTATTGACATTCCACTTCTCCTACATGAAGCTGAACATGATCAACATGGTCCAAGGAATGAATATCCTGGTGTTAAGGAAATTATATACCAGCCCAAGACTGTTTTGTATTTTTGTGATGGTTTTCTCAAAATATAACCAGGTAAAGTAAAACTGCAAAACATGTGGCAAAGAAATTAACTTTATGTCCTGAATACAAAGCCTTTTGTTTGGGGCTAATCCAACAAAGCACATTACTGTGTACCACTCTTCATATTTTGTAGCATGGTGGTGGCTGCATCATGTTACGGATATGCTTGTCATCGGCAAGGACTAGGGAGTTGATTTTATGATAAAAAGAAACAGAATAGAGCTAAGCACAGGCAAAATCCTAGAGGAAAACCTTGTTCAGTCTGCTTTCCAACAATGTTGTCGTTTTTCTTCCACTTTGACCTTGATCGTTGACAGAAAAATAACAATTAAATCAATTTAAATCCCACCTTGTAACACAACAAAATGTGGAAAAAGTCAAGGGGTGTGAATACTTTCTTAAGGAAGTGTATGTCAGAACCATTGCAGAATAAATTCCTCACCTTTTCTGGCCATGATGAGTTCATATTCCCGAAGTAGCCATACAACAAATGACCATGTGTATCTCCAGTGGTGAAAAAATTTAATCAACTGTCTTACATGAGTAATAGAAAATGACTCAAGTGAAAGTCACCCAGTAAAATACTACTTGATTAAAAGTCTAAAAGTATCTGGTTTTAAATGTACTTAATTAAAGTGGCGGGAAAAGTACTTAATGATCATACTGGAGTAAAAATAAAAAGTAACAGTAAATGCTATACATTAAATTCCTTATATTATTCAAACCAGATGGCACAATTGTATTGTTTTTATTTTATTTATGGACAGCCAGGGGCACACTCCAACACTCAGACATAATTTACAAATGCAGTATTTGTGTTTAGTGAGTCTGTCAGATCAGAGGCAGTAGGGATGACAATGCGTTATATTGATTGGTGCGTGAATTGGACTATATTGCTGTCATGCCTGAGCATTCGAAATGTAATGAGTACTTCTGGGTGTCAGGGAAAATGTATGGGAGTAAAAAGTACATATTTCCTTTAGGAATGTAGTGGAGTAAAAGTAAAAGTAAAGTAGAAAACTACTTAAGAAGTACTTCAAAGTATTTCTACTTGGTTACTTTACACCACTGTGCATCTCTATTTTAATTGGGCCTATTAGATATAATTTCAAGTTTTTGCTTTATTCAGACGAAAGTGTGTGCGGTTTATAACACAAAGTAGAATTTAATAGGTGAACAGACAGTTTATCTTTTGCATTTAAGTGTGTAGGCTATCATTGTAAGTAGGCCTACTGTAGTAAAAACATTTCAGAGTAGACAATATTTCAGAATTTGTGGGCAGTGCAGCATATTTAGGTTTGGGAAAAAGTGATTGCAAAACATTATCGCATTCAAACGATCTGTTTACAGGTCCATAACAATCTGCAAATGTTTTTGTCTTTCAGAAACGGTCAGTTACAGCAAATGTCACTATAAAAGGAAACATTCTGCCAACATTCTGATCAAGTTCGCCATTACTTCCAAAGTATACAGCAAATAAGGGCGTTATTGTCACCATAAAAGGTAAATGATAGGCGTTTTTCAGGTGGAGTTATAATGCTCATTCACGCGCACACCGTTCTACGACAGGTGTGATTTATAACGGGAAACATGGGTATGTATGGCGTGCGGCAAATGTATAAATCTCAATATTTTTGCGAGTGCGCAGTCTTTTCAGAAATAACGCACGCAGATATTTAGTGTGAGATTTACACAACAGTTAAAATTAGGCCGCTGGGCTCTATTTTCGGCTGGCACTACGGCGGTGCAAGTGCCAAACGCACATTACTTTGCATATTTCAGCATGTAAAAATTGGCGCCCTGGCGTATTCCACCCCATGCGCTAGGTTCAGCAATTTACCTGTCTAATATCAGTTCGCTTGCGCTGAGGTGGGAGGGGTGGCAATATTTGTTCTTGAAAACAAGCATAAAAATGACATTTTCATGCAGCCCATATCGGGAGATTTAAGACAAAAGAAAAGCAGGTCCTAGCGGTAACACATTTGGAAATCGCATGGATTTTGTGAGTGGAAACGCAACCTATCCAGCTGTGACGCACAGTGCCCTTATGCTCATGGAAGAAGAGAGGAGATTTGCTTTTTTTTGCCGGTAAACCTTGTATTTATCAACATAAAAAACTTTTAAATTTTTTTTTTCATTTGGTTTCATTTCAATAAAACCAAGAATATAGCCTTCCCTCAATAAAGGCTGTTTTTTATTGTCGTGCCCAATGCGTTCGCCAAGTAGCCAAGCTTATCAATAAAGGGTTTGGCTCATGAGACTGCTTTGAAATAAATCTTAATCACCAAAGCAAATGTATTGTGTAGGCCTACATTATTTTAGCCAGCTCCCGTTTTGGACGTGCATAAAAATAACTCCATGTAGCAGAGAAAGGAGAGATGAGATGATGCTGGTAACCTTTGTATTTAGAATGTATTTGTCTGTAACAATTGCTTGTTTTCCATTTAATAGGATTAAAAACCAAGCCCTCCGTAGGCTACCCTAGGCCTATAGGCTATAAGGAAGGCTGGTTCCACAGCATGATATCATGCTTCTGACCCCAAGCTATTTAGAAATGTTGTTGTTTGAGATTTTTGTTATTAAAAAACAAACCTATTAGAATGATTCATCGTCCTGGCTTTATGATGAGAACTTCCTGGTTTTTGATGAGACCTTTCAGCTTGCATTGCAATGGAATTTAGGATCAGTCTGCCATTTCTGGAGAAGTGTGAATGCGATCTGTAAGATGGTTCCATCATGTTTATCAAACATTATATTTGGAAGCAATATAATGGTGAGTGGACATTATTTTAAGGGGAAATATATATATATATATCTACTTCATATTCACCATCTTCAGCACCACCTCAACATCAACATTTGTGAAAATTGTGCATTTCTATGTTTTGTAGTAAAAAAAAGATAGAGGAAGATACTGTAAATGTTTCCAATGACATCATCAACCAATTAGTTGACAATGGGCACGTTTGAGTGGTAAGCCGAAAGTAGCCAACTGTAGACAGAAGTCGATGAGTGCATATGGAGATACATATGCACCGACAGCAAGTCGGACAACTTCTGTTTCTAAGAAAACTCGACAATGGTAGACATGGCATTCGCCTTTGTTATTGCCGATGAAGTGGATGCTATTGACATTCCACTTCACCTACATGAAGCTGAACATGATCAACATGGTCCAAGGAATGAATATCCTGGTGATAAGGAAATTATATACCAGCCCAAGACTTGTATTTTTGTGATGGTTTTCTCAAAATATAACCAGGTAGTGAGTGCATAGGCTACTAGAATGTAGAACATAAAGGGTGTTTTTGTGATATGCTCTGTAGTTTGCCAAGTCATGCCCTTGTACCTTCCTCATTATTATTTGTGATTGTGCAACATGGAATTGTAACATATGTGATTAAATGGAGTCCACAAATATTGAAAGGTTTTGTTATAAATTACCTATCAACTTCAATGAACAATGGAGATGAATTGGGTTTTGATATCACTTAAGGTACTCCAACGTCTTTTTGCATCGTGTTATATGTCATTTATCTTGGTTTGGTAGTATAATTTCTTCTTATTTTTGTTAAGTTTAGTCACAAAATGGTTCAATTTACAGTATGTCAACCAATTAGCTGAGCAGCCTGACTTGTTTGCCACCTCTTTTGCATCATTTCTTTGATCCAAAACATTTTTTAATTCATCATTAATCCAAAGGGCTCTAACAGTTCTCACAGTTAATTTCTTAACAGGTGCATGCTTGTCAACAACTGGCATGAATACCTTTACAAATACTTCCAATGCTGCACCTGAATTCACTTCCTCATACACATCAGACCAACATACATTCTTTACATCTTCAACAAAATAGTCCTGAGAAACCATTTTATATGATCTCTTAGAAATTACTTTAGGCCCAACCTTTGGCACTTTGGCTTTCCTTGTTATTTCCACAATGTTATGGTCACTACAGCCAATGGGAACTGATATTGCTTTGGAACAAAGCTCTGCAGCATTAGTGAAGATATTATCAATACAAGTGGATGTTACAGATCCAACACTATTGGTATGCACTCTAGTTGGTTGATTGATAACCTGGGTCATATTACAGGCATCAGTCACAGTTAGAAGCTTCCTCTTGAGAGGACAGCTAGTTGTTAACCAGTCAATGTTCAGGTCATCCAGAAAATAGACCTCTCTGTTAACATCACACACACTATCAAGCATTGCACACATACAGTATTATCCAAATACTGACTGTTAGCACTTGGTGGCCTATAGCAGCACCCCAAAAGAAGAGGCTTTAGATGAGGAAAGTGAACTTGCAACCACAACACTTCAACAACATTTGACATGAGATCCTCTCTAAGCTTTACAGGAATATGGCTCTGAACATATACCGCAAACCTCCCCTATAGGCACGCCTGTCTTTTCTGTAGATGTTATATCCTTGTATTGCTACTGCCGTATCATCAAATGGCCACGGACCAATGGCGAGCATCAATGAGTTTACCTTGACATCAAGAAACGCCGATATCAGAAAACGTCCCTAATTGCGGTCTGCAATTACACCCTTCTCAAAGTAATGGAACATTTAAATAAACAAGGATGGAGTGTCCTTTAAGACCCAGAGAGCCGCACAATGATCAGGTCCATTAAGCTTCATTAGGAAATATCAACACATTTGTCCAAATCTTCATCTCCTAGCAACATTGCCTGCGACATGGCCTTTTAGACAGCATCGATGGATTTCACACTCTGCTGCCCTCGGCAACAACATTGCACAGAGATCGCCAAGAAACTCCATGCCTTTTTACTGAAGAATGTGCTTGTTTTCTATGATTGTGTTTTGCTTTGCGTGTGTTGATGTGAATATATAGATGTGTGTAGTGTATATTAATGTGCATTGATGTGTATACAGGACTCATCTGTAAAAGAGACTTTGGTCTCAGCATGACTCCCTGTCAAAATAAAGGTAAAAAAAAAAATAATAACATTCCAGAGTGGCGTGATTTTTCAGCATCAGACATGACAACCTGGACATGGGAGAGCGATGAGCGAGAGGGGCCGATATTGGCAAGAGAGAAATTAGAGACAGTATTCCTTTGATGTGAACTGACATGTTTGATGCCACGAAGGCTCCGGAGAGGAAAATACGGACATCTGGGAAAGCCAGTGTAGCCGGAAATGAGGGTGACATAATTGCCACAGTCAATCCTCAAGAACTCCCCCATCTTTCATTATTTGTTTGTCTAGATATTATAAGCTGCAAACTGTCACGTTTTCCCCTCCCGCATTGCTGTTCTAAAGCACGGAGAGGGACTCCTAATTGTTTCTAAACTCTAAGATTTCGTGGCTGGCTGATCAAAGCTGTCCCACTCATTGATGTTCACTCTGCATAGAGCAATTCCAAAGATACTTTTTTGTGAACTTTCATCTTTCAATTCAAATTTTTCCTCTCTCGCTGTTTGCAATTGCACCTCTCTGCTATCTCGCTTTTCCTTTCAAATAAAATTGAAAAGCATAATCAAAATTCATCAGACCAATGTTCATTGTATAAATAATGATGTTACGGCTGTAATAACTGATATTGTGGGCACCTTAGATCTCAGGAGCATCTTGGTTATCTAACGTGACCGTAATACTGGAATATTATTCATGCTTAAGCTGGTAGAGCTCGACATAACTGAGTATGAATCTACTAATCTAGTGGAGAACATGCAGCTGTATTATTATCTAAATGTCCTCTCTATCATGTAGCCAGCATCCATCCTTCAGTAGTGTTGCACTGCTCACATACTATAACGTTACTTATGTGATAAACACTGAATATACAAAACATGAATAACACCTGCTCTTTCCATGACAAAGACTGACCAGGTGAATCCAAGTGAAAGCTATTATCTCTTATTGTTGTGCAACTCAATATTAGGAAGGTGTTCTTAATGTTTGGTGTACTCAGTGAACGCCTAATGGCCAGCTCTAATCCAATGTCACGACAATTGATTGAGAGAGCATTCTGTTTCAGCGGGCCTCCTGTGGTGTGTAAGTCCACTTGCTTTATGTAGGGGCTCACACACTTGAGGCTCTGCAGAAAAACCAGGTTCTTCGGTTTCTGCTCTGCCTCCTTTCTCAATCTATTGTTCTCTTGCGCTCTCGTTCCCTGCTTTTACATCTGTCTCAGCTCCAGACGGAGTGCACACCAAGCCAGGCGGAAAGCCATTATCATCAGCCCTTCTTCATCTTAACCACAGCACTTAGGCAAGCATCAGCATTGATCAGGGGTGGAGGGAGGGAGGAGTCGGGCACAGGGAGAGAGCAGACCTGAAACATTGAGAAAATACACCAAATGGACCACAAAGTGGACTACAAATCACCCCCTTTATCTGCAGCAGACGGATAACTAGTTTTCTTTGAGCTGGTGAACACAATATTCATCAAAGGACACTCCCGGAATATGATTCAATACTAGATGTTTCTACCATTTCTAATTATCTCTGAGACGAAGGGGACGTGGTGGGGAACAAATCTCACTCTCACTGCATGCCTGCTCCAGTTAGGGAATACATTTGCCATTGCAGGAGCATGGTTCCTAAACATTCTCTACAAACGGACTAAGAGATGTCCACACTTGGGTTGGATCATGAGTTTTTGCCTGTCAAACCATTACACAGTACAGTTCGAGCTATTTAATTCACGGAAATAATACATGGAACTGTGTGTTCCTTCAGTGCGTTCCGCCGTGTGATTTTCTGCAGATTCAGTAGCAGTCTGTTGTTCTCGCCTGTCCTCTTCGATATGATCTGAGTACTCTGCTTCGCTCTTAGCCTGCTATACCATCCCAGTCTCTGTTACCCTGTTTACTCCCTCCCTCATCTGCCAGATGCTCCAACAGACCGAGTTTGGTTAGAGCTAACATTCTGAGCTCAACATGAACATTAGAAGTAACTGTGCTCCACCACACAGAGGCGTCTATTTAATCTTCTCTGCTATGTAATATTGATGGAAGTAACCGTCTGGGGAGTGTGGACGGCTCTCGTTTCATGTATGTGAGAGCAAGCCAAGCACCCACAATCCTCCACCAGGCAGCGCGCCGTCTGAAGCGTGGGAGGGCCACTTGGCTTGCAGCGAGAGCGGCCCTTTGAAAAACGCAGTCCGACATGCACAGTCAGTAAACCTGCTTGAGAAAATGCCTGACGACCACAGTGCGAATCTAAAGTAGTGAATCCCTCCTCAAATGGCACATTACATACTGTAAATCAAATCTTCAATACATTTTCACACGCTGAGGAGTCTTGCCAAGGCACTAACATTTCTCTAAGTGGTGCTCCATCCACTTCTGCCTTTGGGGAACTGTCATGTACAGCACTCCATCTGCACGTGGTCATTTTTCCCCACTCTGTATTGCAGTGTAGTGGGTCATTTTTTACCAAGAAGTTGTTATTTCTTTGATTGAAATCCAGAGAATATGGTTCCCCAATGACATTAATACATGTAGCGAGGCCAGCAGTGGGGCAGAGTGGTGGTTATGGATTTGAATAATAATAATAAATAAATGGATGTGATAAATAAATGGATGTAATATATGGATGTGAATTCCAGGTCACTGTTGAGGAACTTGTGATTGATCCATTAGTGTTACACATCTCCAATCACTCTTTGCATGCAATTGGAAACATGTGAGAAAGGAATGTGATCTAATGGTACAGTGTGTTGAAAATGAATCTGTTGACTGTATATTACTATCTAGACATCGGAATGCTTCAGAATGATCTATTTGCCTTCACTACTGTTTCATGCACTACTTCTTCTTGAACCTCGTGATGCCTGCTCCTTTTCATTGTTGTAAAAGCCAAGGACTAGCAGGTGCATGGATTTATCCAGAATAATAGTGAATGACAGTGCACCCAACACCTCTCTTATCCTTGCAGTGTTTCACGTATAATGGTGCTCTCGAACGTTGCTCCAATCTTTTCTTCTATTTTCATTCTACTTCCTTGCTTTGATGCTGATGGGTGTGAGACAGTGGTTTGATCTTATAAAATGTGTCCACCATTCAGTTTTCTGCCGAATAGTCTGCCGCTTGGAGTCGATGACTCAGCTTTACCTCCAACATTGTGATTTAATGTGTTCCATACCTTTATTGATCCCCCTCCCTCCATCCCACACACGCACACACAGGAACACACAGACCATTGTTTCCGCACAAACCCTGTTGCATTTGTTAGACTGTTAGACTGAGAGTACAACTTCCTGTCTCCTGGACCAATCAGAGGTTAAAGTGAAAACCGACCTGTTGAATCAATAAAACAACCCATCACTTCAATATCTCTGCAGACAGTGTTCTTTGGAATAGAATGGCAGTCTATGAATAGGAGTGGGGTGAAGAGGAACATTAAGTCCTCTTTGAGAATCACTTCTCCCACCCCACACCTAGCTCCATTACTCACCGTGTCACCTGCTTGCCTCACACCCTCTGAAGGCTTTGACAAATCTATGTGGTGGTTTCTGTGACAGCTGGCTACCTCCAACTGGTGTTTTACCATCACATGCCAATTATACCATTATTTACCAGCCATCAGGAGACAAGGTGCAAGACAGGCAGATGAGTAATGTCATGTATGATATGCCGTCGCTATGTGCATTCTTGGAGTAAGTGTGCAGCACAGACGGAGGGCGATTCTCAGGCAGACATTTTCTCCACCAAGAGAGAACCCTTGAGTGGGGTTCAGCCAGGTGATGCTGCTGTTAGACAGTGCCAGGGCTGCCGCGATACATCATTCTACACTTGTACCGAACATGGACCGGACCCCTCCCTTCCTCCTGGGGCTGCTCTGCTGATGCAGCCAGTGTCAGCGTTTCAACCTTTTCACCAGGGGCCGGGGAAGCTCCCTCAGCTCCTCTATTTCCATTAATCCCCCACTCTCCTGAAGGAGTGGAACAGGTGAATATTTCACGCTGGCTGCCCACAGAGAGGGATGAGCAGCGCCGCTGACGCCAGACTTCATTTATAATGGATGGATGGAGAAGGCTGAGCCTGTCTCATAGAGTGTAAAGAATGTCCTTTTGGGAATCCCATTTTCCCCCCTCTGCTTTACGGCCACCTCGGACAATTGTTATTTACAGAGTTGAGATGGTGCCACCAGTCAGATGGCATTCCAGGGGAACCTGGAAATGTTCTCTGCCAATACACTATGCTCTAAACTGTTCAAGTTCTTCAAGATGGAACCATGCTTAGTTTTACATTCAGGGCTGACATTTATTTTACTTGTGAGTCATAGTAAAGCTGGGCGACATGGACAAAAACCCATTTCTCGATGAGTTGCCTGAATTGATGCGATAACAATAAATATAACGATATGTTTATAACATTAAGGTGAACCACAGTTTTTTTTTTTATCCTTTAAACTAGTACCACTAGCCGTCAGTTTTTCCATTAACAATCACCCTTATTAGCAAACTTCACATTTCTCTAGTATAGGCTATTTATCGCAATGCGATAAGTGATCGGTATGGTTGGTGTAGATAATATTCGGTTTATCGTCACAGCTCTAAGTTGTAGGGTCAAATATTGAATAAATATTGAATTGTGGATGGTTTTAGAGAATAAGCTGGCGTTGATGTATTGAAATACTGAACATTGCATTTGTAATGTGATGATTGGCCGCAAGGGTAGTCAGCATGCTACACCAGTGGCGTCACAAAGGGAGTTTGATGGAAGGGAGGACAGAAAATAGTGGTTTTGGGTCAAAGCTTTGGATATCCTTTCAAGACTGAACACTCCACTGGGCGTTTCAGCAAATGTCAAAGTCATTGCTGACTGAGGACCAGTGGTGAACCGTGGCTATTGGACCTTCAATGGGAAAAAACAATCTTCCTAAACATCTTATCAAACTAAAAAATCTATAAAAACTATTGGAAATAAATAAAACTATTATATTTTAACAATACAACAATTCTCTGAAGGCCTAGAAGACTCTTATGGTTCCCCCCTGCTGAGGATGGACAGCGTAATGGACCACGGCTGAGAGGAGAGTGGGAGAGCAGAGGAGGCTCTGTGTATATACACAGCAATTAAAGACAAGAAGAAAGGAAAATGGGGGTATTTCCAGTCAATTATTTTGCCTACATCCAAGACATCCATAGCCAGCATAGACAAAACAAGCTTACAAGCTTGCTAACACACTTCCCTCCATCTTTCCTTCTCTGCCTTGGCAGATCCTGTGGTTTCTTTTCTTTTTTTGTGCTGTGCTTTGTTGTCGAGACACGGGGAGAGGAGCCTCATGAATATACTACAACCCCAACAGTATCTGCTCTCACTGACAAACACGGGAAGTGCTTGAAATCGTATGCAAGCTTCACAGTTGATGGTCATAAGCTTCACAGTTGATTGTCATGAGCTGACAGCATGTTTTGGCTCATATTATTCTCTCAGTATGTCGCCAGTCATTGTAGCTTTATTAAAGTTTTGCAGAAAAGTATAGCATTTAAATGCATGGGAACCCTTAAGGTGAATGGTGAATTGCCTGGAGATGCTTTCCCCACAGTAACATTAATTTTGATCATACGGTGTGCAGTTCAACACAACACTTGAGTCTTGAAACCCTGTATGATGCTGTAGTAAGCATGACATGACAGAAAACCCACATACTGATCGGCTGAATGAAATTTATTTTTCAAACCTTTTCTGAGAATCACTGTATCGATTACTTAACACCCAACATATACAGTGCCTTCAGAAAGTATTCATACCCCTTGACTTATTCCACATTTTATTATGTTACATCCTTAATTCAAAATGTATTTTTTCACCCATCTACACAGAATATCCCATAATAACAAAGTGAAAACATGTTTTTAGAAACTTTTGCAAATGTATTGAAAACGAAATACAGAAATATCTCATTTACATAAGTATTCACACTCCTGAGTCAATACTTGGTAGAAGCACCTTTGGCGTCTTTATGGGTAAGTCTCTAAGAGCTTTCCACACCTGGATTGTGTAACATTTGCCCATTATTCTCTTCAAAAGTCTTCAAGTTCTGTCAAATTGGTTGTTGATCATTTTCAGGTCTTGCCATAGATTTTCAAGTAGATTTAAAGGTGCAATAGGCAGAAATCGCTCCACCATTTCCTGGTTGCTAAAATTCTAATAGTTCACCTAATTTCAGTTTATGTGAAAATCCAACAAGTATAGTGTAGAGAATCATTGTACCATCTAAACCGCTGTGAAATATATTTTCAGCTGTTTGAAGCTGGTGTACAAAACCGAAACTAAAAGATGCAAAAACGAAAATGTACCTCTACGGGATCGGTGTCCCGTATACGGAACTGTTGAGCTAACGTGCGCTAATGTGATTAGTATGACTGTTGTAAGTAACAGCAAACTTTCCAGGACATAGACATGTCTTATATTGGCAGAAAGCCTAAATTCTTGTTAATCTAACTGTAAGAAAATGTATGCACTCACTAACTGTAAATCACTCTGGATAAGAGCGTCTGCTAAATGACTAAAATGTAAATGTAAAATGTACTGTCCAATTTACAGTAGCTATTACATTGCAAAAAGACCATGCTATTGTTTGAGGAGAGTGCACAACAACAAAAAACTTATCACGGCAACTGGTTTGATACATTCACCTCTGAAGGTAAATAATGTATGTACATTCAGTAATCTTGCTCTGATTTGTCATCCTGAGAGTCCCAGAGATAAAATGTTGCATAGTTTTGTTTGATAAAGTCCATTTTATATTCAAATATAGGAACTGGGTTCTACAGTTTGAACTCTGGCTCCACACCCACACCACCCAGACATCTAGATGTGTGAAAGTTAGTGTATAAGCTAATGATCCATCATGTATGACATTCCTGGGAGTGTGTAAACTTAAATTTTTTATTACCATATCATTTTTGTATGTTCTCTATACAGTGAGGGAAAAAAAGTATTTGATCCCCTGCTGATTTTGTATATTTGCCAACTGACAAAGAAATGATCAGTCTATAATTGTAATGGTAGGTTTATTTGAACAGTGAGAGACAGAATAACAACAACAAAAAATCTGCATGTCAAAAAAATCCAGAAAAACTCATGTCAAAAATGTTAGAAAATGTATTTGCATTTTAATGAGGGAAATACGTATTTGACCCCCTCTCAATCAGAAAGATTTCTGGCTTCCAGGTGTCTTTTATACAGGTAAGGAGCTGAGATTAGGAGCACACTCTTAAAGGGAGTGCTCCTAATCTCAGTTTGTTACCTGTATAAAAGACACCTGTCCACAGAAGCAATCAATCAATCAGATTCCAAACTCTCCACCATGGCCAGGACCAAATATCTCTCCAAGGATGTCAGGGACAATATTGTAGACCTACACAAGGCTGGAATGGGCTACAAGACCCTCGCCAAGCAGCTTGGTGAGAAGGTGACAACAGTTGGTGCGATTATTCGCAAATGGAAGAAACACAAAATAACTGTCAATCTCCCTCGGCCTGGGGCTCCATGAAAGATCTCACCTCGTGGAGTTGCAATGATCATGAGAACGGTGAGGAATCAGCCCAGAACTACACGGGAGGATCTTGTCAATGATCTCAAGGCAGCTGGGACCATAGTCACCAAGAAAACAATTGGTAACACACTACGCCGTGAAGGACTGAAATCCTGCAGCGCCCGCAAGGTCCCCCTGCTCAAGAAAGCAAATATACATGCCCGTCTGAAGTTTGCCAATGAACATCTGAATGATTCAGAGGAGAACTGGGTGAATGTGTTGTGGTCAGATGAGACCAAAATGGAGCTCTTTGGCATCAACTCAACTCTGAGATGTGTGCAAACCTGGTGGCCAACTACAAGAAACGTCTGACCTCTGTGATTGCCAACAAGTGTTTAGCCACCAAGTACAAAGTCATATTTTGCAGAGGGGTCAAATACTTATTTCCCTCATTAAAATGCAAATCAATTTATAACATTTTTGACATGCGTATTTTTTTGACATGCAGATTTTTTGTTGTTGTTATTCTGTCTCTCACTGTTCAAATAAACCTACCATTAAAATTATAGACTGATCATTTCTTTGTCTGTGGGCAAATGTACAAAATCAGCAGGGGATCAAATACTTTTTTCCCTCACTGTAGTTATGTACTTGAAAATCTATCAATTAACCAATTCGGTACATTTGGGCAGACTTGATACAAATCAGTCCAGTATTGCAATGCTTCACTGGATCAATCTTAAATTTTGCACACACACTGCTGCCATCTAGTGGCTAAAATCGAAATTGCGCCTAAACTGCAATATTATAATGTGGCCTTTCTCTTGCATTTCAAAAACGACGGAACAAAAAAATCAATAGAAAAATATTTTTTTATTTAAAAAAAATATTGTACCAGATCTAATGTGTTATATTCTCATCCATTAATTTCACATTTCCACAAACTTCAAAGAGTTTCCTTTCAAATGGTATCAAGAATATACATGTCCTTGCTTCAGGTCCTAAGCTACAGGCAGTTAGATTTGGGTATTTCATTTTAGGCTAATTGAAAAAAAGGGTTAGATCCTTAAGAGGTTAAGAATGGGAAGCATAAAAATACTGCACATAGAACAGATCTACCGCATCTTAGACTTGCTTTCAATGAGAAATGACAGCTCTATAACTCCCATTTCTATGCGATTTTTTGGTCGGGTCACCCAAAAAGTTACATATTGCAGCTTTAAGTCAAAACTGAAACTCAGTCACTCAGGAACATTCACTGTCTTCTTGGTAAGCAACCAGTGTAGATTTGGTCTTGTGTTTTAGATATTGTCCTGCTGAAGGTGAATTCATCTCCCAGTGTCTGGTGGAAAGTAGACTGAACCAGGTTTTCCTCTAGGATTCAGCCTGTGTTTAGCTCCATTCTGGGAGTTTTTTATCCTGAAAATCTCCCCAGTCCTTAACGATTACAAGCATACCCATAACATGATGCAGCCCCCACTATACTTGAAAATATGGATGGTGGTACTTAGTAATGTGTTGTATTGGAACTTGCCCCAAACATAAGACTTTGTATTCAGGACAAAAAGTTAATTGCTTTGACATTTCTTGCAGTATTACTTTAGTGCCTTGTTGCAAATAGGATGAATGTTTTGGAATATTTTTATTCTGTACAGATTCCTTCTTTTCACTCTGTCAATTAGGTTAGTATTGTGGAGTAACTACAACATTGTTGATCCAACCTCAGTTTTCTCCTATCACAGCCATTAAACTCTGTAACTGTTTTAAAGTTACCATTGGCCTCATGTTGAAATCCCTGTGCAATTTCCTTCCTCTCCGGCAACTGAGTTAGGAAGGACGCCTGTATCTTTGTAGTGACTGGCTGTATTAGTACACCATCCAAAGTGTAATAAATAAGTTCACCATGTTCAAAGGGATATTAAATGTTAGCTTTTTTATATTTTTACCCATCTACCAATAGGTGCCCTTTGCGAGGCATTGGAAAACCTCCACGTTTTTGTGGTTGAATCTGAGTTTGAAATGTACTGCTCGACTGAGGGACTTTGTAGATAATTGTATGTGTGAGGTACAGAGATGAGGTAGTCATTCAAAAATCATGTTAAACACTATTATTATCCATGCAACTTATTATGTAACTTGTTAAGCATATTTTTACTCCTGAACTTATTTTACTCCTGAACTTGCCATGGCAAAGGGGTTGAATACTTATTGACTCAAGACATTTCCGATTTTCATTTTTAATTAATTTGTAAAAACTTAGAAAAACATTATTCCACTCTGACATTATGGGGTATTGTGTGTAGGCCAGTAACAATTTTTTTTATAATTTTAAATTCAGGCTGTAACACAACAAAATGTGGAAAAAGTCAAGGGGTGTAAATACTTTCTGAAGGCACTGTATCATAGATGTGAGGCGTAGGACATACACAATGCAAGAGGCCACACAGAAACCTTTCATTACACCTTGTCAGTTCGAGAATGAAGTGCGATTGAAAACGGAGAGAATGCTTACTCAACATCCAATTACCTCAGCCCATTTAATCTGTAATTATATCTTCACTTGTCAAAAAGGTTTAGCAGCAATAAACTGCTCCCATCTGTTTATATGAAAAGGAGATGCATGAAGAACTCCATTCCACCTGGCCCCTCTCACAATGCTGTCGACGCGCTGCACTCACCGTCTCAATTTCCACTTGCATTGCGTCTGCCGGCAGCTTTTTTCCCCTCCCATTAATTGTGATGTCTGTTCTGTACGGGGGCATGGTAAAATAACTGTGCTGACAGTGTCTTAGCAAATGGGTATCTGTTTATCCCATAGAGACTTGCAGGCAGGACAGGAACCTTCTTTTGGTGGGCAACTTCACTACTGATGTCGATCTGTGTTCTTATTGACTGAGTATTAGGAAGACTCAGTGATCATGTTGTGTATATAACAGTAGCTATGTTGGGTTTCTCTTCCTACTTTTGTCTGTCATAGGTGCAGACAGAGCTACAAGGTATTTGCCAATGTCACCTTTTTATTGCTGTACACGTATTGTTTAGTTTACCTTAAGAATTTTGTTTAGTCTGCTCCAACGCCATCAATTGAACATTTCATGAGAAACGGTTGTTGTCTCTTGATAGCTTGATCCAACTCTACTACTACTCTTTCCTCGTCTGATCATGTGTTCTCGCATACCCGAGAGCATCTGGTCAGCGCGGCGGTGGCACAGGAATCCTCATCTCTCCCAAGTGGACATTCTCTCTTTTCCCCCTGACCCATCTGTCTATCTCCTCATTTGAATTCCATGATGTCACTAGCCCATTCAAGCTTAACATCCTTGTCATTTATCGCCCTCCAGGTTCCCTTGGAGAGTTAATCAATGAGCTTGACGCCTTGATAAGTTCCTTTGACCCCACCCTCACACTGTCCCCCCCTACTCACAAGGCAGGCAATACGCTTGACCTCATCTTTACTAGATGCTGTTCTTCTACTAATCTCACTGCAACTCCCCTCCATGTCTCCGACCACTACTTTGTATCCTTTTCTCTCTCACTCTCCTCCAACACTACTCACTCTGCCCCTACTCAGATGGTAATGTGCCGTCGCAACCTTCGCTCTCTCTCTCTCTCCCGCTACTGTCTCCTCTTCCATCCTATCATCTCTTCCCTCTGCTAAATCCATCTCCCTCCAATCTCCTGATTCTGCCTCCTCAACCCTCCTCTCCTCCCTCTCTGAATCTTTTGACTCTCTATGTCCCCTATCCTCCCGGCCGGCTCGGACCTCCCGTCCTGCTCCGTGGCTTGACGATTCATTGCGAGCTCATAGAACAGGGCTCCGGGCAGCCGAGCGGAAATGGAGGAAAACTAGACTTCCTGCGGACCTGTCATCTTTCCACTCCATCCTCTCTACATTCTCTTCCTCAGTTTCTGCTGCTAAAGCCACTTTCTACCACTCTAAATTTCAAGCCTATGCCTCTAACCCTAGGAAGCTCTTTACCACCTTCTCCTCCCTGCTGAATCCTCCTCCTCCTCCCCCTCCCTCCTCCCTCTCTGTGGATGACTTCGTCCAGCATTTTGAAAAGAAGGTTGACGACATCCGATCCTCATTTATTAAGTCAAATGACACTGCTGGTCCTGCTCACACTGCCCTACCCTATGCTTTGACTTCTTTCTACCCTCTCTCTCCAGATGAAATCTTGCGACTTGTGACGGCCGGCCGCCCAACAACCTGCCCGCTTGACCCTATCCCCTCCTCTCTTCTCCAGACCATTTCCGGAGACCTTCTCCCTTACCTCACCTTGCTCATCAACTCATCCTTGTCCACTGGATATGTCCCTTCCATCTTCAAGAAAGCGAGAGTTGCACCCCTCCTCAAAAAACCTACATTCAATCCCTCCGATGTCAACAACTACAGACCAGTATCCCTTCTTTCTTTTCTCTACAAAACTCTTGAGCGTGTTGTCTCTAGCCAACTCTCCTGCTATCTCTCTCAGAATGACCTTCTTGATCTAAACCAGTCAGGTTTCAAGACTGGTCATTCAACTGAGACTGCTCTTCTCTGTGTCACGGAGGCTCTCCGCACTGCTAAATCTAACTCTCTCTCCTCTACTCTCATCCTTCTAGACCTATCTGCTGCCTTTGATACTCTGAACCATCAGATCCTCCTCTCCACCCTCTCCGAGTTGGGCATCTCCGGCGCGGCTCACTTTTGGATTGCGTCCTACCTGACGGGTCGCTCCTACCAGGTGGCGTGGCGAGAATCTGTCTCCGCACCACGTGCTCTCACCACTGGTGTCCCCCAGGGCTCAGTTCTAGGCCCTCTCCTATTCTCTCTATACACCAAGTCACTTGTCTCTGTCATATCCTCACATGGTCTCTCCTATCATTGCTACGCAGACGACACACAATTAATCTTCTCCCTTCCCCCTTCTGATAACCAGGTGGCGAATCACATCTCTGCATGTCTGGCAGACATATCAGTGTGGATGTCGGATCACCACCTTAAGCTGAACCTCGGCAAGACGGAGCTGCTCTTCCTCCCGGGGAAGGACTCCCCGCTCCAAGATCTCGCCATCACGGTTGACAACTCCGTTGTGTCCTCCTCCCAGAGTGCAAAGAACCTTGGCGTGACCCTGGACAACACCCTGTCCTTCTCCGCTAACATCAAAGCGGTGACCCGATCCTGTAGGTTCATGCTCTACAACATTCGCAGAGTACGACCCTACCTTACACAGGAAGCGGGACAGGTCCTAATCAAGGCACTTGTCATCTCCCGTCTGGATTACTGCAACTCGCTGTTGTCTGGGCTCCCTGCCTGTGCCATTAAACCCCTACAACTCATCCAGAACACTGCAGCCTATCTGGTGTTCAACCTTCCCAAGTTCTCTCACGTCACCCCACTCCTCCGTACACTCCACTGGCTTCCAGTTGAAGCTCGCATCTGCTACAAGACCATGCTACTTGCCTACGGAGCTGTGAGGGGAACGACACCTCCTTACCTTCAGGCTCTGATCAGTCCCTACATCCAAACGAGGGCATTGCGTTCTTCCACCTCTGGCCTGCTGGTCCCCCTACCTCTGCGGAAGCACAGTTCCCGCTCAGCCCAGTCAAAACTGTTCGCTGCTCTGGCACCCAATGGTGCAACAAGCTCCCTCACGACGCCAGGACAGAGGAGTCACTGACCACCTTCCGGAAACACTTGAAACCCTACCTCTTTAAGGAATACCTGGGATGTTATAAAAGTAATCCTTCAACACCCCCCCCCCCCCACCCCACAAAAAAAAATATATATATATATATATATATATATATATATATATATATATACAATTGAATATTAAAAATATACTCTAAAAATTGAAAATGCAATATTAAAAATATTTACAAAACAAATTGTAAAGTCGTTGTCCCACTGGCTATCATAAGGTGAATGCACCAATTTGTAAGTTGCTCTGGATAAGAGCGTCTGCTAAATGACATAAATGTAAATGTAACTCTATCCTCTTTGTTTAAAACCAATGTCTGCCTCTGCCATAGACTCTATCCCACCGGCAATACCCCCTCAGGTAAAGTCCCACTTCTTAATAGAGTACACAGGTGTACACTATCACACCTTCTTCATGGACGCTTTCCTCGACCACAGCCGTGACCTATTTCACAATTTTACACTACAAAACTCATTGTCTGTGACACCACTCTGCACTACCCAAACTCTATGAACTAATCAGAGAAGCCAGCGTGCTGAGCCATTACTGGAGGATTTGTCAGGGTCAGACATTTGGTAGATAAGGGCCTCTGTCCCACTGATACACTGTGATGACTTTGTCTGCTCTGATTGCTCTGCAGGGCTGCGGCTTTGATGGCTTAGGCAGGGGGATAAGAAAGGGCCGTGGATGGAAATCTGGGCTCTGTTTTTGCCACCACTGTCTCTGTCAATTGATTTAATCTGGGAGCCTTCATAGAGGGATGTGTTTGTGTCTAAAGCTAGGGGAGCCAGGGAGGGAGGGAGAGAGAAGAGGCTGTTGGGATGGGTCCCTTTGGAGTATGCCCAATGCAGATGTAGCCTCTGCCTCTAGCCACGCTGCCATTTGGAGAGAGGGTGGTGTGCCAGTGCCTCTTGGGGTGGGTGGCAAATGTATTGACTGGGCTCACTTCAGAATGGGTTGCCAGACTGGGCACGGGCCACTTGCTGTGAGCACCTGCATTAGAATGATCCTGATGAAGAGGTAGAAACAACATAGTCAGTCAACACCATATAAATGATCTGTGTCTTAGGCTTCCAAAAATTATTACTGATATGTTTTTAATGATGCTGTTGTAAGAGATGGGCCTATGTAAACTTCTGCAAGTCTGACCTCTACAAGTTCTCCACAATGACTGAATCTTAGCAAGTGAGCGCCATCTTAGTTTGGCACTGCCATTGGACAAAATGTGTCTGTCATCAATTCTGAATATCAGCCCAACATAACCTAGCGTGCAATGAATAGATACAGTATGTGACTGCATAGGAAGGCTCATTGGTGCTTCCACGGAAAGCCACCTACTACAGAAAGATAAAACATTTCACAATCCATCACGCTCCAGGGTGGTTTTTGCCTTCACGTCTACAGGAAATATATCCTGTGACATTTCAGCACGTCTACAGGAAATATATCCTGTGACATTTCAGCGCATCATCTTGAATCATTAACATTCGCTGAGAGGAGGAGACAGGATTAATCAGTCCCTTCACCCTGGTGTCACCAACAACGACTTGTGACTACTCTGGGCTGTCAGAGAGATGCAGTCTAGAGCAAAACAGAGAAGCCAGCCGGCCCTTCCACTGTATACACACACACACTAATCCACCCTCCCTCACGCACACACACAAAAAGACACACACACACGCACACACTCTCTCACACACACACACACACACACACACACACACACACACACACACACACACACACACACACACACACACACACACACACACACACACACACACACACACACACACACACAAATCCTTGTAGTCTCTACAATAGAAAAATAACCTTACAACCTTACAGTCAGGTAGAACCTAACAGTCATGGTTATTCAACATACAAGCTTTCTCCTGAGGTTCTCATCTGAACAGAGAACCACAGAATTTATAACCTAGAGAGGTTATCACTCCACCAAAGTTAACCACATACTCTTTCATCAGTGACCTAAATAACTCAACCCATTCTACCACACTTCAGCATCCTCATCTTCTAATCCCTCCAGACGAAGAGCGAACATGGCTACCCTGAGTTAGTTAGCATATTAGTTAGCATATTTGCCTGTGCTCAGTCAACGTATAGCTATGAATTGTATGTGTGTGTGTGTTAGGGGATGAGTTGGTGAGAGAGAAATACTTTCCTGGCTCGTATGTGCAGGTGCATGTGGAGATATTGTATATATTTCACCCCCTCAATGTTGTTTTCCTTCTCTCCCCTTGGCTGCTCTTCTTCCACAGTGTGTGGTAGAGCAGGGTGATGAGTGGGGCCAATGCGCCGGGCAAAAACTGTGGAGGTAATGAAAACGATTGGCTGTCATTACCAGCACTACATGTCATAATGCAGGGGCTCCATAACAGCACCAGACAAGGGGCTTCAATCACTGCAGACACAGCAGAGTGGGGAGTCATTCCATCTTTACCTGGAGGGTAGAATTATCCCTTTGAAATGTTGCTCTAATGGTGTGGCCCATAGTATGGACATTCTCTAAAGGAAATGTGCCACTAGTTGTGGCTCTCAATGCCAGTCATCGACCAATCACTTGATTAGGTTCAATTGATCCGTTTATTGACGGATGATCTACGGATTGCATCGGCCGCAGTTGCTTTTTAGGATTCAGT
The DNA here is from genome assembly GCF_020615455.1 of Coregonus clupeaformis. Taxonomy (NCBI): domain Eukaryota; kingdom Metazoa; phylum Chordata; class Actinopteri; order Salmoniformes; family Salmonidae; genus Coregonus; species Coregonus clupeaformis. The sequence goes on along the minus strand of NC_059211.1, from coordinate 12,605,296 downwards.
AATGTATTAAAGCTTTTTAGGATTCATTAGTCAATGATCCAATTACTTTACATCAATATGGCTTTGACAAACCACTGCTCAAGGGACTTATGGCTTTGTTTGAACTCTCTGGTTTAGGTTTGGTAACGCTTTTCCCATGCCCCTAGGTGGATTATATGGAAGGTAACTAGCATCATCCACCAATCTGTTGCACCCACCGGGGTAAAGCTTGGCAAAAAAAGGCTCTCATTGGCTGTAGCAGTTTAAAGGTTAGCCGGGTTTGTTCTGAAATGCTGATCTGAAATGCTGAAGACGTTTTACAGTAGGATGTTGTTTCTACTTTGACACGGCTGTCACAGCGAGTCTTACATGTTTGATGTAGGACTGCTTAATCATGTTCCTCATCCTCCTTACTGTACTATAGTGGGATGTGAATCAAGTCCTCATGTGTTCCCACTGTATTACCTTGTCAAAGTTTACAACGTCTTTTTCGGTCTGCATACCCACAAGTAACTCCTTGTCGCATCATCATTCATTAAAATCCATCACTCACACGCTTTCCCCCTCGAACGTGGAGATGAAGAGCGGCTAAAAGTTAATTAGGGCGGTTTAGCGAACGCTGTGCGGTGCCAGAGACTCCGAACTGGTGAGAAGGAAGTGAGCGCATTATCTCTCTGTCAACTTCGCTTAATGACAACAATATTCAAATCCTAACCTACTTCTGGAGTGCTTCGTGAGCGGAGATATCCCAGAGAGGCAGAAGGAAGGAGGATTATAACGAGAACAAGACTGCCTCCTAATTAGCAGGTGATGAGCAGGCGGGTTACCTCTTCCTCTCTCTCTCTCCACCTCTCATATAATCAAAAAGGGGGAATCAAATAGCTTAGCTCGCTTTTCACGTTTTTTCGGCAGGGGGCGAAAAAGAGAAGTACCTTTTCTCCCCCTGCAGGCTGGAAACAACAGCGGCAGCGGGCGAAACTTCAACACCCACACCCAGTGGCTTTATTTCACAGACTTGCACGCACGCAGGAGCCAGGGAGCTACATTTAACACACACTCCTCAAAGCCCATGTGATGTCCTCCTCATTTTCTTCGTTATGTCATTGTTTACATTTACACACTCCCGGCTCCCCCACCTCCACCCGAGATAGAAGCCGGAGCTGTATTCATACCAGCAGCCTTGTTATTTCTCTTTTTTTCCCCCACTAGCTAGCTTTCGGGGTCAAAATAAATCTTATTTCCCTGTATTGTTGAGCTCTGACTGTGTGGGGTGTCTAAGGATTGAAATGTATGATAAGAGGAGGAAATGCTCCGCTAGGGATTTGGAAGCGAAAGGAGATCTCATTTTCAAAGGAAATAGCACTTTCGGATTTCCTCCAGCAGCATAGAATGTTTGTTTGGAGAAAGTGGCCCTTCTCTATCTGTTAGTACCTGATAGAAGCTGTAAATGCCAAAGCAGTTTGATGTTTCTTACGTCTGATTTGGAAAATTCTTAACTGGCTGACAGAATACATGGCAAGCTTTAGGAAGCATATAGGCATAGATGATTTACTGCACAAATTGACTCTTAATGAACTGATATTGATGTCACTACACAACATTCAAAAAAGCAATATAGTAATGAACAGTGCCTGGTAGAGACATTATACTTTGTTATGTTAATAATAATAATACAAATTATAATATAAAACTTTTATAGCCTCATGCAGCGTGACACATCTCCTTCGCATAGAGTTGATCAGGCTGTTGGTTGTGGTCTGTGGAATGTTGTCACACTCCTCATCAATGGGTGTGTGACGTTTCTGGATATTGGTGGGAACTGGAACACGCTGTCGTACACGTCAATCCAGTGCATCCCAAACATGCTCAATGGGTGACATGTCTGGTGACTATGCAGGCCATGGAAGAACTGGGACATTTTCAGCTTCCAGGAATTGTGTACAGATCCTTGCGACATGGGGCTGTGCATTATCATGCTGATACATGAGGTGATGGCGGCGGATGAATGGCACAACAATGACCCTCAGGATCTCGTCATGGTGGATCTCATCTGTGCATTCAAATTGCCATCGATAAAATGCAATTGTGTTTGTTGACTGTAACTTATGCCTGCCCATACCATAACCCACCGCCACCATGGGGCACTCTGTTCACAACGTTGACATCAGCAAACTGCTCACCCACACGATGCCATAAACACAGTCTGCCAGCTGCCCGGAAACATTTGAAATTTGGATTAATCCGTGAAGAGCACACTTCTCCAGCATGCCAGTGGCCATTGAAGGTGAACATTTGCCCACTGAAGTTGGATATGAAGCCGAAATGCAGTCAGGTCAAGACCCTGGTGAGGACGATGAGCACGCGATGAGCTTCCCTGAGATGGTTTCTGACAGTTTGTGCAGAAAGTCTTTGGTTGTGCAAACCCACAGTTTCATCAGCTCTCTGGGTGGCTCGTCTCAGACCATTCTGCAGGTGAACAAGCCGGATGTGGATGTCCTGGGCTGGCGTGGTTACAGGTGGTCTGCGGTTGTGAGGCCGGTTGGCCGTACTGCTAAATTCTCTAAAACAACGTCGGTGGTGGCTTATGGTAGAGAAATGAACATTCAATTATCTGGCAACTCTGGTGGACATTCCTGCAGTCAGCATGCCAATTGCACACTCCCTCAAAACTGGAGACATCTGTGGCATTGTGTTGTGTGACAAAACGGCACATTTTAGAGTGGCCTTTTAGTGTCCCCAGCACAAGGTGCAGCTGTGTAATAATCATGCTGTTTAATCAGCTTCTTGATATGCCACACCTGTCAGCTGGATGGATTATCTTGGCAAAGGAGAAATGCTCAGTAACAGGGATGTACATTATTTTGAAGAAATAAGCTTTTTGTGCGTATGGAACATTTCTGGGATCTTTTATTTAAGCTCATGAAACATGGGACCAACACGTTACATGTTAAGTTTATATTTTTGTTCAGTATAGAAGGAAATACTCTGTCCTCCCTCCTAAAAGGAAAGCAATCAAAAGTTACTGGAGCTCTACCTAGAAAGGGATTTTAATTGACTGTTATTTTTGCAGGGAGAGGCCATATTTTTAACAGAACACTTTGAAAAGGGGATTACCTTATGGTCTCTCCTTTCGTAATGGTCCTCTGTAGCTCAATTGGTAGAGCATGGTGCTTTTAAGGCCAGGGTAGTGGGTTTGATCCCTGGGACCACCCATATGTAAAAATGTATGCACGCATGACTTTAAGTCACTTTGGATAAAAGCGTCTGCTAAATGGCATATTATATTATAAAGGCAGACTATTTGTGGAATTTGATAGCCATTTTTCCATTCCTGATCTGGACATTCATGGCAGTTGTCAATTGGTATTACACACCAACTAAAAAAACATTTGGGTTAGGGCAAAAAAGTACAGATTACTGTATTGCACAATATACAAAGGTTTTTGAGAAAGATATTTTGAAAAATACATTTTTTATTGGGGAAATATATTTATTGGTTCTCCTAATTTTGATAAGAGAGATGATAATGTAATAAATTTAAGTTTATTTGTTGATGTAAAAATCTAAATTTACCGATTTTAAGGTTGTGTCGTTAGATTTGGGGTGGGGTCGCCAGAAATAATGTCCAACAAATGGGGTCCCCAGAAATATGTTTCAATACCACTGAGGTAGATGTTGTGAGTTTATTGCAGATATCTTACCGCACACTTAAAGTACCATGTACACAACGGTGCACTGACAGGACTTTTAGAGTGCTAAACTATTTAACATTTCAAAGCACAGCTTCATCGACTTAAAACGCAGTAAAGGTGCAAATGAGCTATCTCTAACTCCTTTATGAAACCCACTAGTTGTTCCTTTAGCTTACATGCATCGTTTTCCCCCTTTTTTTAAACTGAAGCCTTTCTCCAAATGGATAAACGGTTCCTAATGAGGGTTGATTGCTCGAAAAGGTATTTTGGATTTCTCCAAAACTTAAGAGCCTTTACTTTTTTGTGCTTCCCCGCTGACCTCTCTGTTACTGTAGGTTAATTGAACCCTTAATCAAAGCAATCTCCCTCTCAGATCCTCGTAGAGTGGTAGAGTAATCTGCCTTCCAAAGCCTCTCTAAATGCGGCATTGGAAAATAAGCGTTAGAAAAGTTCCCGACCAGCGACACAGAGAGCTATGGCTAGAATCATAAATCAGGAAGCCGAGCTGATTGATTTCTACCTAAACTGGTCGGTCAGTTAACTGTCACAGAGGTCACATGAAAATTAGTTGTCTGGTCTGAGAGTTAGCGAGACAAAGTTTACTAGTTGCCTTTCAGGGTTAGGCTACATTTTGATATCCACTCCCTGTCTTATAATAACACTGTGGCTGTCGCACGGACAGTGCCCTTGTCTCCATGGCAGCATAGTGTGCTTTGCTTGGCCAAGGCTGGTTTGACTCAGTGCAGGCTGCCTGTGTCTTCTGCTGTTGGCACTGAGTCAGGGCAGGGGGGTCTGCTGTCGCCTCACATAGTCAGGAGCGGCACCTCAGCAGATGTGACGTGGGTGATGGTGAGAGTCTGGACGGACACCAGCCTGACAGAGAGCACAGCTGCCCCTCAGTTGGACAACAACTTCCGTTTGGTGTGTGTGTGTGTGGTCTTTGGCGCTGCTGTCCACTTATCGGGCGCCAACATCCCTTCCAACCTACGATCGCTTACAGGATTGATGCGTCCCTGTCACATTGAGAAAGAACCATGTACTTTAACATAACATTCATATCATTATTTTTTTCAGTGACTTGATATACAAAATGATATGCCGTGGCAAATAATGAGATCAATCGTAAAAATTGGGTCACAAACAAACCCCTTAGAAGTATATTGATTTCATGGTTTCTCTAATGGTAATGGCAGGTAGCTTAGTGGGTAAGTGTGTTGTGCCAGTAACTGAAAGGTCGCTGGTTCTAATCCCTGAGACGACTAGTTGAAAAATCTGTTGATGTGCCCTTAAGCAAGGCACTTAACCCTAGTTGCTCTGGATAAGAGCATCTGCTAAATGACTAAAATGTAATTTTTAATCACATCATCACTCCCTGAATGACACGATCATTTCATTTTAGTATCTTAGCCTTTGTTGTATATTACCATCTTAGGTAGTGAACCTGTTCCCGACCAACCTGGGCTATATGGTCTCTGTTCAGAACCACCTTGAGCTCTGGGTGGCATTCACTAGATACCAAATGGAAGCAAACGGGCCTAATCGGGGAAGGACTACCTACCTCCCTGAAGCAGTAAGATATGCTTGTTTTCCGTTTCCAAATGTTTTGCTACGTGTGCACTGATGAATACAACCCAGGAAGGCTGCTCATGTCAGCGTGGAGGATCCGAGCCCATTGTGAATTCCATGCGATGATTAAGGGTGTATTCAAGAGAGTGTTCATGCTGTCTTATCTCAGCCCTGAGCCAAATTGCTCTCTTTTTCCAGGACCCGGGATGCTCGAGTGCCAGCGTATTATATGAGACAATCCCAAATGGGTGTGACAGTGCTTTATTATTTATTCATGCACTTACCTTTATTTTATGTTTCTCCCGTTCTCCTGAAGCATTGCAAACCATACTGAAACTGAACAATTGCAAATATCAGTGACTGTCAAGGATGTTTGAATTCTGTCCTTGAAGCATACATCTTTAATTATGGGATGGATTTGAGTTGAGGCAACAGAGGTCCTACTGGTGTCTTCCCAAGGGCTCTGACTGTCTATGGAGCTAACTGCCCCCTTTTTGCAAAACCAGGGTTTTGGTCTTCAAAATCTCTCTCTCTCTCTCTCTCTCTCTCTCTCTCTCTCTCTCTCTCTCTCTCTCTCTCTCTCTCTCTCTCTCTCTCACTGTAGTACCCTTCCTCCTCTCCCACAGTTTTCAATGCAGTGCAAACAGAAGGATCCTTAAACAAACACCGGGTGCTTCTGTTGCCTCGCATGGTCTGTCTATGCCTGCTTGTCTTCCAGTCTCTCTCTTTTTGTGGAGGTAAATCTGGCCTCTCGTGGAGTCAAGGGGGGTAGCATATGTTCTGACAGCTCTGTGGCCCTGGAATGGGTTCTGACAAGCCCGCTGACAGAGAGACACAGGCTAAAGGAGGCCAAGTCTTCAAAGCAGGGGAGTGATAAATGAAGCTGACGTGAAGCATGTAGCTGGGCCTAGGTTCCTACACACACACACACACACGTAGTAGACTTCACTCCCCTTGAGTGCTACTGCTCAGGGAGCCTCTACCTCAAACATAGCCTCCTCCTCTCACTCCCACTGAGGTCTTGGTTGGCTCTTCAGGCACCAGAGCACCGTACCGCTGTGAGCCACCAGGGGAGTTTAGTGGTTCTCGCAGGAGAGGGCCGTTTGGAAAATGGCCTGTAGACTCTGCCTTCTTTAGAGAGACTGTGCATGTAGCATTCTAGACTTGTTCAGTCTCGACTGTGAATTTCTCACTTACCACTTCCACAAGCTCTTAAAGTTGCATGGTTGTGACATCGTTATGTCATTCTGACAACAAGAGAGTACATGGACAGTAGAGGAGCAAGAGGAACTGTGGGTTAGTACTTGTGTCAGTCACTGCCCATTACCATCACTGAAATAGTTTTGTATATTGCACAGTGCATAATACACTTTTCTATCATATGGATAAGCTTATATGAGCGGTTATGTCCTTGACCTCTGTCCCACACCTCAATTCAGTCAAGTGAAAAACTATTTAAAAGCCCTCACAAACACAGAGCCCTTGTTGGAAGAATGCCTCTTCAGCATCTAAAAAGAAACGCAAATGTGGTAATGGAAATTAAAAATTAAAGCGTCGTAAAACCACACATTAAGCTTCTGAAATTATTCTAAACACAGTTGTTGACAAATGGTAATTAAAAGATTTGTTAATGCCTTGCATGATAAAAACCACTGCAGGCATTTAACATGAAAATTCAGCAAATTGCTTTCTGCCACTGCTATTCCTCCAGTTTAGCCACCGCTATTCCTCCATGCTGTTATCATAATATTAAAGAGTTGTCACTTCCCCTGTAATGAAATGCACAATGTAAAGCATTCGCATTTTTCACAGACTATCTTGTTTATGCCAAAATTAGCTATTATTTAGGTCTGGGAAATGCCAGGGACCTCACGATACGATATTATCACAATACTTAGGTGCCGGAAACGATATGTATTGCAATTCTCACAATTCTGTATGTATTGTGATTTGATACTGTGATTTTATTACGATTTGATGTTCCAAACAAATTGCTCACTATACACTGGAACACCTTCCTAATATTGAGTTGCACCCCCCCCTTTTGCCCTCAGAACAGCCTCAATTCGTCGGGGCATGGACACTACAAGGTGTCGAAAGCGTTCCACAGGGATGTTGGCCCATGTTAACTCCGATGCTTCCCACAGTTGTGTCAAGTTGGCTGGATGTCCTTTGGGAGGTGGACCATTCTTGATACACATGGGAAACTGTTGAGTGTGAAAAACCCAGCAGCATTGCATTTCTTGACACAAACCTGTGTGCCTGGCACCTACTACCATACCCCGTTCAAAGGCACTTAAATATTTTGTCTAGCCCATTCACCCTCTGAATGGCACACATACACAATCCATGTATCAATTGTTTCAATTGGCGCAGGTAAAGCCTACTAGCGCTAGCTAATGCTACCTTAGCTAGTGCTAACGCTAACTAAATAAAATCTATAATGATAATAATATTGCGATCTGTAACTGTATCGATTTTTCGCTCCATCACTACAATTATTTTCCGAAATACGTACTGCTTTCTGAGAATGGTAATACAATTTCCTCAGAGGGAGGTTGGTCACTCACAGCAGGAGTGTGTTTCTCTGTGAGGTGGGATCCATTTGTGACGTGTGCTTTGAAACTATTCTTATCACTTGATGATAGCCCTTTATCATCCCATCTCACCATGTCTTAGTATTTCACAACAATATACTGTCTGTCTGTTGCATGAGGCACAGGTCAACAGATATAATCACAGTGACAGAATTCTAAACCACACAAAGGATGCAGGATGTAGGGTTCTGTGGTAATCCAGAGAAAGGTGATATAATAGCCACAAACCTATCTTCAAATCAGTATCCTTCATCAAGAATTTCTGAAAGAATTTGAATGAAGTCATTACTTAATGATATATAAGGTTTCATATCACGTATTCTAATGTTTTATGTATCAAACACTGACATATTCCTACTACAACAGAGTTCTCTTGTGTAGTGACATTATTAGGTCCCCATGAGAAGGATTAGCATAAAAGCTCTGAATAATTACTTAAACGATAAATATTTAGAATAGCCCTATACCCTTAACCTGCATTCGTTGTAGTGCCTCAACAGATTCACTAGTATTTGAAAAGCATTCGTTAATTGATTCCCTACACTAAGTTGACATTCATGGTATGCAGAATAGACTAATAATTTCACTTTATATGGGTTCGCTTGTTATCTTTGTTAGTGAGCCATCAGCTGCATAGAGTTAGATAATGCAAACAGACATCAAAGGCAGCCTGTGAAAACATGTATCAGCGATCTGCTATATAAAATGTAATGAACATGTGTACAGTTCAATTAAGTACATTTTTTGAGTGAAAGGCACTCTAGATGCTTTAGCACTAGCAATCGTTGTTGGTATTGGTTCAATGTTCCTAGTTCTGCCATATCTCCGTTTGTTAATCTGCTATGAGTGGAGACCCTGGGGGAAGCAGTGATGTGGCTCTTCCTTCTCTTCTCTACTCTGTCGACTCAAAGTAAGGGGTGTCTGTTGAAGCAGGGTGTTCTGACTGAAACGGTACGTCCCATATGGTGGTGGGTATTTAAAGCACACGGATCAGAGTAAATAAAAAGTGCCAGCTTGCCCGTAGAGCCTTTTTTGTATTGCGTGCAGATTGCAGCGCTCACTGGCTTTTCAACGAACAGCTGCCATCTTGACGGCAGAGTCATTTCTTTTTGCAAGGTGCACAGAATTAGGCTGCCTACCTGGAGACAGAGCGGCAGATAAATGCACTATTTTGGTGGAAAGTGACAAGGACTTTTTCATCCTGCATTCCTCTGCTTGTTGGAGGCTGAGAGCCGACCTCAATTAATAAAACAATCCACCCATTTAATAAAACAATCCACCCAATTAATAAAACAATCCTCCCAAAGCTGGAAAAGTCAGAAGTAGGTCAGGGGACTTCACCTCACACCGGGATTTCTGGAGAGGAGACACTGAATACACTGAGTGAGATTGTGTTATCTTTTACACTTTGAATTGAAGCTCCAGGCTATGCTTAAATAGATGCACAGTTTGTGGGAACATAGAATTGGAGCTGGAAATACTTTTTAGTTGTATTTTGAGGCAAACATTGAGTACTTTTCTGCTTTTCTAATCAGTCGACCATTTTGTTACCAGCTTGCTTAGCCTATATGTTCTGATGTTTTGTGAATGTTCTTGATATGGTGTTCAGTAACCACTGGTGCCCAAGACATTAGCAACACTGTAGCCACTGTAGATGTTTATTTTCAATTCACAAACTGTAGAATAGAAAGGTTCAGAAATTTTGTAAAACATCACAGTACAGTTGAAAAATATATGGCAAATAGAAATCCAATATGGATGGTGTTAAGAGATAGATGGGAGGTATTGAATGGAGCTGAAGGATGGGACTAATGACAACAATTAATAACAACAAGATAACTAGTGTAAGACATGCTGTGTCCATAATAAGTATATAGGTTATATTTTGTGAGCTTTTGTGAAAGAGCACAGTTAGAACGATATGGCATATAGAAGCATACCAGATGGACATCATGAAAATGATCGGAGGAAGTTCAGGAGTAAAAACTAAGAAAATATAATTAGTGACTGTGTCCATAAAATTTATATAGTATGTATAAGCATGAAGTAGAGGCCTAAGCATTGTTGTTTACTAGTTTACTCCAATTAGGGAGGGGATGGTGGGGTTGGAAAGCAATAAAGGGAAATATATATCTTTTTAAAGGATATGTATGTATGTATAAAAAAAAACATATGGGGGATTGGAAGTGATGCAGACAATTACATTGATGGAAGTTACAATCTATCTGCAATATTAAAGCTGATCTACCCCCTAAAAAAAAAAAAAAGCACACAATAAGACAAAATGGAGTTGAGCCGCAACACAAAATGGATGAATGTCTCACACTGTTGGCTATGTGTTATGCCATGAATAGCACTTTTTGTTTGTGTGCCAATCAACTCCTAGGGCCTAGCACTCAACCCAGCACAGTGGCCAGTGGCCAGAACCTTGTACAGTGACCACAACAATGCACTCAGAACCAACACATCAGCAAGCTTGCTCAAATATCAAAGTCTGCTAGCTTGCAGCACTTTACAATTATAACCCCTGCATGCAACTGAATTCATACACATTTATTGTAACACCACGTACATGCATGCTATTAATCTTTCTTCCCAAATCAATAATGTCCTTGATGGTGGTCTACAGATAAAAGGGCAAAGTCATGTAAAAAGGAGAAAAGTCGTGAGAAACCGAATTGGCCAGTCAGCTTTTTAATTGTTGCCGTTGGGTAATTCTCTTCCCGGTTGAAAATAATTAGAGGCGAGTCGGCCTGTCTGAGAAGTGTGTCTGGAGCGATGCTCTGGGGCCATGTTAGCCTGAGCCATCTCTGATTAGAAGATTAATAGTCTCATTAATTCCTCAGAGCAGAGGCAGCAGGAGAAGAATGAGACCTGTACCAGTCAACAGTCCAAAGCAATATATTGGGAAGCATGCAGATGGTAGTTGGGGCCTTTGGGCAATTGTGAAACAGGCCGATCTCCCAGATGTCAAACCTATTTGCTTAATAGGGAAGCATATGTCTTTGACAAGTGATGATGTACTTAATGTCAATACAGAATTGGGAAAATAGCTTCAGGCTTGCACACATCGCAACGAATGTGGATCTAGCGTTCGTCTGCCGATTGTTCAGCGCAATGTGTTTTAGGGAACACCTGACTGCTGACATTTTCACGTGATTTTACATCTAAAATCGGTGTGCACTCCATTCGCAAATAACAGCCGGCACTCTGTTCAGAGATGCTAAGTACTCTTGGTCAGCAAACGCGTCTAATAATAATGCAATTATTAGACAAGCTATCATATGAGTTGTTAGGGCCAATGATAATTGTGCTGGTATAGAGCCTGGGATGTTTAAAGAGAAGCAGAGATCCTTGACAAGGTTATGAACCGAATGGTGGCATGCCAATGCCACGATTCACAGACGGACACAGAGCTCCAGCACACATTCGTCCAACTGTTGCTCCGCGAACCAGCCAAAATATTTTGCTGTGCGACCAGGAGTTTTTTAAATTAAATCTCCCAGATAATAATTGTTGTAATGATAAGGCTTCACTGTACTGTTGTTTCCGAGTGCCCTAGCAACAAGCGAGTGCAAATTTGTTAGCGTCATGCTTGCACCATTACTACAGCGAAACGTCTTGCTTCAACCAGGTCAAAAGATCTGACCCATATTACCCACGCAACATTTTTATCTTCCTATAGCTGGGACCGCATTTCATAAACCATGTCATAGGCCGTTCTGAAACCACTCACGCTTTGACGTCATTAACAATTTCTTTACACTTTGTTCAGTCATGTTAGCTCATTGGCTAGCTAGCTAACAACCTGGTAACTTTACCAGTATAGCCAAACATTTGGGGGCACAGAAAAAAAGAAAAAGGGATAGCTTCTTCAGGAGATCAAGATCATAGCAATGAATTAAAGACAGATCTCTTGCATGTGGTCATCACAAACTGCAAGAATTGAAAGAAAGGCGCCGGAGGAGATGGCTGCCATTTTAATTGTGCGATTATGTGTGTTTTTTTTGCGTTATTTGTAATTTATTCTGTACATAATGTTTCTGCCACCGTCTCTTATGACCAAAAAGAGCTTCTGGATATCAGAACAGCGATTGCTCACCTCGTATTGGATGAAGATTTTTTCTTCAACGAGTCGGACGCGAAGGGTATTCTACAGACACCCGTCAAGGCCCAAATCCCAAAGCCTTGTAAGGATCTGACAGCGAGCGAGTAATCTGCCTCTTCCGTAAGTCCTATTATCCAACATACAATCATTGGAAAACAAAATGGACGATCAAGGATATCCTACCAACGGGACATTAAAAACTGTAAAATCTTATGTTACACCGAGTCGTGGCTGAACGACAACATGGATAACATACAGCTGGCAGGATATACGCCACATTGGCAGGATAGAACGGCTGACTCCGGTAAGACAATGGGTGGTGGTCTGTGTATATTTGTAAACAACAGCTGGTAAACAAAATCTAATATTAAGAAAGTCTCAAGGTTTTGCTCGCCTGAGGTACAGTATCTCATGATTAGCTGTAGACCACACTATTTAGAGATTTTTCTTCTATATTATTCGCAGCTGTCTATTTACCACCACAAACCGATGATGGCACTAAGACTGCATTCAATGAGTTGAATAAGGCCATAAGCAAACAGGAAAACGCTCATCCAGAGGCAGCACTCCTAGTGGCCTGGGAATTTAATGCAGGAAAACTTAAATCCATTCTACCTCATTTCTACCAGCATGTTAAATGTGCAACCAGAGGGAAGCTCTCCCTCGCCCTCCATTTGGCAAATCTGACCATAATTATATCCTCCTGATTCCTGTTTATAAGCAAAAACTAAAGCAGGAAGCACCAGTGACTCGGTTAATAAGGAAGTGGTCAGATGTAGCAGATGCTAAGCCACAGGACTGTTTTGCTAGCACAGACTGGAATATGTTCCGGGATTCTTCCGATGACATTGAGGAGTACACCACATCAGTCACTGGCTTCATCAATAAGTGCATCGAGGATGTCGTCCCCACAGTGACCGTACGTACATACCCCAACCAGAAGCAATGGATTACAGGCTACATCTGCACTGAGCAAAAAGGTAGAGCTGCCGCTTTCAAGGAGCGGGACTCTAAACCAGACGCTTATAAGAAATCCCTTCTATCCTCGCTTCAAGGTAATCAACACTGAATCATGCATGAGAGCATGAGCTTTAGCCGTATCCTTATTCTACTCCTCCTCTGTTCCTCTGGTGATGTAGAGGTTAACCCAGGCCCTGTAGTCCCCAGTATCACTCCTACTCCCCAGGCGATATCATTTGTTGACTTCTGTAACCGTAAAAGCCTTGATTTCTTGCACGTTAACATCAGAAGCCTCCTCCCTAAGTTTGAGTTATTCTCTGCGTTACAACACACTCCACCAACACTGATGTTCTAGCAGTGTCTGAATCCTGGCTTAGGAAGGCCACCAAAAATTCAGAAATGTCCATCCCCAACTACAACATTTTCCGTCTCGATAGAACTGCCAAAGGGGGTGGGGTTGCAATCTACTGTAGAGATAGCCTGCAGAGCTCTATCATACTATCCAGGTCTGTGCCCAAACAGTTTGACCTTCTACTTCTAAAAATTCACCTTTCCAGAAAAAAGTATCTCACTGTTGCCGCCTGCTACAGACCCCCCTCAGCCCCGAGCTGTGCCCTGGACACCATATGTGAACTGATTGCCCTCAGAGTTCGTACTGCTTGGTGACCTAAACTGGGATATGCTTAACACCCCGGCCAACCGGCAATCTAAACTAGATGCCCTCAATCTCACACAAATGATCAACGAACCTACCAGGTACAACCCTAAATCTGTAAACATGGGCACCCTCATAGATATCATCCTGACAAAAGTACACCTCCGCTGTCTTCAACCAGGATCTCTGCGATCACTGCCTTATTGCCTGCGTCCGTAATGGGTCCGCGGTCAAACGACCACCCCTCATCACTGTCAAACGCTCCCTAAAACACTTTAGCGAGCAGGCCTTTCTAATTGTCATGGCCCGGGTATCCTGGATGGATATTGACCTCATTCCGTCAGTAGAGGATGCCTGGTTGTTCTTTAAAAGTGCTTTCCTCTCAATCTTAAATAAGCATGCCCCATTCAAAAAATTCAGAACTAAGAACAGATATAGCCCCTGGTTCTCCTCAGACTTGACTGCCCTTGACAGCACAAAAACATCCTGTGGCGTGCTGCATTAGCATCGAACAGCCTCCGCGATATGCAACTTTTCAGGGAAGTCAGGAACCAAGATACACAAGCAGTTAGGAAAGCAAAGGCTAGCTTTTTCAAACTGAAATTCGCATCCTGTAGCACTTACTCCAAAAGGTTTTGGGACACTGTAAAGTCCATGGAGAATAAGAGCACCTCCTCCCAACTGCTAGGAAACACTGTCTCCACCGATAACTCTACAATAATCGAGAATTTCAACAAGCATTTTGCTACGGCTGGCCATGCTTTCCACCTGGCTACCACTACCCCGGCCACCAGCTCTGCACCCTCCGCTGCAACTTGCCCATGCCCCCCTCTTCTCCTTCACACAAATTCAGACAGCTGTTGTTCTGAAAGAGCTGAAAAATCTGGACCCCTACAAATCAGCTGGGCTAGACAATCTGGACCCTTTCTTTCTAAAATTAGCCGCCGAAATTGTCGCAACCCCTATTACTAGCCTGTTCAACCTCTCTTTTGTAACGTCTGAGATCGCCAGAGATTGGAAAGCTGCCGCGGTCATCCCCCTCTTAAAAGGGGGTGACACTCTAGATCTAAACTGTTACAGACCTATATCTATCCTGCCCTGCCTTTCGAAAGTATTTGAAAGCCAAGTTAACAAACAGATCACCGACCATTTCGAATCCCACCGTAACTTCTCCGCTATGCAATCCGGTTTCCGAGCTGGTCATGGGTGCACCTCAGCCACGCTCAAGGTCCTAAACAATATTATAACCGCGATCGATAAAAGACAGTACTGCGCAGCCGTCTTCATCGACCTGACCAAGGCTTTCGACTCTGTCAACCACCACATTCTTATTGGCAGACTAAATAGCCTTGGTTTCTCAAATGACTGCCTCGCCTGGTTCACCAACTACTTCTCAGATAGAGTTCAATGTGTCAAATTGGAGGGCCTGTTGTCTGGACCTCTGGCAGTCTCTATGGGGGTGCCACAGGGTTCAAATCTCGGGCCGACTCCATTCTCTGTGTATATCAATGATGTTGCTCTTGCTGCTGGTGACGCTCATATCCACCTCTATGCGGACGACACCATTTTGTATACATCTGGACCTTCATTGGACACTGTGTTAACAAACCTCCAAACGAGCTTCAACGCTATACTACACTCCTTCTGTAGTCTCCAACTGCTCTTAAACACTAGTATAACTAAATGCATGCTCTTCAGCCAAACGCTGCTTGCACCCGCCCACCCGACTAGAATCACTACTCTCGGCGGGTCTGACCTAGAGTATGTGGACAACTACAAATACCTAGGTGTCTGGTTAGACTGTAAACTCTCCTTCCAGACTCACATTAAGCATCTCCAATCAAAAGTTAGATCTAGAATCGGCTTCCTATTTCGCAACAAAGCCTCCTTCACTCATGCTACCAAACATGCGCTCATAAAACTGACTATCCTACCGATCCTTGACTTCGGCGATGTCATTGACAAAATAGCCTCCAACACTCTACTCAGCAAATTGGATGTAGTCTATCACAGTGCCATCCATTTTGTCACCAAAGCCCCATATACTACCCACCATTGTGACCTGTACGCTCTTGTTGGCTGGCCCTCACTACATACAGTGGGGGAAAAAAGTATTTAGTCAGCCACCAATTGTGCAAGTTCTCCCACTTAAAAAGATGAGAGAGGCCTGTAATTTTCATCATAGGTACACGTCAACTATGACAGACAAAATGGAGAAAAAAAATCCTGAAAATCACATTGTAGGATTTTTAATGAATTTATTTGCAAATTATGGTGGAAAATAAGTATTTGGTCAATAACAAAAGTTTCTGAATACTTTGTTATATACCCTTTGTTGGCAATGACACAGGTCAAACATTTTCTGTAAGTCTTCACAAGGTTTTCACACACTGTTGCTGGTATTTTGTCCCATTCCTCCATGCAGATCTCCTCTAGAGCAGTGATGTTTCGGGGCTGTCGCTGGGCAACACGGACTTTCAACTCCCTCCAAAGATTTTCTATGGGGTTGAGATCTGGAGACTGGCTAGGCCACTCCAGGACCTTGAAATGCTTCTTACGAAGCCACTCCTTCGTTGCCCGGGCGGTGTGTTTGGGATCATTGTCATGCTGAAAGACCCAGCCACGTTTCATCTTCAATGTCCTTGCTGATGGAAGGAGGTTTTCACTCAAAATCTCACGATACATGGCCCCATTCATTCTTTCCTTTACACGGCTCAGTCGTCCTGGTCCCTTTGCAGAAAAACAGCCCCAAAGCATGATGTTTCCACCCCCATGCTGCACAGTAGGTATGGTGTTCTTTGGATGCAACTCAGCATTCTTTGTCCTCCAAACACGACGAGTTGAGTTTTTACCAAAAAGTTCTATTTTGGTTTCATCTGACCATATGAGATTCTCAAAATCCTCTTCTGGATCATCCAAATGCACTCTAGCAAACTTCAGACGGGCCTGGACATGTACTGGCTTAAGCAGGGGGACACGTCTGGCACTGCAGGATTTGAGTCCCTGGCGGCGTAATGTGTTACTGATGGTAGGCTTTGCTACTTTGGTCCCAGCTCTCTGCAGGTCATTCACTAGGTCCCCCCGTGTGGTTCTGGGATTTTTGCTCACCGTTCTTGTGATCCTTTTGACCCCACGGGGTGAGATCTTGCGTGGAGCCCCAGATCGAAGGAGATTATCAGTGTTCTTGTATGTCTTCCATTTCCTAATAATTGCTCCCACAGTTGATTTCTTCAAACCAAGCTGCTTACCTATTGCAGATTCAGTCTTCCCAGCCTGGTGCAGGTCTACAATTTTGTTTCTGGTGTCCTTTGACAGCTCTTTGGTCTTGGCCATAGTGGAGTTTGGAGTGTGACTGTTTGAGGTTGTGGACAGGTGTCTTTTATACTGATAACAAGTTCAAACAGGTGCCATTAATACAGGTAACGAGTGGAGGACAGAGGAGCCTCTTAAAGAAGAAGTTACAGGTCTGTGAGAGCCAGAAATCTTGCTTGTTTGTAGGTGACCAAATACTTATTTTCCACCATAATTTGCAAATAAATTCATTAAAAATCCTACAAAGTGATTTTCTGGATTTTTTTTCTCAATTTGTCAGTCATAGTTGACGTGTACCTATGATGAAAATTACAGGCCTCTCTCATCTTTTTAAGTGGGAGAACTTGCACAATTGGTGGCTGACTAAATACTTTTTTTCCCCACTGTATTTGTCGCCAAACCCACTGGCTCCAGGTAATCTATAAATCACTGCTAGGCAAATCCCCGTCTTATCTAAGCTCACTGGTCACCATAGCAACACCCACCCGTAGTCTGCGCTCCAGCAAGTATATCTCACTGGGCATCCCCAAAGCCAACACCTCCTTTGGCCACCATTCCTTCCAGTTCTCTGCTGCCAATGTCTGGAACGAACTGCAAAAATCTCTGAAGCTGGAGACTCTTATCTCCCTTACTAACTTTAAGCATCAGTTGTCAGAGCAGCTTACCGATCACTGCACCTGTACACAGCCATTCTGAAATTAGCCCACCCAACTACCTCACCCCCTTATTGTTATTTATTTTGCTAATTTTCACCCCAGTGTCTCTATTTGCACATCATCTTTTGCACATCTATCATTCCAGTGTTAATACGAAATTGTAACTATTTTGCACTATGGCCTATTTATTGCCTTACCTCCATAACTTACTACATTTGCACACACTGTATATATATTTTCTGTTGTATTTTTGACTATATGTTTTGTTTACCACATATGTAACTCTGTGTTGTTGTTTTTATCGCACTGCTTTGCTTTATCTTGGCCAGGTCGCAGTTGTAAATGAGAACTTGTTCTCAACTGGCTTACCTGGTTAAATAAATAAATAAAAAATAGGAAAACAGTGCTTTTACATAATGTATAAACATAATATTCCACAAAATACAGGTATTCTTATCAACATTTAAGCCTTTATAATAAACAAATGTATTTACAGTTTAACATATTAGTTTCTAGGGCACAACATGTGTTTCAAAAGTAGCTAGAATTCATATATTGACCCAATATAGGCTGTATCTCAATTAATTAAAAAAATGTTATTTTCTGTTGCTGCTAAATTTCATGTGGTGCTCCACCTGTGATAGGTGATTTAAAGGAGTCAGGCGCAGGAGGGTAAATTACAGAATACAGAGTTTATTCCGTAGTACAGAGTTACGCTGGATAGCATCAAACAGTCCAGTGTGCAAAACATTTTGCGCACTGGAACAAAACAGGCACACAGGGAAAATATACCCTGGCAATACAAAATACACGTAGCTTAACCGAGTTATTCTCTCCTCACATTAAACAATCACCCACAAGGACAAGGGGGGCAGAGGGAACACTTATACATGTACTAATTAGGGGATATGAACCAGGTGTGTGTAATAGACAAGACAAAACAAATGGAATGATGAGATATGGAGTGGCAGTGGCTAGAAGGCTGGTGACAACGAACGCAGAAGCCTGCCCGAACAAGGAGAGGAGGCAGCTTCGGAGGAAGTCGTGACAGTACCCCCCCCACCCCCCACCCCACTTGACACCGGCCTCCGGGACGGCCAGGAGGACGCGGCACAGGGCTAACCGGATGGCGACGGTGGAAATCCCACAACAGGGAGGGATCGAGAATATCCCAGCACCATTCCTCCGGACCGTACCCAGAGGAGGCGGAGGGACCTCCCACATCTCAGACTCCTGGAGCGGACCAGCCAACACCGGCTTGAAGAGATACACATGAAACGAGGGGTTAATACGATAATCTTTGGGGAGTAATAACCTATAGGTAACCTTGTTGATCCTCCTCAGGACTTTGAACAGCCCAACAAACCGGGGGCTCAGTTTCCAATAGAGCAGGCGGAAGGGCAGATTCCAGGTCGAGAGCCAGACCCGATCACCCGGTACGAAGACCGGGGTCTCACTGCGGTGGCGGTCAATGAGCCTTCTGACAATGCACGGCGCATTGGAAGTGGATGTGAGCAGCGTTCCACGTCTCCTCCGCGCACCAAAACCAGTCATCCACCGCAGGAGCCTTGGTCTGGCTCTGGTGCCACGGTGCCAGAACCGGTTGGTAACCTAAAACACATTGGAATGCAGTTAGGTTAGTGGAGGAGTGACGGAGAGAGTTCTGGGCATATTCGGCCCATGGCAAGAACACCGACCACTCCCCCGGCCGGTCCTGGCATTAGGACTGCAGGAACCTATTCACATCCTGATTTACCTGTTCCACCTGCCCATTAGACTCTGGGTGGAAACCAGAGGTCAGGCTGACAGAGACCCCCAGATGTTCCATGAACGCCCTCCAGACCTTGGATGTGAACTGGGGACCCCGGTCAGACACTTTATCCTCTGGTACCGCGTAGTGCCGGAAGACGTGTGTAAACAGGGCCTCCGCAGTCTGTAGGGCCGTTGGAAGACCGGGCAGAGGAAAGAGGCGGCAGGCCTTGGAAAAGTGGTCCACAACGACCAGGATGGTGTTGTTACCTTGAGAGAGGGGAAAATCAGTAAGGAAATCAATACTAAGGTGAGACCATGGTTGTTGAGAAACTGGTAAAGGCTGTAACTTACCCGCTGGGAGGTGCTTAGGTGCCTTACTCTGGGCGCACACCGAGCAGGAGGAGACATACACCCTCACGTCCTTAGCCAAGGTAGGCCACCAGTACTTTCCGGTCAGGCAGTGCACTGTACGACCGATACCTGGGTGACCAGAGGAGGGTGACGTGTGTGCCCAGTAGATAAGACGGTCACGGACAAGAGCAGGCATGTACTGCAACCCAGCTGGACACTAAGGTGGAGATGGCTCTGTGCGTAACGCCTGCTCTATATCCGCATCCATCGCCCATGCCACCGGCGCCACAATGCAGTATGGGTATGGGGGTGTTGTCTCTGGGCCTCTCCTCTGTGTCATACAGCCGTGACAGTACGTCTGCCTTCACGTTCTTCGTACCTGGGATGTACGATAGAGTGAAATCAAACCGAGTGAAGAGTAGGGCCCACCTGGCCTGGCGAGGATTCAGCCTCCTCGCTGCCTGGATGTACTCCAGGTTATGGTGGTCCAGACGGGGAAAGGGTGTTTCGCCCCTTCGAGCCTGTGCCTCCACACGGTCAGGGCTCGAACAACAGCCAACAGCTCCCGATCACCAACGTCGTAGTTCTGCTCCGCCGGGCTGAGTTTCTTGGAGAAGAAGGCACAGGGGCGGAGCTTGGGTGGCGTGCCCGAACGTTGAGATAGGACAGCGCCTATCCCTACCTCGGACGCATCCACCTCCACTACGAACGGTAGTGATGGCTCGGGGTGGGCCAGTACCGGGGCTGAGGTGAACAGACCCCTCAGGTTACTGAAGGCCCTGTCAGCCTCAGCAGACCAGCGGAGCCGGGACGGCACACCCTTCAACAGGGATGTAATGGGAGTTGCGACCTTGCCAAAGCCCCAGATAAACCTCCAATAGTAGTTGGCAAAGCCAATTAAGCACTGCACCTCCTTAACCGTGGTTGGAGTCGGCCAATTACGCACAGCTGAAATGCGATCTCCATCCATTTACACAACTGAGGTGTTAATGCGGTATCCAAGGAAGGAGACGGACTGTTGGAAAAACAGACACTTTTCTGCCTTGGTATAAAGGTCATTTTCCAACAGTCGGGTCAGCACTTTGCGAACCAGGGACACATGCTCGGCACGTGTAGTGGAATACACCAGAATGTCATCGATGTAGACCACTACACCACGACCAAACATGTCCCGATACACTTTGTTCACAAAGGACTGGAAGACGGAAGGAGCATTCATCAAACCGTACGGCATCACCAGGCATTCATCTCCCTCTCAGACACGCACCAGGTTGTACGCACTCCGGAGATCTAATTTGGTGAAGAAGCGCGCCCCATGCATTGACTCGATCACCGAAGGAATGAGGGGGAGAGGATAACTAAATCGTATTGTCTCCTTGTTCAGTGATCGATAATCAATGCAAGGGTGCAGACCGCCGTCTTTCTTCTTCACAAAAAAAAACTTGAGGAGGCGGGCGAAGTGGAGGGACGTATAAACCCCTGGCACAGGGACTCGTGACGTATGTTTCCATAGCCTCCGTTTCAGCCTGTGACAGGGGATACACATGACTCCCGGGAGGCACAGCGTCTATCCGGAGGTTTATCGCGCAATCCCCCGCCCGATGAGGTGGTAACTTGGTCGCCTGCATTTTAGAAAACGTGTGTGCCAAATCGAGGTATTCGGGGGGAATGTGCACGGTGGAGGTACTGTCTGGACTTTCCACCGTGGTTGCACCAACGGAAACACAGAGACACCTACCCTGACACTCTCGCGACCACCCCGTGAGAACCCTCTGCGGCCATGAGAAGGTGGGGTTGTGGAGTGCTAACCAAGGAATACCTAATACCACAGGGAAAGCAGGAGATTCAATAATAAAAAAAAGTGACTTGCTTGCAATGAGTGTCGTGGGTAACCATAGTGACTGGTGCTGTAACTTCCCTAACAAACCCGGACCCTAGTGTTCGACTGTCAAGTGCTCTGATGGGGAGTGGAATTGATAGGGGAACCAAGGAAATGCCTGGACTGTGTGAGAATGCCCTGTCCATAAAGTTCCCAGCTGTGCCTGAATCTACTAGCACCTTACACTGGGGAACTACAATGTGATCAGGAAAGTGGATGGGTAGGGTACAGTGCGCAGCAGAGGGCTCTGAACGAGTGTGGGTGTTCGTTACCTGGGGTGACGCAAGAGTGCCCTGCCTGCCGCCTCCAGACCCTAAAGAACGCTGACGACATCGTGCGGTGTAATGTCCCTTCGTGCCACCAGTGTGACACTGGTGCTGTCGTCCTCCGCTCTCTCGGATCGCTGCTCCACCCAGCTCCATCAGCTTGTGATCCGAGTCGGGCGGGGTTGGAACGGGCAGACCCCCTCCAGGACACCCTCTGGCCGCCAGCAGGTTGTCCAAGCGGATGGCCATGTCCACCAGTTGCATGAACGACAACATATTGTCCCGGCAGGCTAGCTCCCTTCGGAGGTCCTCCTGCAGATGGCACCGGAAGTGGTCGATGAGGGCCCGCTCTATCCACCCGGACCCAGCTGCTAGATCTGGAACTCCAGGGCGAAGTCCTGCGCTGTCCTCGTCCCCTGCCTCAGGTGGACCAGTCGCTCGCCCGCCTCTCGACCCTCGGCGGGTGATCAAAGACAGGTGACTACCTCATGAAGCTGGCTGAGAGAATGCCAAGAGTTTGCAAATTCGGCTCTCGCTCCCGAGGGCATATGACGGTACAGCTGCCGGGTGTCAGGGTTTTCTGCTCCAGGTAGAGCTCTACCTGGCAACCATCCACCTGGCTCCCTCGGGATACGAGAGTGTGTCCGCCCTCATCTCCTGTCTGTCCGGTAAAGCGCTCAAGTGGGCAATGCCGAGTGGGGGGGAATAGACGCCGCAACTGTAAGCTCTGCAGAGTTTTTTCCTGCACTTTAGGGCGGTATTCGATCATCCACCAGAGGGGAGAGCGGCGGGTGAGTGTCTATTCCACCTCAGACAGGGGAAGAGGAGCGCGCAGGAGTTTGCACTGGACTTTCGGACTCTGGCTGCCAGCGCAGGATGGAATGAGAGGGCCCTCATCGACCACTACCGTTGCAGCTTAAGGGAGGACGTTCTTCGGGAACTGGCCTGCAGGGACACCAACCTAAACCTGGACCAACTGGTGGATATGTCAATCCGACTGGATAACCTGTTGGCCACCCGCGGACGTCCGGATCAGGGGCTGTCCATTCCATCCCCCAGCACCTCCGACCCTACCCCTATGGAGCTCGGAGGTGCTGCTCTTAGGGAGACCGGTAGAGGGGCCGTCCCCTGCACCAACTGTGGCCGCAGAGGACACACTGCTGGTCGGTGCTGGGGAAGGTCTTTAAGGAGTCGAGACAGTAGGCAGATCACTGGTGGACCGTTCCAGGTGAGTAGGCACCCAACTCACCCAGAGCACCCTGTTGTGCATATGTGTATAGATGTTGTATTTCCAGAGTTTTCTTCTCATTCCCAGCATAAGGCGCTAGTAGATTCAGGCGCAGCTGGGAACTTTATTGATCGTCAGTTTACCCGTAGGTTAGGGATTCCTATTGTGCCAGTTGATGTGCCCTTCCCTATACATGCCCTAGATAGTCATCCTTTAGGGTCAGGTTCGATTAGGGAGGTCACAGCTCCACTCTGAATGAAGACGCAAGAGGGGCATGAGGAAACAATTAGTCTTTATCTAATTGATTCTCCTGCGTTTCCAGTGGTGTTGGGGCTCCCCTGGTTAACCTCTCATGACCCCACTATTTCATGGCAACAGAGGGCTCTCAAGGGATGGTCTAGTCAGTGCTTGGGGAGGTGTGTAGGTGTTTCCGTAGGGGCAACTACGGTGGAAAATCCAAACCAGGTTTCCACCATGCACATTCCGCCTGAATATGCAGATTTGGCTCTCGCCTTCTGTAAAAAGAAGGCGACTCAATTACCACCCCATCGACAGGGGGATTGTGCGATAAACCTCCAGGTAGGCGCTGCGCTTCCCCGGAGTCACGTGTATCCTCTGTCACAGGAAGAGACGGCGGCTAATGAAACATATGTCACCAAATCTCTGAGGCAAGGATACATTTGGCCTTCCACTTCCCCTGTGTCATCAAGTTTCTTTTTTGTGAAGAAGAAGGATGGTGGCTTACGCCCGTGCATTGACTACCGTGGTCTTAATCAGATCACTGTAAAATACAGCTATCCACTACCTCTGATTGCCGGAAGCTGGGTCGGCGGTTTGTGGGGCCATTTAAAGTCCTGAGGATATTGAACAAGGTTTGTTATAGGTTACAGCTTCCTCTTAATTACCATATTAACCCCTCGTTCCATGTGTCTCTCCTCAGGCCGGTAGTAGCTGGTCCACTCCAGGAGTCTGAGGTACGGGAGGTTCCTCCGCCCCCACTGGACATCGAGGGGGCACCGGCGTTCTCGGTCCGGTCCATCTTGGATTTGAGGCGTTGGTGGGGGGCCTGCAGTATCTCGTGGAGTGGGAGGGGTACGGTCCAGAGGAACGGTGCTGGGTCCCTAGGAGGGACATCCTCAATCCCTCCATGTTGAGGGATTTCCACCGTAGTCATCCGACTCGCCCTGCTCCGCGTCCTCCTGGCCGTCCCCGAGGCCGGGGTCGGCGCACGGCTGGAGCCGCGCGTCAAGGGGGAGTGTACTGTCTCGAATTCAGCCGAGGCTCCCCTCCTCCTTGCTCGGGCAGGCTTCGGCGTTCATCGTCACCGGAGTACTAGCTACTACCGATCCATGTGTCTATGTTCGACTTGTTTTGTCTTTATTGGTCACACCTGTTTCCCATCACGTAGTTATGTCTTCCCTATTTAACCCTCTGTCTCACACTGTGTGTTGTGCGTGTTTGTTCATGTTTTGGTTGTCGTTATTGTGCGGGTTTGTTCCTCCCTGCGTGGAGGTTTTGTTCATTCATTTACCTACGAGTAAAGTACGTTTTTCGATTAACACTGTTTCCTGCGCCTGACTTCGTCTACCGCATACACTGACGCCTTGACAGCAAAGCTGACGCAAAGGCAAAGGAATCTCAAATATAAAATATATTTTGATTTGTTTAACACTTTTTTGGTTACTACATGATTCCATATGTGTTATTTCATAGTTTTGATGTCTTCACTATTATTCTACAATGTCAAATTGTTAAAAATAAAAACCCTTGAATGAGTAGGTGTGTCCAAACTTTTGACTGGTAGTGTATATATGGAGACTGTTTAAAGTATCAAAACAATATATATAAAAAGTACTGAATTAAAAAGTATTTTTGGCCTTACTGATATTAGCCCATACAAACGCATTGAATAACATATTCACTACATGGAACAACAGAGAGTCCCCAAAAAATATCAAAAGGAAGTTTGTTCTGAAGTGTCTCTCCTATATCTGAGCGATATAAGAAAGATCAGGAGACATTTGTTTGTTTTTTTGACATGTATTTAACCCCATATTATTTGGCATTAAGGGGTCTTAAAATTCTAAATCAAATAGCTAAACGATCCTTGGTATGACCTTCTTAAAACAATTCCATATAGCTTAGTAGAACCTCCCCCCAGCTTAGACAGGGCTTAGACTGATGGGTTAAAACATTCACCCTTAATTTCTGATAGCCCTCACTTTGCTCTCTCAAAATGCTATTTGGAACTGTAGTTTTTTCATGTATTTGCTTGTTCTGTCACACAATACATGTGCCTTCACCTCAAAAGCTGTAGGAACTTTTTCTCACTGTCAGACAAATCCTAAAATAACACCTGAAATCACAAACTCTTAACCATTTGGAAATATTTGGAGAGAACCTCATCGCTGAGATATAGTCTCATAGAACACTAACTACCCTCAAGATGGAGAGAGAGAGACTGAATAATAATTGCCGACATTAGTTAGTGAAGGAAAGCGTGGGAGAGAAAAAGGGAGAGAAAGTCAGTGAGATACCCGGCGTGTGTCTGCAGGTGTTGTTTGGCAAGATCATTCAGGAGGAGACGAATGATAGGGTGCCAAACTTCACACTGCTCACAATGCCTGCAAGGGGTGGAAAAAACATTGTTTTTCATTTTTTAATGGGCGCCTTGGAATTTCCGAAAGGAAGTCGTGAGAACTGCGAGATGCCATTGCACTTTTGCGGTAAATGAAATCCCAAGACAACAATTAATTCTCCCTCTCTCTCCTCTATTCACTCATATACAGTAGTTATACAGTACTGTATATGGACTGACATCCTTGCCAAGCTGATGTGAAGGATCGTTATCCTCCATTTTGCCTGGCTCTTTTTCGGGAGAGTATCGTCTATCTCTGAACCCTGGAAATGGAGGACTGACTGTGGAGAGTTGATTCATTTGAGGGGCCTTCATCAGAGAAAGCCCTTCTCGTGGCTGGTCTTCACAGCCAAGCACTCACTGTTATTAAAGGCCCTTTCAGTTGATTCAAAGGTTCCTTTTTCTCACCAGACAGTTTAATTTCTGTATTTTATCATTGCCGTTATTTACAGCCGTAGTTGAACAGCATTGGATCTTTGAGTTCAATTGCAGTCAAGGGGGCCTCAACCCTGTCGGTATGAAAAATGAGCCTGTTTTAAATGCTAATGAGTATGGATGGTTAGGGTTGATTTGTCCAGCTTGCTTGGCAAAAAAAATGGTATAAGAAATGCCACGCTCCTTATGTAGAATATTTTGTATGCTTCTGCAGTGTATTTCCCTGAGCACAGGTTCCAATCCAAGGGCCAATGCCGTTTATTAAACTCCAGGTGTTTACATTTGTTTGACGCCATGAAAAAATTGCTATTTGGCCACGCACAACAGTGGTGGGTTTGGCGTCGAAATGAGAATGCATAAGCAAAACAAAAATATATACCTATTGTAAAATATGAAGGTGGATCATTCATGTTAAGCGGCTACTTGTGACTGATTCGGTCTTATGTAGCAAAATTTGAAATGGTGTTTTTTACATTGGATAAAAGTAGAGCTACAAAATGGTATATCATACACTGCAGTTGAGGAACAATGGGAAAGTCATTCTGCTTTGAAAGTTGATAAACTTGTAACCCCACTTTTGAGAAAATTGACCTCGAATGTTTTGGTACACCTACTGGAGAGCTCTTCTTTGTCTACACCTATTCAGCATCGTTCACACCCTCTTAAGCTTTAGCCCCACCCATCTCTTTTTGGATTCACATGTGAGGCTATGTACAGGGTGAGTAAGGTAGTGTAGTAAACAACCAAATATTTCAAGACTAAAAGTAGTGAAAGTAGTAGCCTACAATAAGGAAAAACTCCAGGTAAAAATACACTTTATCTAGTCCTTGGTCTATATCCTAATCTGATTTTGGTGCAGGTAATGTTGTTCTTCACATTACTGTCTCTGGTAAACACACACTATATCAAAGTGGATGGATCCCTAGTGTCTAGAAATGTACACATGTTCATGAAATAATCACCCCCAGACACACCTGGCTAACTTGATGGGTCATGTAATCATCTGGCGAAGTGGAGTCTTTTGTTTAGACATGTAGCTAGTTAGCTAAACAATGGACCATAATCCCAACGCATAGCTACAGTACAAACGGATTGTCATAGCTAGCCACCATCTATGAAATGCTGTAGTATGAATCTGCAGATAGCTAAAGCTAACCAACTAGGTTCAATTTTAGCTAGCTGACAATAGACTATAACTAGCAATGCAAATGGCTTTCTGAGATACAAATAATATTACTAGACAGATCACAGCGAGCCAGCAAGCTAACGTTTGCTAGCTAGCGAAGAATACGCTTTAACTTGCAATGGGAATTTTTTTTCTCTGAGCAATTGTATTAGTATAAAATAATATAATTTCCCTATAATGCTTTGGGCATACAATATAGCTCAGTATTTGAATTATTTATTTCATATAGTGATTTTTGCCTATCTTTATCAAGGGTGTCAATAATTTCGAACTCCACTGTAACTTCACTGTATTTTCTTTTACGTATTTCATATAGCCAGCCACGGAGTCAATATCCTATATCCCTTTGCTATTCATAAATCATACAACATAGTTATATGTCCATGGTATCGCATCAGGACAAGTAAACCATAATAATGGAGCCGGAGGGGATTGCTGCTGTTTTATTGGCTCTTAACCAACCGTGCTATTTTGTTAGTTTTTTCGCATTGTTTGTAACTTATTTTGTACATAATGTTGCTGCTACCGTCTCTTATGACCGAAAAGAGCTTCTGAACATCAGAACAGCAATTACTCACCTTGAACTGGACGAATAATATTTATTTAATGAGTCGGACGAGAGTGATTTGCTCCGGACACCCGACAGGGCCCTCATCCCCGTCATTCGCAGGAGAAAGAGACAGAGATATCGCGGAAGGAGATCAGGGTGCCTGGTACGGAGCCGGCGACGAGTGGCAAATCTGCCTTTGCCATTGGTACTATTTGCCAGCGTACAATCACTGGATAATAAAGTGGATGAACTACAAGCACTTATATCGCACCAACGGGACATTAAAAACTGTAATATCTTATGTTTCACCGAGTCGTGGCTAAACGACAACAGTAATAACATACAGCTGGCGGGTGATACACTGTATCGGCAGGATAGAACAGCAGCCCCTGGTAAGACAAGGGGTGGTGGTCTATGTATATTTGTAAACAACAGCTGGTGCACGATATCTAAGGAAGTATCTAGGTTTTGCTCGCCTTAGGTAGATATCTCATGATAAGCAGTAGACCACACTATCTACCAAGAGAGTTTTCATCTATATTCTTCGTAGCTGTCTATTTACCACCACAAACCGATGCTGGCACTAAGACGGCACTCAATGAGCTGTATACGGCCATAAGCAAACAGGAAAACGCTCATCCAGAGGCGGCGCTCCTGGTGGCCGGGGACTTTAAAGCAGGGAAACATAAATCAATTGTACCTCATTTCTACCAGCATGTTAAATGTGCAACCAGAAGGAAAGAAACTCTAGACCACCTTTACTACTACAGACAGAAACGCGTACAAAGCTCTCCCTCGCCCTCCATTTGGCAAATCTGACCATAATTATATCCTCCTGATTCCTGCTTACAAGCAAAAACTAAAGCAGGAAGCACCAGTGACTCGGTCAGTAAAAAGTGATCAGATGAAGCAGATGCTAAGCCACAGCACTGTTTTGCTAGCACAGACTGGAATATGTTCCGGGATTATTCCAATGGCATTCAGGAGTACACCACATCACTCACTGGCTTCATCAATAAGTGCATCAATGATGTCGTCCCCACAGTGACTGTACGTACATACCCCAACCAGAAGCCATGGATTACAGGCAACATCCGCACTGAGCTAAATGGTAGAGCTGCCGCTTTCAAGGAGCGGGACTCTAACCCGGAAGATTATAAGATTATAAGAAATCCCGCTATGCCCTCTGACGAACCATCAAACAGGCAAAGCGTCAGTACAGGACTAAGATCGAATTGTACTACACCGGCTCCGACACTCGTCGGATGTGGCAGGGCTTGCAAACTATTACAGACTACATAGGGAAGCACAGCCGCGAGCTGCCCAGTGACACGAGCGTACCAGACGAGCTAAATTACTTCTATGCCTGCTTCGAGGCAAGTAACGCTGAAACATGCATGAGAGCATCAGCTTTTCCGGACGACTGTGTGATCACGCTCTTCATAGCCGATGTGAGTAAGACCTTTAAATAGGTCAACATTCACAAGGCCGCAGGGCCAGACGGATTACCAGGACGTGTCCTCCGAGCATGCGCTGACCAACTGGCAAGTGTCTTCACTGACATTTTAAACCTCTTCCTGTCTGAGTCTGTAATACCAACATGTTTCAAGCAGACCACCCTAGTCCCTGTGCCCAAAAACACTAAGGTAACCTACCTAAATGACTACCGACCCGTAGCACTCACCTCTGTAGCCATGAAGTGTTTTGAAAGGCTGGTCATGGCTCACATCAACACCATTATCCCAGAAACCCTAGACCCACTCCAATTTGCATACTGCCCCAACAGATCCACAGATGATGCAATCTCTATTGCACTCCACACCGCCCTTTCACACCTGGACAAAAGGAACACCTATGTGAGAATGCTATTCATTGACTACAGCTCAGCGTTCAACACCATAGTGCCCTCAAAGCTCATCACTAAGCTAAGAACCCTGGGACTAAACACCTCCCTCTGCAACTGGATCCTGGACTTCTTGACGGCCGCCCCCCAGGTGGTAAGGGTAGGTAACAACACATCCGCCACGCTGATCCTCAACACAGGGGCCCCTCAGGGGTACGTGCTCAGTCCCCTCCTATACTCCCTGTTCACTCATGACTGCATGGCCAGGCACGAGTCCAACACCATCATTAAGTTTGCCGATAACACAACAGTGGTAGGCCTGATCACTGACAATGACGATACAGCTTATAGGGAGGAGGTCAGAGTCCTGGCCGTGTGGTGCCAGGACAACAACCTCTCCCTCAACGTGATCAAGAGAAAGGAGATGATTGTGGACTACAGGAAAAGGAGGACCGAGCATACCCCCATTCTCATCAATGGGGCTGTAGTGGAGCAGTTTGAGAGCTTCAAGTTCCTTGGAGTCCACATCACCAACAAACTAACATGTTCCAAGCACACCAAGATAATCGTGATGAGGGCACGACAAAACCTTTTCCCCCTCTGGAGACTGAAAAGATTTGACATGGGTCTTCAGATCCTCAAAAGGTTCTACAGCTGCACCATCGAGAGCATCCTGACTGGTTGCATCACTGCCTGGTATGGCAACTGCTCGGCCTCCGACCGCAAGGCACTACAGAGGGTAGTACGTACGGCCCAGTACATCACTGGGGCCAAGCTTCCTGCCATCCAGGACCTCTATACCAGGCGGTGTCAGAGGAAGGCCCTAAAAATTGTCAAAGACTCCAGCCACCCTAGTCATAGACTGTTCTCTCTGCTACCGCACGGCAAGCGGTACCGGAGCGCCAAGTCTAGGTCCAAGAGGCTTCTAAACAGCTTCTACTCCCAAGCCATAAGACTCCTGAACATCTAATCAAATGGCTACCCAGGCTATTTGCATTGCAGCCCCCCACCCCCTCTTTTACGCTGCTGCTACTCTGTATATTATCTGTGCATAGTCTCTTTAATAACTCTACCTACATGTACATATTACCTCAATTACCTTGACTAACCGGTGCCCCCGCACATTGACTCTGTGCCGGTACCCCCTGTATAATATCATAATATAATATAATATGCCATTTAGCAGACACTTTTATCCAAAGCGACTTGCAGTCATGCGTGCATACATTTTTGTGTATATAGCCTCGCTATTGTTATTTTACTGCTGCTCTTAAATTTGTTTGGTATTCTTTCTTAAAACTGCATTGTTGTTTAAGGGCTTCTAAGTAAGCATTTCACTGTAAGGTCTACACCTGTTGTATTCGGCGCATGTGACAAATAAAATGTGATTTGGAACCTAAGATCTGTCTTTGTATTTTCACATGTCTAGACTTGCCAGTGACTGCTAAAGTGACTCGTCAGTGTAGCCTAGTGATGGGTTGTTCACGAACGAACAGCTCTTTTTACATTTTAGTAATTTTGCAGACGCTCTTATCCAGAGCGACTTACAGGAGCAATTAGGGTTAAGTGCCTTGCTCAAGGGCACATCGACAGATTTATCACCTAGTTGGCTCGGGGATTAGAACCAGCAACCTTTCAGTTACTGGCACAACACTCTTAACCACTAAGCTACCTGATCTTTTAGGTGAACGCTGCGAACCAAATCGCAGCGGTGAGAGAGCCATTCATTTGGCTCCCTAATTTGCATACTGGTAGGCTCCTACTGCATTTTGGCGATTATCTGCATATAAATTATGAAAACATTAGATGAAGATGTTGAATCCTCACTGCAAGAACAAGGTAGTGTAGAGAGAGACTCATTCAGGTCCAAAACATGATAAAATAAATCAGATTGAAGGTTATAAAAGCTAATTATACTTATATAGTGTTTTTAAAGATATATTTAGGCCTACTGATTTGATTAAAGTGTCAACAATGGAGCAGTCAACTGTTGCTTTCTGTGTAGCAAAGCCCATCTTTAACATCTGCTTCATTCTTCAATCATACCTGTAGGTCTATTCATGGGCGCCTAACTTTGTAATGGACTTTAATCAAATCAAATCAAATTGTATCAATCACATGCTTCATAATCAAATAAAATCAAATTGTATTCGTCACATGCTTCGTAAACAACAAGTGTAGACTAACAGTGAAATGCTTACGGGCCCTTCCCAACAATGCAGAGAGAAAGAAATAGAGAAATAATAGAAAAGTGAAACATGTAATAATAAAAGTAATAATCAATACACAATGAGTAACTTGGCTATACACTACCGGTCAAAAGTTCTAGAACACCTACTCATTCAAGGGCTTTTCTTTATTTTTACTATTTTCTACATTATATTTACATTTTAGTCATTTAGCAGACGTTCTTATCCAGAGCGACTTACAGTTAGTGAGTGCTACATTTTCATACTGGCCCCCCGTGGATAACAACCCTGGCGTTGCAAACGCTATGCTCTACCAACTGAGCTACAGGGGACTACTAAACAACAACAGGATTATAGAGTGTGCAAAGCTGTCATCAAGGCAAAGGGTCGCTGTTTGAAGAATCTCAAATATAAAATATATTTGATTTGTTTAACACTTATTTGGTTACTACATGATTCCATATGTGTGATTTCATAGTTTTGATGTCTTCACTATTATTCTACAATGCAGAAAAACCGTTGAATGAGTAGGTGTTCTAAAACTTTTGACCGGTAGTGTATACAGTACACGGGGTACCTGTACCGAGTCGATGTGCAGGGGTACAATGTAATTGAGGTAGATATTTGCATATTCATATAATTACGAATAAAGTGACAGATAATAAAGAATAGCAGCAGCGTATGTGATGAAACAAAAAAGTTTGTGCAAAAAGGGTCAATTCAGATAGTCCGGGCATCTATTTGGTTAACTATTATAATTAACTATTTAGCAGTCTTATGGCTTGGGGGTAGAAGCTGTTCAGGATCCTGTTGGTTCCAGACTTGGTGCATTGGTACCGCTTGCTGTGCGGTGGCAAAGAGAATAGTCTATGACTTGCGTGGCTGGAGTCTTTGACAATTTTTAGGGCTTTCCTCTGACGCCGCCTGGTGTCCTGGATGGTAGGGAGCTCGGACCCAGTGATGTGCGTGCCCTCTGTAACGCCTTGCGGTCTGATGCCAAGCAATAGCGATCCCAAGAGGTGATGCATCCAGTTAAGACGCTCTCAATGGTGTTGCTGTATAACTTTTTGAGGATCTGAGGGCCCATGCCAAATCTTTTCAGCCTTCTGAGAGGGAAGAGGCATTGTCGTGCCCTCTTCACGACTGTGTTGGTGTGTGTGGACCATGTTAAATCCTTAGTGATGTGGACACAGAGGATCTTGAAGCTATCAACCCTCTCCACTACAGCCCCATTGATGTGAATGGAGGTGTACTCAGCCCTCTGTTTCCTGTAGTCCATGATCAGCTCCTTTGTCTTGCTGACATTGAGGGAGAGGTTGTTGTTCTGGCACCACACTGCCAGGTCTCTGACCTCCTCCCTGTATGCTGTCTCGTCGTCATCTTGATCAGGCCTACCACCGTTGTGTCATCGGCAAACTTAATGATGGTGTTGGACACTTCCGCGTCTACACAGTCGTGGGTGAATAGGAGTACAGGAGGGGACTAAGCACACACCCTGAGGGCCCCCGTGTTGATGGTCAGCGTGGCGGATGTGTTGTTGCCTACCCTCACCACACCACCTGGGGGCGGCCCATCAGGAAGTCCAGTATCCAGTTGCAGAGGGAGGTGTTCTGTCCCAGGGTCCTTAGCTTAGTAATGAGCTTGGAGGGCACTATGGCAGGGCACATATATACACGTACAGTGGGGAGAACAAGTATTTGATACACTGCCGATTTTGCAGGTTTTCCTACTTACAAAGCATGTAGAGGTCTGTAATTTTTATCATATGTACACTTCAACTGCGAGAGACGGAATCTAAAACAAAAATCCAGAAAATCACATTGTATGATTTTTAAATAATTAATTTTCATTTTATTGCATGACATAAGTATTTGATCACCTACCAACCAGTAAGAATTCCGGCTCTCACAGAGCTGTTAGTTTTTCTTTAAGAAGCCCTCTTGTTCTCCACTCATAACCTGTATTAACTGCACCTGTTTGAAATCATTACCTGTATAAAAGACACCTGTCCACACACTCAATCAAACAGACTCCAACCTCTCCACAATGGCCAAGACTAGAGAGCTGTGTAAGGACATCAGGGATAAAATTGTAGACCTGCACAAGGCTGGGATGGGCTACAGGACAACAGGCAAGCAGCTTGGTGAGAAGGCAACAACTGTTGGCGCAATTATTAGAAAATGGAAGAAGTTCAAGATGATGGTCAATCAACCTCGGTCTGGGGCTCCATGCAAGATCTCACCTCGTGGGGCATCAATGATCATGAGGAAGGTGAGGGATCAGCCCAGAACTACACAGCAGGACCTGGTCAATGACCTGAAGAGAGCTGGGACCACAGTCTCAAACAAAACCATTATTAACACATTACGCCGTCATGGATTAAAATCCTGCAGCGCACGCAAGGTCCCCCTGCTCAAGCCAGCGCATGTCCAGGCCCGTCTGAAGTTTGCCAATGACCATCTGGATGATCCAGAGGAGGAAAGGGAGAAGGTCATGTGGTCTGATGAGACAAAAATAGAGATTTTGGTCTAAACTCCACTCGCCGTGTTTGGAGGAAGACGAAGGATGAGTACAACCCCAAGAACACCATCCCAACCGTGAAGCATGGAGGTGGAAACATCATTCTTTGGGGATGCTTTTCTGCAAAGGGGACAGGACGACTGCTCTGTATTGAGGGGAGGATGGATCCGGCCATGTATCACGAGATCTTGGCCAACAACCTCCTTCCCTCAGTAAGAGCATTGAAGATGGGTCGTGGCTGGGTCTTCCAGCATGACAATGACCCGAAACACACAGCCAGGGAAACTAAGGAGTGGCTCCGTAAGAAGCATCTCAAGGTCCTGG
Organism: Coregonus clupeaformis; assembly: GCF_020615455.1. Classification (NCBI taxonomy): domain Eukaryota; kingdom Metazoa; phylum Chordata; class Actinopteri; order Salmoniformes; family Salmonidae; genus Coregonus; species Coregonus clupeaformis. The sequence goes on along the minus strand of NC_059211.1, from coordinate 12,570,610 downwards.
AGTGGCCTAGCCAGTCTCCAGACCTGAACCCAATAGAAAATCTTTGGAGGGAGCTGAAAGTCCGTATTACCCAGCGACAGCCCCGAAACCTGAAGGATCTGGAGAAGGTCTGTATGGAGGAGTGGGCCAAAATTCCTGCTGCAGTGTGTGCAAACCTGGTCAAGACCTACAGGAAACGTATGATCTCTGTAATTGCAAACAAAGGTTTCTGTACCAAATATTAAGTTCTACTTTTCTGATGTATCAAATACTTATGTCATGCAAAAAAATGCAAATTAATTACTTAAAAATCATACAATGTGATTTTCTGGATTTTCCGTCTCTCACAGTTGAAGTGTACCTATGATACAAATTACAGACCTCTACATGCTTCGTAAGTAGGAAAACCTGCAAAATCGGGAGTGTATCAAATACTTGTTCTCCCCACTGTACTAATCAAGGGGAATGGGAACCAGGTGTGCGTAATGAGACAAGACTGTCCGGGGTTGGTGGTAATGATCCAAGTCAGTGACGCCTAGAAGGCCAGTGACGTAGACCTCCGAAACTGGTGAACAGAATGAGAAGCAATACTGGGGGGATCCATGACACAGGGTGTGCTAACACTCATTAAGACAGACAGTTAGGATAGCCAGCTAGCCAACCTAGCATTCACTAGTTGAAGTTGAAGTAACTTTTGAGTGTAATTGAGTTGATTGGTGACTATGACATGAATATAATTCACGACATTTGGACGGAAGCTATACAAAAATGACTTTGTGTGTCGTTATTGCTTTAAATCTGTCTTGGCTGTACTGCTTTTAATGGGGAAAGATTGCTTCCGTACCACACTCGTCCCCGCTTGTGTGACCTATCCCACACACACCAAGCCCCGCCCCCTGTCACTCAGTTCCTCCTGCTTGAGATTCGCTCTGCATGCTTTGACCAAACAACAGCATGCAGTCAACATATTTCTTTCAAACAATAACAACGCAGCTTTCCACTTTGCTTCTTAATATAAATGCAAGTTTTATATATTATACTATTCCTTTGTGTAGCTTGCTCTCTGAAAAATGCTAGTTAGTTGGTCTTAGCAAGCTGCAAATGTGCCCCCCAAAATTGTGTAAGCACCTAATGCTAATCGCTAGCTAACTGCCTAGCTAAATACATTGAGTTAGGGCAACTCTTGCTAGTGAACCTTTGCTCTAATACAGACCGGTACCAGTGGTGGAGTATTTCAGCATTGTTTGTGCAACAGCTTGTTCTTAATCAGAGAGTAAAAGCGAAAAGGCGAAGAATATTCACAAATCTTTGTCTGAATTAACCTATATATTTAAATCTAATTAAGGTCCCCTGGGAAACACTGACCAACACTTTGGTTCCTACTCTGTCACAACCAGTGTCCCGCTTACGTCGCCTCATTAGCTAGCTTTTGAGCTGATGCCGTGTTGCATTATTCAAGAGTGTTAACTTCTGTGCAGTATGAGTAGGGAGCTAACATGATGCATCCCAGACTCCCAGTGAGTGCAGTGGTTCCTCAGGACAAGCTAGAGTGAGCAAGTGGAGCAGGCACCGTGTGCTCACGCTATAAGAGGACACCGGCTGCGCTGCTACAGTGAGGGAAAAAAGTATTTGATCCCCTGCTGATTTTGTACGTTTGCCCACGGACAAAGAAATGATCAGTCTATAATTTTAATGGTAGGTTTATTTGAACAGTCAGAGACAGAATAACAACAAACAAATCCAGAAAAACGCATGTCAAAAATGTTATAGATTGGTTTGCATTTTAATGAGGGAAATAAGTATTTGACCCCTCTGCAAAACATGACTTAGTACATGGTGGCAAAACCCTTGTTGCCAATCACAGAGGTCAGACGTTTCTTGTAGTTAGCCACCAGGTTTGCACACATCTCAGAAGGGATTTTGTCCCACTCTTCTTTGCAGATCTTCTCCAAGTCATTAAGGTTTCGAGGCTGACGTTTGGCAACTCGAACCTTCAGCTCCCTCCACAGATTTTCTATGGGATTAAGGTCTGGAGACTGGCTAGGCCACTCCAGGACCTTAATGTGCTTCTTCTTCAGCCACTCCTTTGTTGCCTTGGCCGTGTGTTTTGGGTCATTGTCATGCTGGAATACCCATCCACGACCCATTTTCAATGCCCTGGCTGAGGGAAGGATGTTCTCACCCAAGATTTGACGGTACATGGCCCCGTCCATCATCCCTTTGATGCGGTGAAGTTGTCCTGTCCCCTTAGCAGAAAAACACCCCCAAAGCATAATGTTTCCACCTCCATGTTTGACGGTGGGGATCGTGTTCTTGGGGTCATAGGCGGCATTCCTCCTCCTCCAAACACGGCGAGTTGAGTTGATGCCAAAGAGCTCCATTTTGGTCTCATCTGACCACAACACTTTCACCCAGTTATCCTCTGAATCATTCAGATGTTCATTGGCAAACTTCAGAAGGGCATTTATATGTTCTTTCTTGAGCAGGGGGACCTTGCGGGCGATGCAGGATTTCAGTCCTTTACGGCGTAGTGTGTTACCAATTGTTTTTTTGCTGACTATGGTCCCAGCTGCCTTGAGATCATTGACAAGATCCTCCCGTGTAGTTCTGGGCTGATTCCTCACCGTTCTCATGATCATTGCAACTCCACGAGGTGAGATCTTGCATGGAGCCCCAGGCCGAGGGAGATTGACAGTTATTTTGTGTTTCTTCCATTTGCGAATTATCGCACCAACTGTTGTCACCTTCTCACCAAGCTGCTTGGCGATGGTCTTGTAGCCCATTACAGTCTTGTGTAGGTCTACAATCTTGTCCCTGACATCCTTGGAGAGCTCTTTGGTCTTGGCCATGGTGGAGAGTTTGGAATCTGATTGATTGATTGCTTCTGTGGACAGTTGTCTTTTATACAGGTAACAAGCTGAGATTAGGAGCACTCCCTTTAAGAGTGTGCTCCTAATCTCAGCTCGTTACCTGTATAAAAGACACCTGAGAGCCAGAAACCTTTCTGATTGAGAGGTGGTCAAATACTTATTTCCCTCATTAAAATGCAAATCAATTTATAACATTTTTGACATGCGTTTTTCTGGATTATTTGGTTGTTATTCTGTCTCTCACTGTTCAAATAAACCTACCATTAAAATTATAGACTGATCATTTCTTTGTCAGTGGGCAAATGTACAAAATCAGCAGGGGATCAAATCCTTTTTTCCCTCACTGTAGACAAACTTGATCCTCTCTCAATCAGTAGATGTCGAGAGACACATTTGCTAGAAGTACTGAAAGTAACAAAAATTCTAGTACCGAACCGTTTTTCATGTCCTAGTATGGAAGTGTCGGTATACCGTGCAAAACTAATTCTAACCATAAAATGAGAATGATCATTCTATTTTGGATTTCAACAGTTTACCCAAGTGTTTTCATCTATAATCGCAAATAAAATCGCAATTGCAAATTTGGTTAAAAAAATCACATTTAGATTTTATTCCCAATGTAGTGTAGCCCTATTAGAGGCCACCAAAATAGAGATCGTTCTGGCTACTTTTTCTATTTTGCTGGCTACTCTATGTACTAAGGGAAAACACTGCTTCTGGATGCCATATGTGCATGGATTTAAAGTGCCTTCACACCCCTTGACTTTTTCCACATTTTGTTGTGTAACAGCCTGAATTTAAAATGGATTAAATTGAGATTTATTTTCACTTGCCTACACACAATACCCCATATTCAAACCCTTTTTAATGGCAATCCTAAATAAGTTCAGGAGTAAAAATGTACTTAATAAGTAACATAATAAGTTGCATGGACTATGTGTGCAATAATAGTGTTAAACATGATTTTGGAATGACTACCACATCTCCCTACACCTACAATTATCTGTAAGGTCCCTCAGTCGAGCAGTGAATTTCAAACAAAGATTCCACCACAAAGACCAGGGAGGTTTTCCAATGCCTCGCAAAGAAGGGAACCTATTAGTAGAAAAAAAAACAGACATTGAATATCCCTATGAGCATGGTGAAGTTATTACACTTTGGATGGTGTATCAATACTGTAGTTGCTTACCAAGAAGACATTAAATGTAGTTTTGACTTAAGTCGGATTGAAAATCTATGGCAACACTTAAAAATTGTTGTCTAGCAATGATCAACAACCAATTTGACAGAGCTTGAATAATTTTGAAAATAATAATGGGAAAATGTTGCACAATCCATGTGTGGAAAGCTCTTAGAGACTTAACCAGAAAGACTCACAGCAGTAATCGCTGCAAAGGTGATTCTAACATGTATTGACTCAGGGGTGTGAATATTTATGTAAATTAGATGTTTCTGTCTTTCATTTAAAAAAAATTGGCACTAGACATTCGGTTAGGTAGCGTTCTCCTGGCATCCACCAAACCCAGATTAATCTGTCGGACTGCCAGATGGTGAATCGTGATTCATCACTCCAGAGAACGCGTTTCCACTGCTTCAGAGTCAAATGGCGACGAGATTTACACCACTGCAGCAGACGCTTGGCATTGCGCATGGTGATCTTAGACTTGTGTGCGGCTGCTCAGCCATGGAAACTCATTTTCATGAAGTTCCCGACGAAGAGTTATTGTGCTGACGTTGCTTCCAGAGGCAGTTTGGATCTCGGTAGTGAGTGTTGCATCCAAGGACAGACGATTTCTACGCGCTACGTGCTTCAGCTCTCGGCGGTCCCGTTCTGTGGGCTTGTGTGGCCTACTACTTGTTGCTCCTAGACGTTTCCACTTCACAATAACAGCACTTACAGTTGACCGCGGCAGCTCTTGTAGGTTAGAAATTTGACGAACTGACTTGTTGGAAATGTGGCATCCTATGACGGTGCCACGTTGAAAGTCACTGAGCTCTTCAGTAAGGCCATTCTACTGCCAATGTTTGTCTATGGAGATTGCATGGCTGTGTGCTCAATTTTCTACACCTGTCAGCAACGGGTGTGGCTGAAATAGCCAAATGAACTAATTTGAAGGGCTGTCCACATGTAGTGTATCTCCGAGACCATCTGTTGTCTGTTTTAGACTGTCTTTGGCCCACTAGAACTCTTCATCTCTCTCTCTCCACTCTCTTTAGATCAGCTTCAATATTTCAGATAGATTGTAACTTCCATCAATGTAATTGTCTGCATCACTTCCAATCCCCCATTTCTTTCTCTCTTTCTTTCTTTCTTTCTTTCTTTCTTTCTTTCTTTCTTTCTTTCTTTCTTTCTTTCTTTCTTTCTTTCTTTCTTTCTTTCTTTCTTTCTTTCTTTCTTTCTTTCTTTCTTTCTTTCTTTCTTTCTTTCTTTCTTTCTTTCTTTCTTTCTTTCTTTCTTTCTTTCTTTCTTTAATTATTTCTTTCTTTCTTTTTCTCTACCATTTCTTTCTCTCTCCATCTTTGCCTAAAGGCTAGTGAAATATCAAAGGGATATACTATGATTGATTGAAGCTAGATCTATTCAAGTTTTTATAAAGCTAGCCAGCTTCAGTTAGCTTCACATTCCACCTCAGGCTTCATCCGTACTACGGCGGTGGATATAGCTTGTCCGCCTGCCGCTAACTCTAGCAGGCTTGTAACTACGTGTGCATATGGCACTTGGCTAGTCAAACGCTGAACTCTTTATTGACACAATGCTGAAACATCAATATGTTGGACGAGTCAGTGCCACATTTTCATTTCTGCTTAAATCAAAGTTATCTTGCAAATTCAGCAGGCTAATGTGTGAAATAGGCTTGTTGAAATGCCGTCTTTATTTTATTACTTAGCGTTAATGCCATCTTTGGTGTGCTTTGGTATGCTTATCAATGCACAAGCACCTTTTTTCCCCACTCCTATTGGTACAATTATTGTAAGTCATACACAAGTTTTACTGTGCGTGAAGTTTCAAATGCATTCTGTCATTACTAAATGTGTAATGTGATAGGTATTTTAACGTTACAATTTTTTTTACACAGAAACATTTTTGATTAATAAAATATGTAATCAGTTGTCCTCCTCAAATGAAGGGAATGATGACACAATCTTCGCGAGAGGGAGGGAATTTGATTTTATTGGTCCTCAACTCACCGCTCAGACCAGTGTCTCACACTTCATTCAGGATAAATGGAGTTAGCCCTGAGTTAGCCTGCCCAGATGCAGGTTATTTCTGAAGGATTCATTGCCATAGAAATGTACCTGGATAAAAAGTGAGCCACTTTCATGGTTTCCGGATATCCCGAGTTGAATTTAGAGTTGACCAAAGTTACGTCGCTAACTCCTCAAACCACGTAGGTAGTATAGGGCTCAGGACTTATCCGTTTTGTTTTTAATGTGCAGATTATTTAGGGTTGTAATTACAAACACACTGTTCATCTTTCCAAAATGTAGTAAATTTAGCCAGAACAGTGTTGGGCTATTTGCTAAATAGCATACAATACAATACAATACTCAAGGTAGTCATTTGAAGCAACTAAACGACTATATTTGCACCTTGTTTTCAATACAGGCTGTGTATTTACCAGGTTGTTTTAATCCTTAAATCCGCCAACCTTTCTGCTCACCTACCTGTGTTGTAAAGCAAAAAAAAAAAGAGTATTTACTTTCACAGGGACTGTGCTGTAAAAAGCATCCAGAGCGATTTTGAAAGCTACCCCGAGCCGCAGAGGTGGGAATAGATTGTCTTTAGGTTGCTCGAAGGCAGCCATGGCATTGTTCCAAGAACGTGCCTGCTGGGAGAGGAAAAATAAAAGTAATCAAATTATGTGCCTGAGAACACCTGCACCATGCTGATAAGATAAAGAACAGAAAGGAATCGGTGGAACAATAATCAGGAGAGAAAGTAAAACTATAAACCGTAACGAGGGGGGGATAAGGAATTAATAAAGTCATCAACTTGTAACGGCTCTGGAATGATCTCTCTTTCTCCTCCCCTACAGTATGTCCGGCTGCAGTGTTAAGAGGCCGTTTCAGTCTCAGAGGTCAGCCGGTGCATCTTTATCTGGCCGCTAATGACTTAGTAACGAGTTTGTGTCTAGGTGCCTTCCTTCCTGATCAGGGTTCAACTATGCTGCTCTGTTGTTGACAGTACCGCCTTCGGATACTGTGACCCTTTAGGATTTCATGTAAACCCCAATGTACCAATAGCAAACAAATGCATTTGGATTAGAGGGTTAGCCTATATCACAAAGCATGATCAATGAGTTAGGCAGTTAACTTTCATAAAGAAAGATTGACTGGAAATGGACATTGAGTTGTGTTGATTTTGACGAGCTACCCGGTCTCCCATTTTGGAAACATGATCTCACATTTGAAGCATCGCAATTTGACATTTGCGTGACCCGATCTCGCATTTGACAGCAATTCGTCGTTTGACTACAGTTGGACAAATATCAAGAATCCAAGTGAGTTTGTGAGATCCTGTTGCACAGCTATAGACCGGCATTTAACAGTTATAATCCTTTAACCTCTCCAGAGCATGGAAATGGCTGTAGAAACGGTGCATAACTGCATGCCGCCAATTCCAATAGTTTGGTGCCAGTGCATCAACCCACAGTGCTAGAGGCATGACGGATAAAGCCATCTGGTCATCCTGTCTGTTTCACTCCTCCACTGTCACTCATTCATGCCCCCTCAAAGTCCCTGTTAACAGCCTACCGCATGCTGTCACAAAACAGGAGGAAAGAACTCAACTTTTAGCATACACCACCATTAGTCCCATAGAATCTTTCATTGGAAATGAATGTGTCATTGAATGAACATTCTCTCCGGATATGCTGGTATACCTTAATGTGTTTTTACTGATACAGATTACCACCATTGTGAGTCTTGGGCTGTAGTTGGGACTTGTTGACTTTCGCCAGCAGGACAGTGGCCAAAAATTAAATTGGAGTCACTTGTAATGGGGCTATAGGAGATGGTTTAAACTGGGGCAAGGAGAGGAACTTGTATTAGGGTTAGGCCTGGAGCAAGGGCTTGGTATCTTGGGTTGGAGCAATAAATATGACTAGGTTTACATTAGGTATTGGACAGGGGCTAGGAGAAGGCTTTGGGCTTGGGCAGGGTTTGTGCCAGGCCCGTCCCCCATTTAGGGAGGCTGGTGAAGGGGGAGTAGGCTATACTGTAGCGACTTGGCAAGACAGTCCCTTCTGACCGCTCCACAGTTGGGTATACAGCTTGCAGAGGAGCAGATGAGTTGTTTGAAATCCATTTGTTAACTAATTAAAGCAGATGTTCTCTCTCCCTGCAGAGCTCTAAATTAGAATGAAATCCATCCACTATTAAAACAAGTGTAACCATTTACAGGAAGAGCTTGTTAACACACTATTTCTCTCTCTCTCTCTCTCTCTCTCTCTCTCTCTCTCTCTCTCTCTCTCTCTCTCTCTCTCTCTCTCTCTCTCTCTCTCTCTCTCTCTCTCTCTCTCTCTCTCTCTCTCTCTGTCTCTCTCTCTCTCTCTCTCTCTCACATACAAACACATGCACAGATACAGAAGATAAAGTGTGTGTATCTCTCTATCTCTCCGTTTCCCTCTCATCTCCTTCTCTTTTGTCTGTATCTCTGTAGTCTTTATGCTTTCATATCTCTATTCCCCTCCCTCTCTCCCTCTCTATTCCTCTCTCCTTCCTTTCTCCCCAGCTAACAACAATCATTCCCACAACTTTAGAGAACGTTCCCTTAATAAGAGTCTCATTAGGTCATTATCTAACGTTTTCATAGGAATGTTCAAGTAACATGCAACGACTGTTTCCAAGAGACCATTCCCTTAATGTCGAACAGAATTTACCCAGAATGTGGTTACCATGTTCTCAGAGTATTCAATATTAATGTTCTAGACACGTTTCATGGGAACATTGCAAGAACATTCACATACACACACTCACATTCATATCGACATGAACATACACTGCTCAAAAAAATAAAGGGAACACTAAAATAACACATCCTAGATCTGAATGAATGAAATAATGTTATTAAATACTTTTTTCTTTACATAGTTGAATGTGCTGACAACAAAATCACACAAAAACTATCAATGGAAATCAAATTTATCAACCCATGGAGGTCTGGATTTGGAGTCACCCTCAAAATTAAAGTGGAAATCCACACTACAGGCTGATCCAACTTTGATGTAATGTCCTTAAAACAAGTCAAAATGAGGCTCAGTAGTGTGTGTGGCCTCCACGTGCCTGTATGACCTCCCTACAACACCTGGGCATGCTCCTGATGAGGTGGCGGATGGTCCCATGAGGGATCTCCTCCCAGACCTGGACTAAAGCATCCGCCAACTCCTGGACAGTCTGTGGTGCAACGTGGCGTTGGTGGATGGAGCGAGACATGATGTCCCAGATGTGCTCAATTGGATTCAGGTCTGGGGAACGGGCGGGCCAGTCCATAGCATCAATGCCTTCCTCTTGCACGAACTGCTGACACACTCCAGCCACATGAGGTCTAGCATTGTCTTGCATTAGGAGGAACCCAGGGCCAACCGCACCAGCATATGGTCTCACAAGGGGTCTGAGGATCTCATCTCAGTACCTAATGGCAGTCAGGCAACCTATGGCGAGCACATGGAGGGCTGGGCGGCCCCCCAAAGAAATGCCACCCCACACCATGACTGACCCACCGCCAAACCGGTCATGCTGGAGGATGTTGCAGGCAGCAGAACGTTCTCCACGGCGTCTCCAGACTCTGTCACGTCTGTCACGTGCTCAGTGTGAACCTGCTTTCATCTGTGAAGAGCACAGGGCACCAGTGGCGAATTTGCCAATCTTGGTGTTCTCTGGCAAATGCCAAACGTCCTGCACGGTGTTGGGCTGTAAGCACAACCCCCACCTTTGGACGTCGGGCCCTCATACCACCCTCATGGAGTCTGTTTCTGACTGTTTGAGCAGACATATGCACATTTGTGGCCTGCTGGAGGTCATTTTGCAGGGCTCTGGCAGTGCTCCTCCTGCTCCTCCTTGCACAAAGGCGGAGGTAGCAGTCCTGCTGCTTGGTTGTTGCCCTCCTACGGCCTCCTCCACGTCTCCTGATGTACTGGCCTGTCTCCTGGTAGCGCCTCCATGCTCTGGACACTACGCTGACAGATACAGCAAACCTTCTTGCCACAGCTCGCATTGATGTGCCATCCTGGATGACCTGCACTACCTGAGCCACTTGTGTGGGTTGTAGACTCCGTCTCATGCTCAGTGTGAACCTGCTTTCATCTGTGAAGAGCACAGGGCGCCAGTGGCGAATTTGCCAATCTTGGTGTTCTCTGGCAAATGCCAAACGTCCTGCACGGTGTTGGGCGGTAAGCACAACCCCCACCTTTGGACGTCGGGCCCTCATACCACCCTCATGGAGTCTGTTTCTGACCGTTTGAGCAGACATATGCACATTTGTGGCCTGCTGGAGGTCATTTTGCAGGGCTCTGGCAGTACTCCTCCTGCTCCTCCTTGCACAAAGGCGGAGGTAGCAGTCCTGCTGCTGGGTTGTTGCCCTCCTACGGCCTCCTCCACGTCTCCTGATGTACTGGCCTGTCTCCTGGTAGCGCCTCCATGCTCTGGACACTACACTGACAGATACAGCAAACCTTCTTGCCACAGCTCGCATTGATGTGCCATCCTGGATGACATGCACTACCTGAGCCACTTGTGTGGGTTGTAGACTCCATCTCATGCTACCACTAGAGTGAAAGCACCGCCACCATTCAAAAGTGACCAAAACATCAGCCAGGAAGCATAAATGCACTGTTGGTTAAGGGCTGTAAGTAAGCATTTCACTGTAATGTCTGCACCTGTTGTATTCGGCGCATGTGGCCAATACAATTTGATTTGATTTGATTTGATTTGATAGGAACTGAGAAGTGGTGTGTGGTCACCACCTGCAAAACCAGTCCTTTATTGGGGGTGTCTTGCTAATTGCCTATAATTTCCACCTGTTGTCTATTCCATTTGCACAACAGCATGTGAAATGTATTGTCAATCAGTGTTGCTTCCTAAGTGGACAGTTTGATTTCACAGAAGTGTGATTGACTTGGAGTTACATTGTGTTGTTTAAGTGTTCCCTTTATTTTTTTGAGCAGTGTATATTGCTAAGAATGTGAGAGTAGTGCACTCCCCTAGCGGGTCTCAAACCCAGGCCACCAGCACCAATGACGAATGCCCTAAACACTGTCCCAATAAGGGATATCCATAGGGGATGTGCTTATTGGGCCAGTATGGTTAGGCCCTGTCTAGAAGCAAACCCTAACCCCTTCTCCCTAGGCACTTGTGTAGATCTGAAACAACTGGATATGTGTAAGCAATAGGGTGATTGCACTTTGAAGTAAATCTCAGCTCTGTTAAAAGTACCCTCAATAAAAACTATTTTATTGATCAATGTGATTCAGGAGTAACACTAAAACATGGTAAAATGCCCCACCAACATTAGACCACTATACAGAAAGCCCTTAAATTGCTGAAATAAGTCAATCAAATCATTGATGAGAGAATACTCAGAATAACTGATAACTGACACAGACATTGTGGCATAGCAGCAAGATCATAATGCTGTGAACCAAGAGGTTGTGAGTTCAAATCCTAGATGAGAACATGCTGAATAATAATTACTGTATAAATGAACAAGCACAATATAATTATGTATGTCAAATTTGTAAGTTAAACATATTGTGTTCGTGACCATTCCCACAGACAAAGAGCTGTGAGTGGTTCAGCAATCAGGGCCTTGATGGGCTTGGCAACAGTAACAAGATGTGTAATGTAAAACACTTTGGGGTGGGAGAACGTTTCTTTGGGACCATCAGGTGACAACTGATACATAGAAATGTTCCTGCAACGTTCCAGTGAAACCTTTCTAGAACATTAACCCAATGATTCCCACAATAACGCCTGAGTGATTTAGTAGTTCTAACCCCTTTAATATATTGTGTGTTTGAGCTACAGACTTCTGGGTTGTACCATTTCTTCTGCATCCGCTGGTACCAACCATTAGTCTGTGCGATTAATGGGGCTGAGCTAGAGCAGTGTTTGTAAGACAAGGGTGCATCCCGAAGTTGCGCGGATCCTTTTTACAAAAACGTCTGTAGAGTCTGAATGGTTTGAGCTACACACTATTCAAAGCTATCTATGAAAAGCTGAGACTCTCATGAACACGCACGTCATGTTTTGCTCTATGACTCTCACAAGCTACACAGTCGTTAGAAGGTAAGGGGATCTTCTACATTGAAGATCATAGGAAATCCCAGGACATAGTGTCTATAATACTGTAATAAGCTCACATAGTTGCTGTCACAAACTCCAAACTCCACACAGTTGTCACTGACTAGTAGGATATTCATTTCCCAGTGAGCAAACAATTACAGCATTCATACAATTTTTTATCAGGTCTTTGCAACAGTTTGTCAAATTGTTTTGTGTTCTACTTGTAGCCCTGGTTGTCCTGAAAAGACAATAGTAAAACACTTAATTGTGAGGCTAAATATAAGGGCTGGACATGCAGATAAATAAAAGTCAGATAAATGAAAAGCCGATTTTTGCTTGGGTCTTGGGACTGATAGGGTTTATATCTTATATTCTAAGAACATGGCAACTATGTTCTGTGTATGTTTGGTGGGAAACTGGACACATGAATATTCTTGCAATGTTCACATGAAAAAAAGTGTCTAGAACATTCATATATACAATTCTGAGAACATGGTAACCACGTTCTGGGTAAGTCCTATTTTACATTAAGGGAATGGTCTTTTGGAAACATTCCTTGCACATAACAGGAACATTCCTATGAAAACGTTTGTTAATGACCTAATGAGACTCTTAAGGGAAGTTGTGGGAACGTTTGCTGTTAGCTGGTTCTCTTTCCCTGCTTTCTCTATTAGTAAAACAGAAGGAGTCATCCTTTTGACTTAAGCTCTGTTGGCTCTTATTAAAGCTGATGGCCAGTGAGTGGTGGGGGGTTTATTAATTCACCAGGTTGTTCTTTGGGTTTCTCAGCGGATCGTGCATGTACGTTTCAGGAGGTGTGTGTGCTTGAGAGTGTGTGCAACTAGATAAACAAAGCCAACACATTACATATGTTTCCTGCCAAGCCTCTCTCCCTCACGCCCCGCACAGCACACTCACCCCATGCATTGTCCAATAAACCCATGATTAACATATCGCCATGATATTAGCTTCTATCACATGGTCGGTTGCTCGGTGATCAGTAATTGCTGCCGGAGAAGCAAGGAAATGTGGACGGAAATGACATCAGTCTAGTAGGGCCTTGTTTCCTTGTGTGGTCCCTGGAGAAACTTTGACTGCATCCCAAATGGCTCCCTATTCCCTTTCATACTGCATTACTTCTGACCAGGGCCCATAGAGTAGTTCGCTATGTTGGGAATAGGGTGCCATTTGGGACACAGACCATGATTATCCTTACCCCGTCTACAGACATGGCCCTCCTCAACAAGCAAGCCTGTGTAATTCAGTTTTCCAGTTGAAATGAGGACAGTGATGAAACAGAAGTGCAACCTCAAACTGAACGTCGGCAAGACAGAGCTGCTCTTCCTCCCGGGGAAGGACTGCCCGCTCCATGATCTCGCCATCACGGTTGACAACTCCGTTGTGTCCTCCTCCCAGAGTGCAAAGAACCTTGGCGTGACCCTGGACAACACCCTGTCGTTCTCCGCTAACATCAAAGTGGTGACCCGATCCTGTAGGTTCATGCTCTACAACATTCGCAGAGTACAACCCTACCTTACACAGGAAGCGGCACAGGTCCTAATCCAGGCACTTGTCATCTCCCGTCTGGATTACTGCAACTCGCTGTTGGCTGGGCTCCCTGCCTGTGCCATTAAACCCCTACAACTCATCCAGAACGCTGCAGCCAGTCTGGTGTTCAACCTTCCCAAGTTCTCTCATGTCACCCCGCTCCTCCGCACACTCCACTGGCTTCCAGTTGAAGCTTGCATCTGCTACAAGACCATGGTGCTTGCCTACGGAGCTGTGAGGGGAACGGCACCTCCTTACCTTCAGGCTCTGATCAGTCCCTACACCCAAAGAGGGCATTGCGTTCTTCCACCTCTGGCCTGCTGGTCCCCCTACCTCTGCAGAAGCACAGTTCCCACTCAGCCCAGTCAAAACTGTTCGCTGCTCTGGCACCCCAATGGTGGAACAACCTCCCTCACGATGCCAGGACAGCGGAGTCACTGACCACCTTCTGGAGACACTTGAAACCCTACCTCTTTAAGGAATACCTGGGATAGTATAAAAGTAATCCTTCTACCCCCCCCCCCCCTCCCCCAGCCCACACCCACAAAAAAAATAAAATATATATATATATATATATATATATATATATATATATTTAAAACAAATTAAAATTAAAAATATACTCTAAAAATTAAAAATTAAAAAATTCGGGAAAAAATTGTAAAGTGGTCGTCCCACTGGCTATCATATGGTGAATTCACCAATTTATAAGTCGCTCTGGATAAGAGCGTCTGCTAAATTACGTAAATGTAATGTAAATGTAAATAGACTAGAGGGTACTGACACTGTGCTAGCCTCATTTGTCAGAACTTTGTGCTTTTTAAACTTGTGTGCATGGGTGTGTGTGATTGTGTGTCTTTGTGTGTGTGTGTGTGTGTGTTTCAGGGAAAAGTTAGACTATTGTGGAGTTTCTCTGTAGCGTTGTCTGTTGCCCTCAATAACTACATGTTGTCTCTTTATCTGGACCCGGGTGGTCTCATTTAATGGTGGATGACTAATATCAAAGACTGAGAAGCATTCAGAGGTTCAAATGAACCGCACAAATTCAACTCAGAGAGAGAGGGTGAGAAAGGGAGAAAAACACACACACACACACACACTCACGCACACACACACATTTGTTTTACTATCCTTGTTGGGACCAAACAATTGATTCCCATTCAAAATCCTATTTTTCCTAACCCCTAACCCTAACCTTAACCCCAAACCCCTAACCCTAAACCTAACCTCTAACCTCTAACCTCTAACCTCTAACCCCTAACCCCTAACCCTAATTGTAGCACTAACCTTAAACCTAACCCCTAAGCCTAAAACAGCCTATTTCTTTGTGGGGACCGGCAAAATGTCCCCACCTGTTTTACTATCCTTTCATGAGAACTTCTGGTCCACACAAGGATAGTGAAACCAAAGAAACACACACAGAAACACACACACACACACACACACACACACACACACACACACACACACACACACACACACACACACACACACACACACACACACACACACACACACACACACACACACACACACACACACACATATTGGTCATGTAACACAGATTAATACTAACCAAACACTCTCTGTAAGCAAGCACACATGCACCTTTACTGAGAGACACACATACCCCCCCCCCCACACACACACACACACCTGTATTGCACATATAAAAAAAAATAATAGCAGACACAAAGCAAACACTCTCCTTGACAAAGGCAAATCCCCAGAGGCTGGGTGGCGTGCAGCATATCACAGCACAGCGTGACATGCTGCATACAGTAACAGTGCTGATTTGACATCTCCCAGACGTGATTCAGTGTCAGTGAGGAAACCAATCATCTCCAGGTTGTGACAATCCATCCCCTAAAACAGTCTGGTTCCTGTTCAGTAGGCACGGATTGGGACAAAACGTCTTCATACAGAACAGACTACCTGAACTTGCGTTTTCCATTTCCTCTCCTTTATTTGCTCCACTCTTACCTACACAGTAACAACTTGCATTCAGCAAGGTGTCAACAATACACATTGCACATTGTTAGCCATTGTCGCAATATTACGCCATCTGTCGAGAAACCCACTTGTTCAGTCAGCTATGTTATGAAGCATGTTTTCCCCCAGTGAAATTGGCTGCCAAGCGGTGACTAGCAGTCGTCATTGGCTGCACCTTGCCTTTAATCTACTTAAATATGATAGCAGGTAGCTCTTGCTTGAGGACATTGACCTTAACTGCCTCGTCTCTTGTTTGCATCCTTAGTCCCCCTCCTCTCTGTCTTTCACTTTCTCACTCACTCAGTCACTCAGTCACTCACTCACTCACTCACTCACTCACTCACTCACTCACTCACTCACTCACTCACTCACTCACTCACTCACTCACTCACTCACTCACTCACTCACTCACTCTCTCACTCACTCATTCACTCATCACCTCTGTATCGCCATCTGTATTTGTCTTCTCCCCCCTCTCTCCCTCCCTCCTGTGTCTTTCTCTCTCTCTTTCTCTCCCTCACTCCTGCTTCTCCATGTCTCTCCCTCTTCCCCCCTCTCTTCCCCTCACTCTCTCTCTCCCTCTCCCTATCTCTTTCCTTCCCTCTCCCCCACCCTCCTTCCCTCCTGTATCTTTCTCTCTTTCTCTTTCTCTCCCTCACTCCTGTTTCTCCATGTCTCTCACTCTTCCCCCTTTCTCTCGCCCTCTCTCTCTCCCTCCCTCTCGCTCCTTCACCCTCTGACCCTCCCTCTCTTTCCCTTCCTCCCTCCCTCCCTCCTTTCTCTCTCGCTCTCTACCTCCTTGTTGGAGGGCTCTCTCTCAGAGGAGAGGCTGAGTGCTAGCAGCATGGCGCCAGTTCTCATGGCCTCTGGGAACAGGGAGAGGACATTGAGCCACAGTGATCCTGCTGGTGGGTAAACACCCCCCATCCCTCCCTCTCTCTCTCTCTCTCTCTCTCTCTCTCTCTCTCTCTCTCTCTCGCTCTCTCTCTCACACTCTCTTTCTGTCTGTACCCTCCTCTCTTCCCCCTCGCTATAGATTTCCCCAGCTCTCACCCTGCTGTTTGCAATAGGGCCTAATTGTGGGTCACTGCAAATATTGCGTTGTGTCACTGGAAATGCACTCTCTTGACATTGCAGCTTCACCTGCTCTCTCTCTCTCTCTCTATCTATCTCTCCCTCGCTCTCTCTCTCTTTCTGTCTGTACTCTCCTCTCTTCCCCCTCTCCCTCGCTATAGATTGCCCCAGCTCTCACCCTGCTGTTTGCAATGGGGCCAATTTGTGGGTCACTGCAAATATTGTGTTGTGTCACTGGAAATACACTCTCTTGACATCGCAGCTTCACTGACTCTCTCTCTCTCTCTCTCTCTCTCTCTCTCTCTCTCTCTCTCTCTCTCTCTCTCTCTCTCTCTCTCTCTCTCTCTCTCTCTCTCTCTCTCTCTCTCTCTCTCTCTCTCTCTCTCTCTCTCTCTCTCTCTCTCTCTCTCTCTCTCTCTCTCTCTCTCTCTCTCTCTCTCTCTCTCTCTCTCTCTCAGCTCTCTTTCAACAGATTGGCCAAGGTCTGTGAGGCTCATGCTGTGGAGTCATGTGTGATTGGCAGAGGGATGGAGGGAAGGAGACGTACGATGCAGCACTGAGGGTGACTAGGCAGAGGGAGGAGAGCAGTGAAGGGAGTCTTTTTCTTTATTTTTTCTTCCCCCATGCCAAATACGTGGCATATGGTCCGTGACAGCTTTTTTTTCTTATTTTGCAGATGTGCATTTCCATCTAAAAGGACCCATGAGCACCAATATGTGATGTTCATAGTAACATGTCAAACTGGGTGTGAAATGAAAGCTAAGAGTCTATCTTTTTTTAGCAATTAATGCATACATAAAAGAAACCCACATACAGTGTCTTTAAAATATTTTCTAATTTCTCTCCCTCAGAAGGAGGGAGGATAATGAAAGTTCACAGAAGTAACAAGTTAAGGTAGGCCGACCAATTAGTTAATAATAATAATAATTCTATAGCGCTTTTCATAATACAAATCTCAAAGCGGTTCATAAGCAAAAAATCAAACATACAAGCAATATATCATGACAGGTCAGGTGAACCAAAAGAGACCAATTCTTTGAATGCTGCATCCTCTGCAGATGTAGAGGGTCAGTTCATGGCTTGAGCGGAGGGAGCTGGTCAGAGGATGCTAAATGATGGTGATGGAGTCTGCTGATGATCTTGTTGAGTTGAGTTTGAGTTGAGTTTATTTCTATTTTTACAGGGACAGTGCACTTTAATCAACGTTTCAGTAAAAGTGCCGGTTTTAGCCAGCCAGCTAATTTTCAACCGAAGTCCCTGGGCAGGTTATTAAAAACAATTCCAATAACAATACAGGCAAACAATGAGCAGTGAGCACATTCAGAGCAACATAGGACAAGCAACACACAGCACACAGACAGAGCAATAGCACAAAAAGCAACAAAACAAAATACTTAAAAGCAACAAAGTGTTTCCACACCTCACAAGCTACAGGGCAAGTCTGTAGAGGGCAAGTCTGGATACCAGCCTGAATCATATAGCCACTGGACTTCTCCTCTTCCACTCTGTGAAGCACCCACTTGGGTGATGCCTCAGCAGCTCTGGGTGCCAGAAAGCTCACCACACAAAGTTCAAAATAGTAGCCAGTTGTCCTCTCTACGAGCCCTCTGCCTCAGCACTGTATTCTGCCATCTCCCGTTCTTTTCTCGCTTCAAGCGACTCCTCACAGGATGTTCTCCAAAGATCAGGAACTGGCATAAAATAGCTGGTACTGTGTCCAGATGCATTTTTCAATCAAAAACATTAGCCAGTTAGTTATAGTGTTTTACTGATATCAACTTTGTTTTTCAATTATTAAGTGATTAAAACTTGTAATTCTGTTACCATATTGGTAACGGAAATACCGAAAAATCAGTAACGTAATTATTGCAATTAAATTGGCTACAATGAGAAATCATAGTAGTCACAAACCACAGTTGGGTCACCTGCAACTGTCCTCCCTTCCACTGGCATACTGTTATGTTAAGTTCATATCCGTTTAATTTTTTTCTCTTTCTACCATCTGGTGGCCAAAGAAAAACTGTGAAAACAGTCTGGCCAACCCCTCCCTCTCACTCTCCCTCTCTCTCTTTGCTGCTGCTCCCTCTCTCACTTTTCTCACTCTCCAGTTAATGTCACCTCTCCCGGCTCATACTGACACCTACCATGACACCTACCACATACCCTCTTTCCATTTAATGTAACAAGTATCCTCACCCACTGAACACCGACCAAGACCGGACGTCCATGGAGGTTGAAAAGTAGTTGAAATTTGGTCAGTCCACCCTGGCCGGAACAATCATAGACGTCTATGTTTCACAAGTTTGTACAGCACAGTACAGTACAGTACAGTAGAGAACAGTACAGTTCATAACAGAACACTAAAGAAAAGTAGAGTGCAGTACAGTATAGTACAGTAGAGCACACTAGAGTAGAGTACAGTATAATGTACTGTATTGTACTGTACTCTACTGTACTGAACATATCTACTTTACTGTAATCTACTGTACTGAACTGTACTGAACTCCACTATACTGTGCTGTGCTGTACTGAACTCTAATATACCGTGCTGTGCTGTACTGTGCTCTACTGTGCTATACTGTCATGTCTAAACTTGTTTAACATAGAGGTCTGGTCTGGCCTAACCAAATGTAATCTTGTTTGGGGGTGGAGCTCATTACAATAATAGCCAGTGTGTAGAATAATACCCAAATATGAAAAATAAGGATATTACATATTTCTACGTCTGTGTACCTATTCAGGATACATCACCATGAATAGAATGATATTCATATCCATAATTAAGCACTTTTGTATAGTACAGATCAGGGATGATGTAATTCCATTACCGTTCAATAACCAAAATCATTTTTTTTTTTTTACTCCATGTGTCATGTCATAGCTGACACCCCATTCTTTCTGTAGAAATATTTGAATCTTAATTTGAAGCAGATATTTAACAGAGTTTTTGTAAAACGTGTTGCAATAAAAAACTGAGGAAGATTTTACTATAATTCTCTGACCAAACTCTGCATTGCACAGTTCTTCCAGAAAATGTGTTTTTGTGACATTTTCTGTGTAAATTGATTAAAGTAGTCATTTTGCATATAGTTGTATGGTTTGTTAAATTTAGAAATCAATGGTTTTTGTTTGGCATACATTTTAAAGTGAAAAATCTGAGTCAAAGTGTAATTCTATTACCATGGAATTGCCCAGGGCCTCATTTCCCAGTTGCGATGTAACTTAAGCATTACGATGACCATACCAGATGCGTCCTTATTTACGAGCCAACCTTTTAAGTGTGTTTCCTAAACAAGCACGTGGATCTTGGTTTTCATTTTAAGAATCATTTCATCCTTCATTTGTATGTAACAATTGCAAATACTTTGGCAACTTTGTATTTGTAGTCTTCGTTCTGAAGTTATCAGTAGTCACATTCAGACAGATAGCCTAAACATCTTCCTATGTTTAGCAGAGGTTTTCTGTGAATAAAGTGATGTGAAAAAAACACACAAAAAAGCATCTAACAATACACTTTGACTGCTCTACAAGTGGACTGGATCACTCGTAGATGTGCAGAGGATTTTAAGAGCCACGTTACTAACGAAGGCTCTGGGAAAGACCTTGGCTACCAAAGATACACTACAAGATCCAAAGTATGTGGACACCTGCTCGTCAAACATCTCATTCCAAAATCATGGGCATTAATATGGAGTTGGTCCCCCCTTTGCTGCTATAACAGCCTACACACTTCTGGGAAGGCTTTCCACCAGATGTTGGAGCATTGCTTCGGGGACTTGCTTCCATTCAGCCATAAGGCATTAGTGAGGTCAGGCACTGATGTTGGGCGATTAGGCCTGGCTCGCAGTCGGCGTTCCAATTCATTCCAAAGATGTTAGATAGTGTTGAGGTCAGGGCTCTGTGCAGGCCAGTCAAGTTCTTCCACACAAATTTCGACAAACCATTTCTGTATGGAACTCGCTTTGTGCACGTTGGCATTGTCATGCTGAAACAGGAAATGGCCTTCCCCAAACTGTTGCCACAAAGTTGGAAGCACAGAATCGTCTAGAATGTAATTGAATGCTGTAGCATTAAGATTTCCCTTCACTGGAACTAAGGGGCCTAGCCCGAACCATGAAAAACAGGCCCAGACCATTATTCATACTCCACCAAACTTTACAGTTGGCACTATGCATTGGGGCAGGTAGCGTTCCCATGGCATCCGCCAAACCCAAATTCGTCAGATGGTGAAGTGTGATTCATCACTCCACTGAGTCCAATGGTGGCGAGCTTTACACCACTCCAGCCGACGCTTGGTATTGTGCATGGTGATTTTAGTCAGCCATGGAAACCCATTTCATGAAGCTCCCGATGAACAGTTATTTTGCTGACATTGCTTCCAGAGGCAGTTTGGAACTGGGTAGTGAGTGTTGCAACAGAGGACAGACGATTTTTACGCGCTACTTGCTTCTGCACTCGGCGGTCCCATTCTGTGAGCTTGTGTGGCCTACCACTTCGCGGCTGAGCCATTGTTGCTCCTAGACGTTTCCACTTCACAATAACAGCACTGACAGTTGACCAAGGCAGCTCTAACAGGGCAGACATTTGCCGAACTGACTTGATGGAAAGGTGGCATCCTATGACGGTGCCACATTGTAAGTCACTGAGCTCTTCAGTAAGGCCATTCTACTGCCAATGTTTGTCTCTGGAGATTGCATGGCTGTGTGCTCGATTTTATACACGTTTCAGCAACGGTTGTGGCTGAAATAGCCGAATCCACTAATTTGAAGGGGTGTCCACATACTTTTGTATATATGGTGTACATCATAAGATGGTTATAACGATGATCTTCACGCTACGAAGGCTGTGGGAAACAAGGCCGGGTTGTGTTGTCACCGACAATTCATTATTATCCCATTCACTATAGTAAAACAAACAAACAGAGACAAAATACACAGAGGGGGTGCCACTCAAAATGCTGAGATTACGGTTACAAAGGCTGCTGGCAAAAGGTGCTTCACTCAATGCCAGTTGACTGATTACTAAAGCCAGGAAGAAATGTAGTTCATCCAGAGGGTATGGCATGGGGATTTGTGTCAGAATCCTAGTGGGACCAAAATGACCTTGCAAAAGAGCCCCCCATAGACTCATGTAAACAAGACATTTCCTGAAAAATATTGCCAATCTGAAAAACTCCTATCCACTTTATTTGCCAGTCCGTCCTAATGTCCAGATTCAGACTTATCCCATCCCTGGCAATTTTCCTTCCTACCCAATCAGCCTTTTTGATGGAGCGACCGGGGAGAGAAAAAATGCCTATTTTCAGCTTAACTGGAAGATTTAGCCTCAGTGACAGGCTTCTCTTCCCTGACTCCCTTACGTTGCCTGTGGACACCACTCAATGTCATCCCCTTGAAAGGACTCCATCGAGCCACTATTGACCACGGCTAGGCAAATCGAAGGCCCTGGCAGCCCCCTTTTCCTGTTGGTTAATGACAACCATAGTTTTACTGTAGATGAGCTTCTGCTTCATTTGCATAGTAGTAAAAGTGACTGGTAAAGACGGGGGGGAAAGGTGCGTAAGGAGGGGCCTTGCCCAGAACAAGGACTGTACCAAGGACACAGGCATAGGAAGGGGGAGATGCCTCAACAACAATCAGTCACTTCCCTTCTCTCCCCCCTCCAACCCTCCAGAATGGATTCTTACATCTTTCTCCAAGGCCTTCCCTAGTGTGTCTTGTTCTGATGCAATAGGTGACGGCTGTAATGGTTGAAGGAACAGATATATGAGGGAAAAGAGGAGGGGATATCTGATTGGATTTGTCAATTTGTCCAGCATGCATCAGCCGTTCGTTACCTCAACAGAAGCATCCGTGTGATGATGTGTCATCCTCCCTCCCTCAGTCATCACGGAATAAAGCCAATTGAGTTATAGTTGTGTGTTATTTCCTTTGAGTGTTGATTTACCTGTGATTACGTAACTTTTCATATTCAGATAAATCAGTGCACAATGTGGTAATGGTTTTTCATTACAATACTACAATCACCAGTTATCAGTATTGCAACATAATTTATGCTATCACTATGACCTTTGTTGTTTCCTTTCTTTAATGGGCCCATTACACAGGTTTGAATTGTTTGAACGTCTCACCAGGAGCTTATATGTTTCTCCTTCTTCTCTAAGAGAGCGCACTCTGGTATCAATGTGCATACAGTGCCTTCAAAAAGTATTCATACCCCTTGACGTATTACACATTTTGTTGCGTTACAGCCTGAATTCAAAATGGATTAACTAGATCTACACACAATACCCCATTATGACAAAGTGAAAACATGTTTTAATACATTTTTTATTATTTTTGGTTAATGAAATACAGAAAATATCTAATTTACATAAGTATTCACACCCCTGAGTCAATACTTTGTAGAAGCACCTTTGGCAGCGATTACAGCTGTGAGTCTTTCTGGGTATGCCTCTAAGAGCTTTCCACACCTGGATTGTACAACATTTGCTCATTATTATTTTCTAAATTCTTCAAGTTCTGTCAAATTGGTTGTTATTCATTGCTAGACAACCATTTGCAGGTCTTGCCATAGATTTTAAAGTAGATTATAGTCAAAACTGTAACTCGGCCACTCAGGAACATTCACTGTCTTCTTGGTAAGCAACTCCAGTGTAGATTTGGCCTTGTGTTTTAGGTTATTGTCCTGCTGAAAGGTGAATTCATTTCCCAGTGTCTGGTGGAAAGCAGACTGGTCCTGGTTTTCCTCTAGGATTTTGCCTGTGCTTAGCTCCCTTCAGTTAATTTTTTATCCTGAAAACTCCCCAGTCCTTACAGATTACAAGCATACCCATAACATGACGCAGCCACCACTGTGCTTGAAAATATGGAGAGTAATACAACTCTGTAATATGTTGTATTGGATTTGCCCCAAACCTAACACTTTCTATTCAGGACAAAAAGTTAATTGCTTTGCCACATTTCTTGCAGTTTTACTTTAGTGCCTTGCAAAGAGGATGTATGTTTCTGAATATTTGTATTATGTACAGTAACTACAATGTTCTTGATCCATCTTACATTTTCTCTTATCACAACCATTAAACTCTGTAACTGTGTTAAAGTCACCATTGGCCACATGGTGAAATCCCTGAGCAGTTTCCTTCCTCTCCGGCAACTAAGTTAGGAAGGACACCTGCATTTTTGTAGTGACTGGGTGTATTGATACTCCAGCCAAAGTGTAATTAATAACTTCATCATGCTCAAAGGGATATTCAATGTCTGCTTTTATTATTTTTACCCATCTACCAATAGGTGCCCTTCTTTGCGAGACATTGGAAAACCTCCCTGGTCTTTGTGGTTGAATCTGTGTTTGAAATTCACTGCTTGACTGAGGGGCCTTACAGATAATTGTAGGTGTGGGGTACAGAGATGAGGTAGTCATTCAGAAATCATGTTAAACACTATTATTACACACAGAATGAGTCCATGCAACTTATTATGTGACTTGTTAAACACATTTTTACTCCTGAACATATTTAGGCTTGCCATAACAAAGGGTTTGAATATTTATTGACTCAAGACATTTCAGCTTTTCATTTTTTATGAATTTGTAACATTTTCTAAAAACATATTTTCATTTGGACATTATGGGGTATTGTGTGTAGGCCAGTGACAAAAAAAGGTGAATGATGTCACTTGTTAAATCCACTTCAATCAGTGTAAATGAAGGGGAGGAGACAGATTAAAGAAGGATTTTTAAGTTTTGAGAAAATTGAGACAAGGATTGTGTATGTGTACCATTCAGAGGGTGAATGGGAAAGATACAAGATTTAAGTGCCTTTGAATGGGTTATGGTAGGTGGTGCCAGGTGCACCGGTTTGAGTGTGTCAAGAACTGGAACGCTGCTGGGTTTTACACGCTCAACAGTTTCCTGTGTGTATCAAGAATGTTCCACCACCGAAAGGACATCCAGCCAACTTGACACAACTCTGGGAAGCATTGGAGTCAATATGGGCCAGCATCCCTATGGAATGCTTTAGACACCTTGTAGAGTCCATGCCCCGACGAACTGAGGTTGTTCTGAGGGCAAAATGTGGCGCAACTCAATATTAGGAAGGTGTCCCTAATGTTTTATAGACTCTGTGTATGTTGATTTATGGACACAACTAATGTTCTTTGGTATTTGGTATTTATTAGGATCCCCATTAGCCGCTGCAAAAGCATCAGCTATTCCTCTTGGGGTCCACATGAAACATGACATAATACATAGTACAGAACATTATTAGTCAAGGACTGAAATACATACATTTTAAACATCACACAGAGCTTACATATCAATACATACACACAATATCTAGGTCTAATACATAGCACAGTGCAAATTACAATTCAAGATATATAAAATGGCTGTGTCTCCTCGTAGTCCCCTTTGTGCAGTAAGGTGTTATTTTTTATGTTTTTTTAAACTGGTTTTATTGCTAGCTTGAGTTACCTGGGGTGGCAGAGAGTTCCATGTAGTCATGCCTCTATTTAATACTGTGCATTTCCCAGCCTCTGATTTGGACCTGGGGACTGTGAAGAGACCTCTGGTTGCATGTCTTGTGTTGTACCGATGATTGTCCGAACTGTGTGCCAACTGCTTGAACAGATAGTTCGGTACCTTCAACACATCATTATAAGCATGCTGAAAGTCTGTTGTTAATTTGTTTTCTGTAAAATAACTTTGTAAGCATTTGCAACAGGCTGATTGGTCAGTTGTTTGAACCATTAAAGGGTGCTCTACTATTCTTTGGTAGCGGAATGACCGTTGCCTCCCTCCATGTCTGAGGGCACACACCGTCTTCTAGGCTTAAATTGAAGATGTGGCAAACAGGAGTCACAATGTATTTTGCTACCAACCTCAGCAATTCACCATCTAGGTTGTCGATACCAGGTGGTTTATCCTCATTTATATTTTTTTACCTCTTCCAAACCCACTTTGTGGCACTCAAAACTACAGTGCTTATCTTTCATTATTTGTTCCATTATGCATGAATATGAAGGCTCAGCAGTTATTGTTTGCATGTCATACCTAAGTTTGCTAATCTTGTCAACAAAAAAGGTATTAAAGTGGTTGGCAATATCAAGGGTTTTTGTTATGAAGAAGCCATCTGCCTCAATGAAGGATGGAGCCGAGTTTGCTTTTCTGCCTAGAATTTCATTTAAAGTACTCCACAGCTTTTTACTATCATTCTTTATATAATTTAGCTTTGTTCCATAGTATTAGTTTCTTCTTTTTCTTTAGTTTAGTTACGTGATTTCTCAATTTACTGTATGTTTGCCAGTCTGCTGTGTTGTAAGACTTATTTGCTAATCCTTTTGCCTCATCCATCTCAACCATACAGTTTTTCAATTAATCATCTATCCATGGGGATTTCACAGTTCTAACAGTCAGTTTCTTGATGGGCGCATGCCTATCAGTAACCGGAAGAAGCAGTTTCATAAATGCTTCAAGTGCAGGGTCCGGACATTGGAATCATTGCAAAACCTCTTGTATGACCTCTTGTCTCCCGAGTGGCGCAGTGGTCTTATCCAGAGCGACTTACAGTTAGTGAGTGCATACATAATTTTTATTTTTTCATACTGGCCCCCCGTGGGAATCGAATCTACAACCCTGGCGTTGCAAACGCCATGCTCTACCAACTGAGCTACATCCCTGCCGGCCATTCCCCCCCTACCCTGGACGACGCTGGGCCAATTGTGCGCCGCCCCATGGGTCTCCCGGTCGCGGCCGACTACGACAGAGCCTGGATTCGAACCAGGATCTCTAGTTGCACAGCTAGCACTGCGGGGATGTAGCTCAGTTGGTAGAGCATGGCGTTTGCAATGCCAGGGTTGTGGGTTCGATTCCCACGGGGGGCCAGTATGAACAAATACAAATCATGTATGCACTCACTAACTGTAAGTCACTCTGGATAAGAGCGTCTGCTAAATGACTAAAATGTAATGATCGTTTATACACAATTTTAGGTTGGTCTCAGTCTCATGACCGGCTATGAAAGAAACAGACTGACTGTTTGCCCTGTCCTCTTAGTTATAGGGGAGTAAATTTGAGCATTTAATTGCGTTTTGGCTTGATTTTGGCTACATTATTTTGTGTGATGAAGGTAATTAATTAATATTATATTTTTGTCCAGTGTAAATATGAGCACCCCACTGTTTTTGCAACTGCACCTGCCTAAATAAATTCCACCTTAGCACTTGAAGTCCTGCTTCCACATGTGCCTTACCATCTCCTTTGGATGCCAGGTCCTGGTACATTCTTATCAATGCGACAGTAAAATACAATTTGTTCATTGATTCATTCTACATGTTGTTGAGTGCACTATACTGTTACTTGGCCTCGGATCATCCCCTCATTTCCTTTTTGTCCTCTACCAGGCAATCTGTTTGTGGTCCTAACTTATGGACATCCATAAGTTAAACAATCTTTCTTGTTACCCAAACGGCGCATTAATCAAGTTAATGTCCCACATCGAAGTGTCTCTTCCTCTCCTTGTTCTCTCACTCTGTCTCCCTATCCACCCTTTCCCTCCTCCCCTCTCATCCCTTCCTCCCCCATTTTGGTATATTTATCCAGCCCGTTGAGAAAAGCTCAATTGTTTCAGCAGACGAGCCACATAAAGTGCCATTAGAAATGTATCACAACATTGGCTAATGTTTTCTTTGCCCATTGTTGAGCACCTCTAGGACGAGAAGAATAACTAATTCATTTCCAGGCCATTTGCAGTCATTTCCCCCCCTCCTCCTTTTCCCAGACTCTTGTTCCGCTTTCCTGCAGGAGTCACAGCTCATCAGAGCTCCGACTGCATGAGGATTTATTTAGGAACGGGGGACCCAGACCCACGGCATCATTTTTTATCATTTGGTTTCTTTAGACACCATACCTTGTTCTTCTGTGCGTAATGCCCACCGACTTGTGCTATTACGGCTCATGATTACTGAACCGAAATCCATCTTTTTCGGAATGGGCTTCTGAAGAAGAAACAAGGAAACGTTTCTGTTTGTAAATTGTATCTTCTCCGGGCGACTCTCTTTCCCACATTTTCTGTTTCTTCGCCTTTGTCTCGAACTCAGCCAATAATGTTGAAGTGAAGATGGGCCCCTCGCTGTATTTTGTGCTGCCATTTCTATCATGTGTACAAACAGCAGACATACTAACTAATCCTTCATCCTGTCTAAACTTAATCACTGATAGTGGAGTTTGAACTGTGGGCCATGCACTGTGTGTTGGAAGCTTCAATGTACAGTGGCTTGCGCAAGTATTCACCCCCCTTGGCATTTTCCTATTTTGTTGCCTTACAACCTGGAATTAAAATAGATTTTTTGGGGGGTTTGTATCATTTGATTTACACAACATGCCTACTACTTTGAAAATGCAAAATATTTCTTATTCCTTCAATTCTGACCAGTTTCCCAGTCCCTGCCGATGAAACACATCCCCACAGCATGATGCTGCCACCAACATGCTCTCGGATGGTGCTCTCAGGGTGATGAGAGGTGTTGGGTTTGCGCCAGACATAGCGTTTTCCTTGATGGCCAAAAAGCTCAATTTTAGTCTCATCTGACCAGAGTACCTTCTTCCATATGTTTGGGGATTCTACCACATGCCTTTTGGCGAACACCAAACGTGTTTGCTTATTTTTGTATTTTCTGGCCACTCTTCCATAAAGCCCAGATCTGTGGAGTGTATGGCTTAAAGTGGTCCTATGGACAGATACTCCAATCTCCGCTGTGGAGCTTTGCAGCTCCTTCAGGGTTATCTTTGGTCTCTTTGTTGCCTCTCTGATTAATGCCCTCCTTGCCTGGTCCGTGAGTTTTGGTGGGCGGCCCTTTCTTGGTAGGTTTGTTGTGGTGCCATATTCTTTCAATTTATTAATAATGGAATTAATGGTGCTCCGTGGGATGTTCAAAGTTTCTGATATTTTTTTATAACCCAACCCTGATCTGTACTTCTCCACAACTTTGTCCCTGACCTGTTTGGAGAGCTTCTTGGTCTTCATGGTGCCGCTTGCTTGGTGGTGCCCCTTGCTTAGTAGTGTTGTAGACTCTGGGGCCTTTCAAAACAGGTGTATATATAATGAGATCATGTGACAGATCATGTGACACTTAGATTGCACACAGGTGGACTTTATTTAACTAATTATGTGACTTCTGAAGGTAATTGGTTGCACCAGATCTTATTTAGGGGCTTCATAGCTAAGGGGGTGAATACATATGCACGCACCACTTTTCCGTTATTGATTTTTTTACATTTTTTGAAACAAGTTATTTTTTTCATTTCACTTCACCAATTTGGACTATTTTGTGTATGTCCATTACATGACATCCAAATAAAAATCAATTTAAATTACAGGTTGTAATGCAACAAAATAGGAAAAACGCCAAGGGGGATGAATACTTTTGCAAGGCACTGTAGATGAGTTTACCAGGGATTGAAGTCACAGCTGGCTAAGTTTTCAGTTTAGCCACAGTTGTTTTTCAACTTGTCTTCACGAGCCGTGGAGGAGACAGAGAGCCTAGGGATTCAAGGAACACAGTTTTATAGTACTTTTTTCTGTGTATGATGGGCCTTGCGAACAACCACAACAACACTTAAACAATGTAATGAAAAACACTCAACAATCATCCAACTATCACTGGAATGTGGTGCAATTCCTGTGTCGATTCCTGTGTCGACAGAATAATATAGATAATTCCGTTTTAGGACGATAGAAGTGTGGTTTTCAGCAGTGACACGCCGTAGTAACCGTAACGGAACTACAGTTTAAGAGATCTACTCGGTCTCATCATTCCCTACATTTCAATCCTTTTCTTCTTCTCCTCCATCTTCTCTTTTAGTTTTCTCTTCTACCTCTGAGATTGGGCGGGTTGCATGTCCATCGGAATCTATATGTCTTGCCCAGGGAAAGCAGCTGTCACTCACAGTACATTTCAGATATCATGGCGGTTGAGAAAAAAGACATACAGTATATCACCATATGGACATCGGAGCTCTGCAAAGCAATCCCAGTAAAATGAGAAGAGACACACAGTTCACAGTGTTAATAGGTTTTCTCCCACCAGCGAACAAACAAACACACAGACAAGAGAGGAGAGGAGAGGGGGATGAAAGCGGAGTGGCAAGGGAGGGGCGAAGAGCAAGGGTCACAGGACGGGGTGATGAATGACTACAAAGGCAAGGCGGAATCAAATTGCAAATGAGCCTGAGCCAAAGAGCACTTGTCTCCCAGTAGACATGTTTGAAGCTGGAAGAGAGAGAGGAGGATGGAGGGAGGAAGAAGAGTGAGTGAGATGGGGGATAGAGACAAAAGGGGAGGGGTGGAGAGAGGAAGGTGTGGTGAGGGAGGGAGAGAGAGACAGGAAGAGTGAGTGAGTGAGGATGAGTGATTGTGAGGGAGATGAGACCGAGAGGGGGGGGGGGGAGAGAATGGTGTGGAAAAAGAGAATGAGGGAATGAGGGAACTCAATGGAGCGAATGAGAGGTAGACCAGAGGGAGGGAGTGATTGGGAGCAGCTGAAAAATATGTCTATATGATATCTTAATTTCCTCGTTTTCCATCACGTCAACCATATGCGATATGACGAGGACAGGCACAGGGCAGGTGGGGCCCCACACGTCGGGGGCCTCAATCTCTCCTCCTCTCTTACTCTCATCCCTTTCTCCTCCTCTCCACCAGCCACCCATGGAGCAGCCTCTGTCATCACACTTAAAGCTCCTATAGACCCTGAGGTCTTTGTTCATCATTCACGTTGATGATGATGTTCCTTTGAAGAGGAAATGGTTTGCCTGTATTTTGCAGATGTTACAGTGTGTGTACATACAAATCTTTATTACTGTCATTCACTTATTCTGGTGGCACACCAACAATACTGTTGGGTCTGTGTATTTTGTTTGGATTTTCTGTGTCTTAGTCTACAGTGTATCTATTTGTAATTGTAATGTGTTGAATGTCCTTCTGGAAGGTTCTCCCATCTCCACAGAGGAACTCTGGAGCTCTGTCAGAGTGACCATCGGGTTCTTGGTCACCTCCCTCACCAAGACCCTTGTCCAACGATTGCTCAATTTGGCCGGACGGCCAGCTGTAGGAAGAGTCTTGGTGGTTTCAAACTTCTTCCATTTAAGAATGATGAAGGCCACTGTGTTCTTGGGGGCCTTCAATGCTGCAGAAATGTTTTGGTACCCTTCACCAGATCTGTGCCTCGACACAATCCTGTCTCGGAGCTCTACGAACAATTCCTTCGACCTCATGGCCTGGTTTTTGCTCTGACATGCACTGTCAACTGTGGGACCTTATATAGGCAGGTGTGTGCCTTTCCAAATCATGTCCAATCAATTGAATTTACCACAGGTGGACTCCAATCAAGTTGTAGAAACATCTCAAGGATGATCAATGGAACAGGATGCACCTGAGCTCAATTTTGAGTCTCATAGCAAAGGGTCTAAATACTTATGTAAATAAGGTATTTCTGTTTTTTATAAATCCGCAAAAAAATCTAAAACCTGTTTTCGCTTTGTTGTTATGGGGTATTGTGTGTAGATTGCTGAGATTTTTTAAATATATTTTTAATCCATTTTAAAATAAGGCTGTAATGTAACAAAAAGTGGAAAAAGTCAAGGGGTCTGAATACTTTCCGAAGGCTCTGTATCTTTCTCTCTTCACATCCCCCCTCTCCCGCCCATACAGATGTGTTCTCCATCTTCTTGGCTCTGATGGTGGCCAGCCTGCTAGAGACTATTCTCATTACCAACCTCCTGGTTGGCTCCAGTAACTTCCAACGGTGCCTGGCAGGGTCCGAGTGCTCGTCCTGCGCTTAATGGGAACCCTCATCTGCCTGCCTCAGAAACCAAGAGAGAACACAGTCATCCTTAATCCAGTTGCAGAAGGTACCCCTGATCTGATCCCTCCAGTGGAGAGTTGCCATTACACTGTCTTTCAGTCAATTAGATGATATTCTAGTTTAACCCAAAGCAATACAGTGAAAAAACATAAAATCATAGGCCTGAACAGTAACATAAATGCAGATATCAGTCTGAGAAATGTGTCCAGTTGTTTGACTAGGTCAGCCCTTAGACATCATTTTACCATCCACGTTAATTACATTTACATTTACAATTTAGTCATTTAGCAGACGCTCTTATCCAGAGCGACTTCCAGTTAGTGAGTGCATACATTTTCATACTAATCAATGATATCGGTCTATAAGAGTTACATTCATAATTTCACCCTTCCTTCTCTCTTGTCTCATAAACAGGAGTAAAAGTCTTCCATCTAGTAATGGTAGAGAGCCATGTTCAACTGGAAGAACCAGGTGAGAAAGAACCAGAGGCAGGCTATCCAGCCTTGGCGGGGCTAAGGAAGCTGGGCAAAGACCTGCAGGCCATCCGCCTCTAGGTGGCCTTGCACGTGGATGGGAACGAGATCTCCCAGGACTGGATGCAGGTGGGCTACATCATCGACCGGCTGCTGTTCAGTGTCTACTGACTCTTCATCTCCTGCAGCTTCATCGCCATCATCAACATCTGGATTATGACTTACAACCAGTGATGAAGTGATAAAACAATAGATAAACACCATTTGTGGTGAATAAAGTAATGCTTCCTATATTTTAAATGCATTTTTCCACAATATGTGGCTAAACGTAAGCGCAAGACTTAGGAGTCGGCCATGTTGTTGACTGCTCTGAGTGGTTGGGTTTAATAATTTTTACCTTATGATTACCATCATTTTAATTGTTTGTTTTATCTTCTGGCTGCACTGAGTAGGTGTGTTGACTTAAGTTACCATAATATTGATATTCATTCGTGTGAGTGGCCAATAAATATTTTTAGTAACTCTAGATATAAAGCGCCACTGGTCGCCCCAGGATACTTTTTTTGACTAAACAGAGGTGAGGAGCGTCTTTGAACAAAGCTGAGCCGTGTGGTAAAAAAAATATATATATTGCGCGTGCAATGTATGAGGGTTAAAAAAACTGTATTGCTTGTTTGCAGTAACTTCTTTGTTGTTGTAATATCCAAAACGGACGTGGCAGTTTCACCATTAAGGATTCCAGCTTTAATAGAGTAACTGTAGATTTAGCCTAATCACTTCATTGACTAATTAGCCTAATCCTTTTTCTTTATCAAATAAACATACTTTCACGAAAACTGTTCATACTGTTTCATTACTAACACGAAACATTTTGCCACTAGTTTGTTTTCGTGCCTCCCTCTCCCCTCAACCCCCCAGGTGTTGTCTTTGGCATGTGGGGAGGAGAGAGAGCAGCAAAGATCTGGTGCTAAGAACAAAGACATGCAGTTAGTGTATATAGTAAGCCTATTAAACACAGCTCACTGCATGCCTCAAGACATGGAAATCAAATTCAAGCATTTCCTACTTTGACAATTATTCTTCAACCGAAACCGATCTTTTTCCGATGCTCACTCCCTACCTCCCTTTTCCCAAGCAGACCTGCCCACAGCTTTGATGCCCTATCTATAGGAATCTTGACTTGTTTACAATCCTTTCCACATTTCACCACATACCATTAACACTCTGTGTACTGTAATCCCAGCTATTTTACAGCTTGCCTGTCCTCTCTATATTGAAGCTGTGTCCCAAATGGCACCATATTCCAGCTTACGTAGTGCACAACTTTTCACCAGAGCCCTATGGGCCCTGGTAAAAAGTAGTGCACTATACAGTATAGGGAATAGAGTGCGTTTTGGAACGCAGAAGTATTCAGACCCCTTCGCTTTTTCCACATTTTGTTACGTTACAGCCTTATTTTAAAATGTACAAAATTATGTTTCCCCTTATCAATCTACACACAACACCCCATAATGACAAAGAGAAAACAGTTTTTTTTTTGGTTTTTTTTTGCAAATGTATTAAAAATAAAAAACCAAAATACATTATTTACATAAGTATTCAGACCCTTTGCTATGAGACTCGAAATTGAGCTCAGGTACATCCTGTTTCCATTGATCATCCTTGAGATGTTTCTACAACTTGATTGGAGTCCACCTGTGGTAAATTCAATTGATTGGACATGATTTGGAAAGGCACACACCTGTCTATATAAGGTCACATAGTTGACAGTGCCAAGCCATGAGGTCAAAGGAATTGTCCGTAGAGCCAAACTGAGCAATCGGAGGAGAATGGCCTTAGTCAGGGAGTTGACCAAGAACCCGATGGTCACTCTGACAGAGCTCCAGAGTTCCTCTGTGGAGATGGGAGAACCTTCCAGAAGAACAACCATCTCTGCAGGACTCCACCAATCAGGCCTTTATGGTAGAGTGGCTAGACGGAAGCCACTCCTCAGTAAAAGGCACATGACAGCCTGAATGGAGTTTGCCAAAAAGGCCCCTAAAGGACTCTCAGACCATGAGAAACAAGATTCTCTGGTCTGATGAAACCAAGGTTGAACTCTTTGGCCTGAATGCCAAGCGTCACTTATGGAGGAAACCAGGCACCGCTCATCACCTGGCCAATATGATCCCTACGGTGAAGCATGGTGGTGGCAGCATCATGCTGTGGGTATGTTTTTCAGTGGCAGGACTGGAAGACTAGTCAGGATAGAGGGAAAGATGACGGAGCAAAGTACAGAGAGACCCTTGATGAAAACCTGCTCCAGAGCACTTAGGACATCAGACTGGGGTGAAGGGTCACCTTCCAACAGGACAACGACCCTAAGCACACAGCCAAGACAACGCAGGAGTGGCTTTGGAACAAGTCTCTGAATATCCTTGAGTGGCCCAGCCAGAACCCGGACTTGAACCCGATCGAACATCTCTGGAAAGACCTGAAAATAGCTGTGCAGCAACGCTCCCCATCCAACCTGACAGCTTGAGAAGATCTGCAGAGAAGAATGGGAGAAACTCCCCAAATACAGGTGAAGCTTGTAGCGTCATACCCAAGACTCAAAGCTGTAATCGCTACCAAAGGTGCTTCAACAATGTGCTGAGTAAAGGGTCTGAATACTTATCTCTCAAGATTGATGAGGGAAAAAAACAATTATTATTAATCTGTTTTAGAATAAGTCTAACGTAACAAAATGTGGAAAAAGTGAAGGGGTCTGAATACTTCCCGAATGCACTGTATATAAGGACTAATTTGAATATTACATGCAGATCACTGTCATACATTGTATGCTGTTGTGTGATTCACGGCTGTTGTGTAAACCGAGCAGGTATGATAAAGACGCCAGCCTGTGCTACTTGGTGGGCTACAGCTACAGCTGTAAATGACAGACTTTTTAATTTCACCATGATGTGTGTGTGTGTGTGTGTGTGGGAGAGAGAGAGAGAGAGAGAGTGTGTGCGTGCGTGCGTGTGTGTAAGTGTGAATATATGCCCGCAAGTGTATGTGTTTTGTATCGACGTGTTCTTTATGTCAGTTTACGCTTCTCCGTATGCGCTTTGTAAAATAATGATCATATCTCTCTGTGCGTTTCGGTCTATATTGCTTTTATGTGTAATATGTTTTGTTATGTTCATATGTGTGCGCCCGCATGTTTCTACGTCTTAAGCTTCCCAGGGTATTACACATTCGGCCATAGTATTGAGAACAATTCACCGGTGAA
Organism: Coregonus clupeaformis; assembly: GCF_020615455.1. NCBI lineage: Eukaryota > Metazoa > Chordata > Actinopteri > Salmoniformes > Salmonidae > Coregonus > Coregonus clupeaformis. The sequence continues at coordinate 12,535,278 of NC_059211.1, read as the reverse complement.
GAAGCACTTAATAATACTAGAGCTATCCAGCTACAGAGATACAGATGCCCTGGAGGTAGCTAGCCACCGCTCTCTGGGCCTGTCCCAAATGGCACCCTATTCCGTATATAGTGCACAACTTCTATAGTGCACTATATAGGGAAGTAGTGCACTATATAGGGAATAGGGTGCCATTTGGGCCATCTGCTTGGTCCTCTACAGCAGGAGGAACCGCCGTAGCCTCACTCAAGTACATATTTGCATATAGATCCTAATAATCAGATTGTCCTCAAGCTGCAATCGTGCTGCCTTTGAAAAGTGCTGCCCATAAACCTCACTGTTATCCTCCACCGCCCCCAGTCCCCAAGGCTTAGTTTAAAGTAGACATTCTCCATTCTCCAACTAGACCCATATTGGATTCCTCGCCTAGACTCTGTGTTCGTGTTGCAGGTTTGTCTAGGCCTACCTCTATGCCTTTTTGCAGAGAAGTTGAGCTGACATGCATTGCAGACTCACTTACACCTAAGTGATGCAGATTGCCTTGCAGTTAAAGCTCATTTTGTGATGGACTCATCCACATCAGTTACTACTCCAGGTCTGCTCCAAACCAGGGAGTACAGTAGTAAGTGTATGGTGGTGGCTGCAGAGCTAATACATTGTGACGGTGTGTAAGTAGCAGAGCAGTGACAGGTTTGAAGTCACAGGGCTGGCAACACATTTGGTTGAGATGCATTTGCCTTAATCTCTTATCTTAGTCAGAGGTGCAGCCACTGTCGCTGGTACCTGGAGGGGTCACGTGGTTTCTCACCTGGGTCTTTTCCACCTCTCTGCTTTTCCCTCTATTTTTTACCAAAACGATGCAAGGATGGGACGAGAAGGGTCTTTGAGTCACATTTAGCAAATGGCAGTAAGAAATATAACCATAACATTTAGAATTCCAAATTTGTAGAAATTGCTATTGCGTGCATCGTACAATAATAATAAAAAAATCCCCTCTGTATTGTTGAAGAAAAGTGTCAAATTCAATTGCACTGCATTCTAATGGGTTTTACAGTATGTGTTTTCTGCAGATATTCGGCTGTTTTGTGTGAGGGAAACGTTGCCCAAAGCTTAATTGGGGAAAATAGTAATCATTGATGACATCAAAGTGATCATTGACTTCAGAAATGAATGCGGTCGTTTATACTACTGTCAAGGAGTGTTTTCTCCCAATTCAATTTCATATTGTTTGTGTTTTTAGGAAGGTGTAAACCAATTTACATGTCCATGAGGGAGTGTTGTTGTCATGTAATCAAATTTAAACATTTCATAGATATAGAATGCAAAGTATTCACTTTCAGAACTAACCACAGGAATAATAAGTAAATCTCTGCATTGTGGAATTGTGCTGATATGGTTTCCATGGGCAACAAGACAGAATAAAGTAATGTGCTTTGAAGTGTGGGTGGCTATATTAACAAGCAGTATAGATACACTACATGATTAAAAGTATGTGGACACCTGCTCGTCGAACATCTCATTCCAAAATCATGGGCATTAATATGGAGCTGGTCCCCCCTTTGCTGCAATAACAGCCTCCACTCTTCTTGGAAGGCTTTCCACTAGATGTTGGAATATTGCTGCAGGGATATTCAGCCACGAGCATTAGTGAGGTCGGGCTCTGATGTTGGGCGATTAGGCCTGGCTCGCAGTCGGCGTTCCAATTCATCTCAAAGGTGTTCGACAGGGTTGAGGTCATAGCTCTGTGCAGGCCAGTCAAGTTCTTCCACACTGATCTCGACAAACCATTTCTGTATGGACATCACTTTGTGCACGGGGGCATTGTCATGCTGAAACAGGAAAGGCCCTTCCCCAAACTGTTGCCACAAAGTTGGAAGCGCAGAATCGTCTAGAATGTAATTGTATGCTGTGGCGTTAAGATTTCCCTTCACTGGAACTAAGGGGCCTAGCCCGAACCATGAAAAACAGCCCCAGACCATTATTCCTCCTCCACCAAACTTTACAGTGGGCACTATGCATTGGGGCAGGTAGCGTTCTCTTGGCATCCGCCAAACCCAGATTTGTCTGTTGGACTGCCAGATGGTGAAGCGTGATTCATCAATCCAGAGAACGCATCCAATGCGGCGAGCTTTACACCACTCCAGCCGATGCTTGGTATTGCACATGGTGATCTTAGGCTTGTGTGCGGCTGCTCAGCCATGGAAACCCATTTGATTAAGCTCCCGATGAACAGTTATTGTGCTGACGTTGCTTCCAGAGGCAGTTTGGAACTCGGTAGTGAGTGTTGCAAACGAGGACAAACTATTTTTTCGCGCTATGCGCTTCAGCACTCGGCGGCCCGTTCTGTGAGCTTGTGTGGCCTACCACTTCGCGGCTGAGCCGTTGTTACTTCTAGACGTTTCCACTTCACAATAACAGCACTTACAGTTGACCGGAGCAGCTCTAGCAGGGCAGAAATGTGACGAACTGGCTTGTTGGAAAGATGGCATCCTATGACGGTGCCACGTTGAATGTCACTGAGCTCTTCAGTAAGACCATTCTACTGCCAATGTTTGTCTATGGAGATTGCATGGCTGTGTGCTCGATTTTATACACCTGTCAGCAACGGGTGTGGCTGAAATAGCCGAATCCACTAATTTGAAGGGGTGTCCTCATACTTTTGTATATCTACTGTATTATGAAGATATAAAACAATATCAAACATGTACACACACACACACATTCGTACACACACACACACACACACACACTACCCCATCCCTCCCCCCACAACCACGCACACACCAATCCAGCCCCTCAGACAGTGTGATGTGTGAAATTCAAACAATTCAAGGTCACTGAGTTTGCCTCCGTCATAGCCCTGACATTCCTGGTGGTATTTTGAGCAGGATTGTCTTTCCCTCTACGTGTATTCTCCTTCCCCAATGCTTTTCCAGTGGTGCTTGTGCAGCCCAGGTTTCCCCAGTCGAGCCTATTGGATTTCAGGTTGAGATGGAGAAAGAGCTCAAATAAGAAACCCAAAGTATTGATCAGGAAGGGAAGCTAAACCTTCACACACAGGGGACAGGAGTGGGCTCTGTGAAGTGTTCTCGGATACACACACGCAAATTAACACGCTCCCAACAAGTCTGCTCTGCTGGCTGCTAAGCTCATGCTACCTTTAAGTAGTTAATAGTTGAGCACTTGCTTCCATTAACATTGTGTGGGTGTGTGATTGATGCATGTCAATGTATGTTTTAGTGTAGATGTGGGCACTGTGGATGTGTATCTCTCAGAGTGTGTTTTCCTTGCCTTACACATTTGCATGCTTTTCTCTGCATCTGTGTCCTGTCTGTTTGTTGTGAGCTTGAACATCATTGCATAAGGGGCAGTGCTCGTACGCTTGACTGTGTGTGTGTGTGTGACAACTGTCAATGTGTGTCCTGTGACTGACTCCCTCCCCTCCTCCAATCACACAGGCGCTGTTGCACTCACTCCACTGGCCACAGTGTCTGAGCACAGGCCTGCATTGACCAGCGGGCAAAATGCCCTTCATGCTCTGGACAGATGGAGACAGGAGGCAGTTATGGACCGAGGGGAGGGAGAAAGAGAGAGGGAGAGAGAGAGACGGAAAGAGATAGAGAGGGGTGGCAAAAAAAGGGATGGAAGGACAATGAGAGTAGAAAAGAGCGGGGTGGTGTGAGAGAGACAGAGAGAGAGAGATAGAGAGAGAGAGAGACATTTGGACTGAACCGCCAAGCTCAATTGCAAAATACCTGTTTGAGAGTTGAACTGAGGCCATACGCACACCTACCTGTTTCTAGTGTCAGCCAGCTACTTCTGAGCGGATTCGTTTTCAAGAGTTGTTTGCCTCCAGTGGTGCCTCCCACCGTGTGCTGACTGAAAATGTCTGAGAAATGATTACTTTCTGCTCCATCTAATAATCAAAAAGGGAGAGAAGAAAAGGCAGGTAATTTGGGCACAACTGAAGGGCACAGACGGGCACCACCGCCAATAAATCTGGTTCAGAGACGATTCGGACCAATCAAATCCCATTAGGAACAATAGCCAGTTGTGCCCATTACCAAGATGGCTTATCATTATGATGGGCATTCATAAACACAGAGTGCCGGGCTGCTAATGAAAAATGGGAACTCTGCAACTCATAAATCTCTACTTTCATCTCATTAAAGAGCTCTACCGCCCGGAATAGGCCACCCCGAAATTTGGAGACGCACCAAAGGCTCGCACCTTCTCTATTTCGCGGCAGGAGGGCCATGAGAGAATGACGGTGGTGCTTCAGACTGGTGGGTGGCAGCCGTCCACAATAAACCAACTCCTAATGAGAGAGATTGAAGCCAATCATGGATGTTGACATTGTTCTTGAAAAGGTATTACAACTAATGGTGCATGTATTTCTAATAAGTGAAAATTGAAACCAATGAAAATAAGGCAATGTTTGTTACACCACTTGTGAACGCACACATGGAATTGGAAGCATATCTGAGTTCTGATCTAGGATCATGTCCCCCCTATTATTCATTATGATTCAACGGATTCTAGCACTCTGCTGCTGCTTTGTGAATACGGGCCCTGAGGACAATGCTACATTTCCCCACATTTTCAGTGCATATATTTGTGCATTATATTTTCTCCCCTTTCCATTTCTTACATGTTTGAGCATTATCATCATACATTGAATTCACTATATGCACATACCACTCATTACATCAATGATAAGACCGATTGATATCAAAACTCTGAAATGGGGATTTCCAAGTCAAATTATCTCCAGGCATAGGAATATCACATAGAAATAGGCTGTTGTCCTGTAAATAATCCAGGCACAGGAGGTTGGTGGCACCTTCATTGGGGAGGACAGCTCATAATAATGGCGCTGGAACGGAGGAAATGGACCATGTGTTTGATGCCATTCCATTTGCTCTGTTCCAGCCATTATTATGAGATTTCCTCTCCTCAGCAGCCTCCACTGATTCCAGGGATAATTCAAAACTGGAATTACTGCTAAAGGCAGGTTGTGTTGGGTTCAGTGCCTGTTGTCGGTGTTGATCGGACGACCCTGTGACGCATCAAGTCGCTCTGGCTGCCGATCACGGAATCCTCAAACACTCATGTGGAATGGTAATGACAGTGGCGGAGGTGTGTTGTGATGTGTTTTCATTTCACTCCCATCATGTCTGACTTGTAACTGACAAGCCTGGTTATTTAACGGTCACTCTCGGCCCCGGATGCATGGGAATAATTACAGTGAAGTCTGTTCTCATGATAACCACCTACCGCAGCGTAGAGAGAGAAGAAGAAGAGGCAGTGGCAAACCGTGACTATATAGGACCTAGGCCTACAGAGGAACCAAAAATTGTACCTTGTATCAGGTCCCATGTGGCTCAGCTGATAGAGCATGGCACTTGTCCCTGTCACGATCGTCTAGAACAGATGAAGACCAAGGCGCAGCGTGATGAACGAACATGGTTAACTTTATTATCTTTAGTGATAATAGACACCAATAAACAAAACAAGAAATGACTCGTGAAGTCCACGGTAACAATGACCAACACAGAACAAAAACCCACAAACACAAAGGGAAAACAGACAGTTTAAATATGGCTCCCAATCAGAGACAACCAACGACAGCTGACACTCGTTGCCTCTGATTGGGAGTCACTCCAGCCAACATAGAAATAAACACAACAGAATGAACACACCTGGCTCAAGATATAGAGTCCCAGAGCCAGGGTGTGACAGTACCCCCCCCTAAAGGCGCGGACTGCGACCGCGCCTCAACTTGAACAAAACAGGGGAGGGCTGGGTGGGCATACCTCCTCGGCGGCGGTTCTGGCTCCGGCCTTGCCAACCACCCTCCAATAAACCCCCCATAGCGCCCCTGGTCCAGTCTGGCCCCGCTGGCTGGAGCTGAACTGGACTTAGCAGGAGCGGTTAGCTTCAGCTCCATAGTGGAGCAGTTGACCGGTACCTTCCCAGGCACCGGTGGCCCAGGCATGGGTTGTGCTGGACTGACGACGCGCACCCCGGGCTTAGTGCGTGGAGGAGGAACGGGCCTTACCAGGCTGACGACGCGCACCCCTGGCTTGGTGCGTGGAGGAGGGACGGGCCTTACCAGGCTGACGACTCGCACCCCTGGCTTGGTGCGTGGAGGAGGATCGGGCCTTACCAGGCTGACGACTCGCACCCCTGGCTTGGTGCGTGGAGGAGGGACGGGCCTTACCAGGCTGACGACTCGCACCCCTGGCTTGGTGCGTGGAGGAGGAACGGGCCTTACCAGGCTGACGACTCGCACCCCTGGCTTGGTGCGTGGAGGAGGGACGGGCCTTACCAGGCTGGACGACGCGCACCCCTGGCTTGGTGCGTGGAGGAGGAACGGGCCTTACCAGGCTGACGACTCGCACCCCTGGCTTGGTGCGTGGAGGAGGGACGGGCCTTACCAGGCTGACGACTCGCACCCCTGGCTTGGTGCGTGGAGGAGGAACGGGCCTTACCAGGCTGACGTCTCGCACCCCTGGCTTAGTGCGAGTGGCAGGAACAGGCCGGGCCGGGCTGGCGACGCGCACCGTAGACTTGGTGCGAGTGGCAGGAACAGGCCGGGCCGGGCTGGCGACGCGCACCGTATACTTGGTGCGAGTGGCAGGAACAGGCCAGCCGGGCTGGCGACGCGCACCGTATACTTGGTGCGAGTGGCAGGAACAGGCCGGGCCGGGCTGGCGACGCGCACCGTAGACTTGGTGCGAGTGGCAGGAACAGGCCGGGCCGGGCTGGCGACGTGCACCGTATACTTGGTGCGAGTGGCAGGAACAGGCCGGGCCGGGCTGGTGACACGCACCGTATACTTGGTGCGAGTGGCAGGAACAGGCCGGGCCGGGCTGGCGACGCGCACCGTAGACTTGGTGCGAGTGGCAGGAACAGGCCGGGCCGGGCTGGCGACGCGCACCGTAGACTTGGTGCGTGGAGCAGGGACAGGCCGGGCCGGGCTGGCGACGCGCACCGTAGACTTGGTGCGTGGAGCAGGGACAGGCCGGACTGGGCTGGCGACGCACCCCGTAGGCTTGGTGCGTGGAGCAGGGACAGGCCGAGCCGGGCTGTGGAGACGGATAGGAGACCTGGAGTGAAGAGCGGCCACAACCCGTCCTGGCTGAATGCCTACCCTCACACACTCTGTGTGAGGCATCCGCACAGGACGTACAGGGCGGTGTACCCGTAACCTGGTGGCCTTCTGAATCCGCCCCTTTTCTGCCTCCGTCAGCCCCGTCGTCCATGCCGTGTGCCCCCCCCTAAAAATGTTCTGGGGTTGCCTCTCGCCTGTCCGACGTTGACACTGCTGACGCCGCTGCTCCTCTTTCGCCAGGGCCTCTCCCGGCGCTTCCTCCCATGTCCAGTCCAAGTTCTGCCCCGGGACACGCTGCTTGGTCCTTACTTGGTGGGTTCTTCTGTCACGATCGTCTAGAACAGATGAAGACCAAGGCGCAGCGTGATGAACGAACATGGTTAACTTTATTATCTTTAGTGATAATAGACACCAATAAACAAAACAAGAAACGACTCGTGAAGTCCACGGTAACAATGACCAACACGGAACAAAAACCCACAAACACAAAGGGAAAACAGACAGTTTAAATATGGCTCCCAATCAGAGACAACCAACGACAGCTGACACTCGTTGCCTCTGATTGGGAGTCACTCCAGCCAACATAGAAATAAACACAACAGAATGAACACACCCTGGCTCAACATATAGAGTCCCAGAGCCAGGGTGTGACAGTCCCACGGTGGACCAGTATGAAAATGTATGCACTCACTAAGTCGCTCTGGATAAGAGCATCTGCTAAATGACGTAATGTAAAATGTAAATGTATCAAACTCAAAAATAAAGAAAATAACAGAAAACATAGCGTCACTTAATGTGCCCATCATTATATCTTCTGTAGTTGGATCATTCTAGTTCTAGTGAAGGAGGAGCAATGCTTTTTGATTACATTAATTAATCAAACAGGCCTGGCCTGGACGCGCTTTGGGCTGCTGCTCACACAAAGACAGGACCAGCATGGACACAACATGTGAAACACAGCATAAAATAATGCGACCAGCAAAATAAAAACCACACTGTTTACACAACCTATCACATTATCACCAATAGCAACAACAACAGTGACACATCAAAGAGGACAGGCTCTAGGTGCTGAAAGGACAGTAACTGTAATAGCTGTGCACTCCATGGCGCTGAAGGAGAGCTCAGTTTTAGTCAAACTGTCAGGGCGTGTTGTAGGTGTAGTGTAGGAATCAAACGCAGGACGCAGACGGAATGTTCCAAAGGCTGTATTACTGGCCCAACACAGGCAACAGGACAACTAAGCCCGACAGCAAAACCCGCACGAAGGCGAAAGGTAAATGCGCACTAACAGGTGCGACAAAATGTAACGGTGCACACACAAGTGCAAAAATAAGCTCCAGCACAGTGGAGACAAATACGCTCAACCGAGCAAAACACAACACTGACGGAAACAATCACACACAACACTAGACAAACACAACGAGAAACTTATAGGACACTAATTACGTCAAAACAGAAACAGGTGTGTAAACAAACAGACAAAAGCAAACGAACATGAAACATCTAGCGGTGGCAGCTAGAATTCGGAGACGACGAACGCCGAAGCCTGCCCGAACAAGGGAGAGAGGCAGCCTCGGCCGAAACCGTGACAGTATCCCCCCTTGACGCGCGGCTCCAGACGTGCGCCGACTCCGGCCTCGGGACGACCAGGGGGACGCGGCGCAGGGCGCGTCGGATGCCTCCGATGGAACTCCGTCAGGAGCGACGGGTCCAACACGTCTCTCCTCGGCACCCAGCACCGCTCCTCCGGACCGTACCCCTCCCACTCCACTAGATACTGGAGACCCCCATCCGACGTCTCGAATCCAAGATGGATCTCACGGAGTACGCCGGTGCCCCCTCGATGTCCAACGGGGGCGGAGGAGTCTCCAAGATCTCATCTTCTTGGAGTGGGCCCGCTACCACCGGCCTGAGAAGGGACACATGGAACGAGGGGTTAATACACTTATACTCCACAGGTAGCTGTAATCTATAACATACCTCGTTCAACCTTCTCAGGACTTTAAATGGCCCTACAAACCGCCGACCCAGTTTCCGACAGGGCAGGCGGAGGGGCAGGTTTCTGGTAGAGAGCCAGACTCGATCACCAGGTGCGTACACCGGTGCCTCACTGCGGTGGAGATCAGCGCTCGCCTTCTGACGTCGGAGGGCCCGCTGCAGGTGGACGTGTGCAGCGTTCCCAAGTCTCCTCCGAGCGCCGCGCCCACTCATCCACCGCAGGAGCCTCGATCTGGCTCTGCTGCCAGGGTGCCAGAACCGGCTGGTAACCTAACACACATTGAAATGGAGTTAGGTTAGTGGAGGAATGGCGTAGGGAATTCTGGGCCATCTCGGCCCAGGGAACGTACCTTGACCACTCCTCCGGCCGGTCCTGGCAGTATGTTCTGAGAAACCTACCCACATCCTGGTTTACGCGTTCCACCTGCCCATTGCTCTCCGGGTGGTAACCCGAGGTGAGGCTCACCGAGACCCCCAACCGCTCCATAAACGCTCTCCAGACTCTGGAGGTGAATTGGGGACCCCGATCAGCCACAATGTCCTCGGGTACCCCGTAGTGCCGGAACACATGGGTAAACAGTGCCTCGGCAGTTTGCAGGGCCGTAGGGAAGACCCGGCATGGGGAGCAAACGACAGGCCTTAGAGAACCGGTCCACAACGACCAGGATGGTAGTATTCCCTTGGGAGAGGGGAAGGTCTGTTATAAAGTCCACTGATAGGTGGGACCATGGCCGTTGTGGAACGGGCAGGGGTAGCAACTTACCCCTAGGTAGATGTCTAGGCGCCTTACACTGGGCGCACACCGAGCAGGAGGAAACATAAACCCTCACATCCCTTGCCAACGTGGGCCACCAGTACTTGGCACTAAGACAGTGCACTGTCCGGCCGATACCCGGATGTCCAGAGGAGGGTGACGTGTGAGCCCAATAGATCAATCGATCCCGAACCTCGAGCGGAACGTACTTCCGACCCTCCGGGCACTGTGGTGGACTAGGGTCGGTGCGTAACGCCCGCTCGAGTTCAGCATCGACCTCCCACACTACCGGTGCCACCAGACACGACTCAGGCAGTATGGGAGTGGGCTCCACGGACCTCTCCTCCGCGTCATACCGCCGAGACAGCGCATCTGCCTTGCCATTCTGTGACCCAGGGATGTACGTGATCTTAAAAGTAAACCTGGTCAAGAACATACTCCATCTTGCCTGGCGAGGGTTCAGCCTCCTCGCCGCCCGGATGTACTCCAGGTTACGGTGGTCCGTCAAAATGAGGAAAAGGGTGTTGAGCCCCCTCAAGCCAGTGCCTCCACACCTTTAGAGCCTGTACCACGGCTAACAGCTCCCTGTCCCCTACGTCATAGTTCCGCTCCGCCGGACTGAGCTTCTTAGAATAAAAAGCACAGGGGCGGAGTTTAGGTGGCGCGCCAGACCGTTGTGAAAGCACGGCTCCTAAACCGGCCTCCGACGCGTCCACCTCTACTTGGAACGGCAAAGAGGGATCCGGATGCGCCAGCACCGGGCCGAGGTAAACAGGTCCTTCAGCCTCCCAAACGCCCTGTCCGCCTCGGCCGACCACTGCAGACGCACCGGACCCCCCTTCAACAGAGACGTGATGGGAGCTGCCACCTGTCCAAAACCCCGGATAAACCTCCTGTAGTAATTTGCAAACCCCCAAAAACTGCTGCACCTCCTTCACAGTGGTTGGTGTTTGCCAATTACGCACGGCCCGACAACCGGTCTACCTCCATCTTCACCCCTGACGCAGACAACTGATAACCCAAAAAGGAGACCGACTCCTGGAAAAACAGACACTTCTCTGCCTTCACATACAGGTCGTGCTCCACCAGCCTCCGCAACACCCTGCGCACCAGGGCCACATGCTCGACACGGGTAGGTGAGTACACGAGAATGTCATCAATGTACACCACCACCCCCTGCCCCTGCATGTCCCTGAAGAGCTCATCCACAAATGATTGGAAAACTGATGGAGCGTTCATCAACCCGTATGGCATGACCAGATACTCGTAATGGCCCGAGGTGGTACTAAAGGCTGTTTTCCATTCATCACCCTCCCTGATGCGCACCAAGTTGTACGCGCTCCTGAGATCTAATTTCGTGAAGAAACGCGCCCCATGCAACGACTCAGTCATGGTCGCAATCAGCGGGAGTGGATAACTATACTTCACCGTAATCTGATTGAGACCACGGTAATCGATGCACGGACGCAAACCACCATCCTTTTTCTTCACGAAAAAGAAACTTCGATGACGCTGGGGAAGTGGACGGCCGTATGTATCCTTGTCTCAGCGATTCGTCTATGTAAATCTCCATAGCTTTCTTCTCCTCCTGAGACAGAGGATACACATGGCTCCGTGGGAGCGCAGCTCCTGCCTGGAGGTTTATCGCACAATCCCCCTGCCTATGGGGTGGCAACCGCGTCGCCCTCGCCTTACTAAACGCAATAGCCAAATCCCCATACTCAGGTGGAACGTGCAATGCGGGCACCTGGTTTGGACTCTCCACCGAGGTAGCCCCCTACGGAAACGCCCAAACACCTACCCACACACTGAGCAGACCACTCCATCAGAGCCCTCTCCTGCCACGAAATCGCTGGGTTATGGGTACTCAACCAGGGCATGCCCAGCACCACCGGATACGCAGGAGAGTCAATCAGGAACAGCTGAATCATCTCCTGATGATCCCCCTGCGCACACATCCTAAGTGGCGCCGTGACCTCCCTGATTAAGCCCGTACCCAACGGATCGACTATCTAGGGCGTGAACGGGAAAAGGAACATCAACAGGAATGAGGGGAATCCCTAACGCTAAACAAAACTTTTATCAATAAAATTCCCAGCTGCGCCTGAATCTACCAGCGCCTTATGCTGGGAATGAGGTGCTACCTGTGGAAAACGTACAGGCATACAAAAATGGGCAACAGTGAGCTCTGGGTGAGTGGGGCGCCTACTCAACTGGAGGGAATCCCCAGTGCGGGACCTGTCGTCATCTCCCCTAGGAGGCCATCCCCAGCACCTAGCCGCGGTGTGTCCTCCCCGACCACAGTTGGTGCAGTGGATGGACCCCCTAGCCTGCCGACTCCTCCTCTCTCTAGCGCCAGCGCCCCGAGCTCCATAGGACAAGGCTCGGAGACGCTGGAGGGTGGAATGGACGGACCCTCCGCAGGACGTCCCGCGGGTAGCCAGCAAGGTATCCAGCCTGATGGACATATCAACCAGCTGGTCGAAAGTGAGGCTGGTGTCCCTACAAGCCAGCTCCCGACGGACGTCCTCTCGTAGGCTGCATCGGTATAGATCGATGAGGGCCCGATCATTCCACCCTGCATCTGCCGCTAGAGTACGGAATTCGAGCGCGAATTCCTGGGCACTTCTCCTCCCCTGCCGGAGGAAGACCAGACGCTCCCCCGCCGCTTTCCCCTCGGGGATGGTCAAACACCGCCCTGAAGCGGCGGGAGAACTCGGTGTACGTAATCGTCGTGGCGTCGATCTTCCTCCACTCCGCGTTGGCCCACTCCAACGCTTTTCCGGCCAGGCAGGAGATCAGGGCGGACACGCTCTCATGCCCTCAAGGTGCCGGGTGCACTGTGGCCAGGTATAGCTCTACCTGGAGCAGGAATCCCTGACACCCAGCCGCGGTCCCGTCGTAGGCCCTCGGGAGAGATAGTCGGACTCCTCGAGGTTCCGGCGCTGGAATGGGCGGGCTGGCCGATGGTGCTGGCAGGGCGGGCGGTGGTGGAGGCGAACCCCAGCCTCGGAGTGTGGTAATCACCTCCTGCAGGGCGGTCCCCATCTGCAGGAGCTGCTCTTGCTGGTCCCGAACCTGGGCTTCCAGTCTCGTCTGGGCTGCTTCGGCTCCTGCTGATTCCATTGTTGTGGTGTGTGATTCTGTCAGGGCGTGTTGTAGGTGTAGTGTAGGAATCAAACGCAGGACGCAGACTGAATGTTCCAAAGGCTGTATTACTGGCCCAACACAGGCAACAGGACAACTAAGCCCGACAGCAAAACCCGCACGAAGGCGAAAGGTAAATGCGCACTAACAGGTGCGACAAAATGTAACGGTGCACACACAAGTGCAAAAATAAGCTCCAGCACAGTGGAGACAAATACGCTCAACCGAGCAAAACACAACACTGACGGAAACAATCACACACAACACTAGACAAACACAACGAGAAACTTATAGGACACTAATTACGTCAAAACAGAAACAGGTGTGTAAACAAACAGACAAAAGCAAACGAACATGAAACATCTAGCGGTGGCAGCTAGAATTCCGGAGACGACGAACGCCGAAGCCTGCCCGAACAAGGGAGAGAGGCAGCCTCGGCCGAAACCGTGACACAAACACATAGACAAGGCCGATAGACAGCAGTCCCACACACCATCAAATAATGTTCAAGAATAATTGTTGTCCCTGACAGGAAAGAAATGGCCACAGACCAATGGCGAGCATCAATGGGTGTAACTTGACATCAAGAAACACCGATATCAGAAAACGTCCATAATTGCGGTCTGCAATTACACCCTTTTCGGCAGAGGCCTTCTGAGAAGTGGTGTGCGCAAAGACAACGAGTCCTTCATTCCTCACATGATAATGACAGTGACCTAAACCAAGGGCCTACGAATTAATAAATGAAAAATTAGGAAAGCATGTTTTAGACATATCATCCATCATCAGACAAATACCAGTCACTGTGTGTGATCGCTTTTTTGTGTGCATTCGTCAATGAGTGATGTAGACAACAGGATTCTGGAATAGACATCAAGTCCCTATGTTTTATATGCATCCTACAAACAGATGAAAAACACATCACAGATGGATAGAGCACCTTCACAGGTCTGTATGCGGTTGCAGTAGCTCAAGTAGCATAGCACAGCCCATATACAATAGCTGGACTCCACATTCCCTAGAGTTCCTCTGCTCTCTGAATGGCCGTACTGTGCTGCCCCGCCCGTGTCCTAGTTTCCCCCCTCTCTTTACTGACCTTTGCCCTCTCCAGTGAGCTCTATCTTACCTCAACCATTCTGCTCCTCCCCTCAGATCATTGTGGGAGTGCCGTGCCCTGTATAACCACTGCGCCTCTCTCTGTACGGTTCACCCACTTAGGATAACAAGCCGATGAACCCCATGGCCCAGCCCTCACCCTTTATTTCTGAATGTCTCAGTCATTGCTGCAATCGCCAAAACTCCTCATAAAAACAAGGGCTGTACTGTATCGAGTTTGCAAGCATGGCCATTGGAAGAGGACTCCTGGCCTCTAACCAAGAATCGCTGGCTTCCCCAAAGCGAGGGCCAATCAGTCTGCCGCTGCATCGTTACTCCCATTGCAGCGCTTTTGTCCAATTCGTAGCCCAAGCGTTAAATGCATTTTGTTACATTTTGCCTCAGTTACAATCAATTACGGGCCATGTTTACACAGTCACACAAAGTGCCGGGAGAACCTCTCAACCCCTCCGCTATTGAGGGCATCGCCCCCCCAGTCTGACTTACCCAGGCTGAATAAGCTTTTAAAGCACTGGGGAGGCAGTGAATGAGTGTGTAGTGTAATGCATTATAGAACCACTGTAGACTAGGCTCACACTCCATTGTCTGTTCTATCTCGCCTCAAGGTATTTGAGGACGGTTTGGACAGGCTGTTCCACATAAGGACATTTTGTTTAGCTCATTAAACCCTAGTGCAGAGTTTGTTCTTCCATGATGTATTCCTATAATGGATTTTTACCAAAGTACACCATGATTGGTTCATTGTTCAGCAGCTTAACTTCAAAGCTTGAAGACATACACAGTAAATTAGATATCCATTCTCCATTGATGGCTTGTTCAAGGCTTACCCTCAAGGCAGAATCTCCCCATATATTTATCCCCACTGACCAGTAGTGGGTGCTGTTGGGACATGCTGCTCGACCAACCATGTGACTGAAGCATCCGAGCACATAATGAGACATAATGAGTTTCTTATCTATTTATCCTGTCATTTATTTATGATGAAGACATACAGGCACACAACGCGAAGATTGGAAATCATTAAGGGACTAATTAGTGGTCTTTCTGTTGCCATTTTGGGTCTTGTGCAATTTTGACAGCCTCCACTTTGGATTTCATCGTGCGCCACAGTCCGCACAGCTCTGATGAAGCAGCAGGGGTCCAACCACTGGAGAGGCACTAGATGACAGGGCCATGTCCGAAAGCCAAAACGCTGGCAACCAGCCAAGCCACCTGGCACCCCGGTCCCATGTACCTCCCAGGAGCCCTTGGGCCTGGTATACCAAGCTGTCTAGTTCTGGGGCAGAATGTGATCAGAGTTTCTGAGCAGCAGAGAAGGGTTGTCATTATAATAGCAGGGGTTCCAGCCCACTTAACTCTGAGTTTAACAGCATCAGCCAGCCCCTATTACGGCAAACGAGTGATGTCACCCATGTTGCCGGGACGATGACAGAGACCAATCTAGATAAGCAGCTTGACGTGATTTGATATACAAGCGTCTATGAATCTGCCAATCACTACATTGTGTTCATGTTGGCTGAGGAGTGTATTATTGGGCAATACCATTTAGAGAGGATTTGAGATGGGCGGAGATAGATTGGCCAGATTAAGAGATCGGCTGAGGCTCTCTCCTCATCCTCCACTCCCTCTTAGCACCCTTTAGGCGGCGCGATCAGCTCTACTTGCTCCTCACTCGATCAGCTATCATAATTGTCTTTCTGAGGAAAAGTGCTGTTGATATGTGGCTCAGCATGAGGGGTCTCATGAGGCCACACCAACCTATTTCAATTATTGATGACACTTGGGCTTTACACTGTAGCTTGCCATAACCTGTAATGATGCTTTGTTATTTGGTATTTTATTAGGATCTCCATTAGCTGTTGCGAAAGCAGCAGCTACTCTTCCAAGGGGTCCACACAAAACATGAAACATTACATAATGCAGAATATTAATAGACAAGAACAGCTCAAGGACAGAAATACATACATTTAAAAACGGCACACATAGCCTACATATCAATACATACACACAAAATATCTAGGTCAAAAAGGGAAGAGGCGTTGTGCCGTGAGGTGCTGCTTTATCAGTTTTTTTTAAACCAGGTTTAGTGTTCATTTGAGCAATATGAGATGGAAGGGAGTTCCATGCAATAATGGCTCTATATAATACTGTATGCTTTCTTGAATTTGTTCTGGATTTGGGGACTGTGAAAAGACCCCTGGTGGCATGTCTGGTGGGGTAAGTTTGTGTCAGAGCTGTGTGTAAGTTGACTATGCAAACAACACAAAAATGTTTATTGTAAAAATAAGTGATGCAGTCAGTCTCTCCTCAACTCTTAGCCAAGAGAGACTGGTATGCATAGTATGTGGTCCTCTGTAGCTCAATTGGTAGAGCATGGCGCTTGTAACGCCAGGGTAGTGGGTTTGATCCCCGGGACCACTCGTACGTAAAAATGTATGCACACATGATTGTAAGTCGCTTTGGATAAAAGCGTCTGCTAAATGGCATAATATTATTATTATTATTATTATTTATATTAACCCTCTGATTATGATGAAGAGCAAGACGTTTCACTCTGCTCTGGGCCAGCTGCAGCTTAACTAGGTCTTTCTTTGCAGCACTTGACCACATGACTGGACAATAATCAAGATAAGATCAAACTAGAGCCTGCAGGACTTGCTTTTTGGAGTGTGGTGTCAAAAAAGCAGATCATTTCTTTATTATGGACAGACCTCTCCCCATCTTTACAACCATTGAATCTATATGTTTTGACCATAAAAGTTTACAATCTAAGGTGATACCAAGTAATTTAGTCTCCTCAACTTGTTCAACAGCCACAACATTCATTACCAGATTCAGCTGAGGTCTTGAGCTTAGGGAATGATTTGTACCAAATACAATGCTCTTAGTTTTAGAGATGTTCAGGACCAGTTTATTGCTGGCCAACCAATCCAAAACTGGCTGCAACTCCTTGTTAAGGGTTTTAGTGACTTCATTAGCTGTGGTTGCTGACACGTATATGGTTAAATCATCAGCATACATGGACACACAGGCTTTGTTTAATGCCAGTGGCAAGTCATTGGTAAAAATAGAAAAGACTAGAAGGCCTAGAGAGTTGCCCTGCCATACACCACAACCTAAATGTTTGACATTAAAGGCTTCTATTAAAGAAAACCCTCAGACTTAGATAGATAGCTCTGAATTCATGATATGGCAGAGGTTGAAAATCCATAAAACATACATTTTCTCAACAACAGGTTATGGTCAATAATATCAAAGGCTGCACTGAAATCTAACAGTACAGCTCCCGCAATCTTCTATTATCAATTTCTTTCAACCAAGCATCAGTCATTTGTATCAGTGCAGTACATGTTGAGTGCCCTTCTCTATAAGCATGCTGAAAGTCTGTAGTCAATTTGTTTTCAGAGAAATAGCATTGTATTTGGTCAAGCACCATGTTTTCCAACAGTTTGCTAACAGCTGGCAACAAGCTGATAGGTCTGCTTTTAGAACCAGTAAAGGCCGCTTTAACACTCTTGGTTAGCGGAATGACTGGGTTCCCTCCAGGCCTGAGAACAAATACCTTCCTCTAGACTCAGATTAAAGATAGGACAGATAGGAGTGGCCATAGAGTCAGCTACCATCCTCAGGAGCTTTCCATCTAAGTTGCCAGGAGGTTTGTCATGCATTATTGATCCCACTTCCCCCACACTAACTGCTTTTCTTTCATTATTTGTTTTTTAATACATGAATACGATGGCTCACAGTTCGTTGTTGGCATTTCCTGCCTAAGTTTGACAACATCAAATGGTTTTGTGATGAATAAGCCTTCTGATTCGATGAAAGATTACATTTACATTTACATTTACGTCATTTAGCAGACGCTCTTATCCAGAGCGACTTAGAAATTGGTGCATTCACCTTATAGCCAGTGTTTTATTTATTTTTATTATTTTTTGGGGGGTGGGGTGGGGTAAGGGGGGGTAGAAGGATTACTTTATCCTATCCCAGGTATTCCTTAAAGAGGTGGGGTTTCAAGTGTCTCCGGAAGGTGGTGAGTGACTCCGCTGTCCTGGCGTCGTGAGGGAGCTTGTTCCACTATTGGGGTGCCAGAGCAGCGAACAGTTTTGACTGGGCTGAGCGGGAACTGTGCTTCCACAGAGGTAGGGGGGCCAGCAGGCCAGAGGTGGATGAACGCAATGCCCTCGTTTGGGTGTAGGGACTGATCAGAGCCAGAAGGTACGGAGGTGCCGTTCCCCTCACAGCTCTGTAGGCAAGCACCATGGTCTTATAGCAGATGCGAGCTTCAACTGGAAGCCAGTGGAGTGTGCGGAGGAGCGGGGTGACGTGAGAGAACTTGGGAAGGTTGAACACCAGACGGGCTGCGGCATTCTGGATGAGTTGTAGGGGTTTAATGGCACAGGCAGGGAGCCCAGCCAACAGCGAGTTGCAGTAATCCAGACGGGAGATGACAAGTGCCTGGATTAGGACCTGTGCCGCTTCCTGTGTAAGGCAGGGTCGTACTCTCCGAATGTTGTAGAACATGAACCTACAGGATCGGGTCACCGCCTTGATGTTAGCGGAGAACGACAGGGTGTTGTCCAGGGTCATGCCAAGGCTCTTCGCACTCTGGGAGGAGGACACAATGGAGTTGTCAACCGTGATGGCGAGATCATGGAACGGGCAGTCCTTCCCCGGGAGGAAGAGCAGCTCCGTCTTGCCGAGGTTGAGCTTGAGGTGGTGATCCGTCATCCACACTGATATGTCTGCCAGACATGCAGAGATGCGATTCGCCACCTGGTTATCAGAAGGGGGAAAGGAGAAGATTAGTTGTGTGTCGTCTGCGTAGCAATGATAGGAGAGGCCATGTGAGGATATGACAGAGCCAAGTGACTTGGTGTATAGCGAGAATAGGAGAGGGCCTAGAACTGAGCCCTGGGGGACACCAGTGGTGAGAGCACATGGTGCGTAGACAGATTCTCACCATGCCTCTTGGTAGGAGCGACCGGTCAGGTAGGACGCAATCCAAGAGTGAGCCGCGCCGGAGATGCCCAGCTCGGAGAGGGTGGAGAGGAGGATCTGATGGTTCACAGTATCAAAGGCAGCAGACAGGTCTAGAAGGACAAGAGCAGAGGAGAGAGAGTTAGCTTTAGCAGTGCGGAGAGCCTCCGTGACACAGAGAAGAGCAGTCTCAGTTGAATGACCAGTCTTGAAACCTGACTGGTTTGGATCAAGAAGGTCATTCTGAGAGAGATAGCAAGAGAGTTGGCTAAAGACGGCACGCTCACGAGTTTTGGAGAGAAAAGAAAGAAGGGATACTGGTCTGTAGTTGTTGACATCAGAGGGATCAAATGTTGGTTTTTTGAGAAGGGGTGCAACTCTCGCTCTCTTGAAGATGGAAGGGACATAGCCAGCGGTCAAGGATGAGTTGATGAGCGAGGTGAGGTAAGGGAGAAGGTCACCGGAGATGGTCTGGAGAAGAGAGGAGGGGATAGGGTCAAGCGGGCAGGTTGTTGGGCGGCTGGCCGTCACAAGTCGCAAGATTTTATCTGGAGAGAGAGGGGAGAAAGAAGTCAAAGCATAGGGTAGGGCAGTGTGAGCAGGACCAGCAGTGTCATTTGACTTAACAAACGAGGATTGGATGTCGTCAACCTTCTTTTCAAAATGGTTGACGAAGTCATCCACAGAGAGGGAGGAGGGGGGGAGGAGGAGGAGGATTCAGCAGGGAGGAGAAGGTGGCAAAGAGCTTCCTAGGGTTAGAGGCAGATGCTTGGAATTTACAGTGGTAGGAAGTGGCTTTAGCACTGTGTAGATGGGTTTAAAAAAAATCTATTTAAATCATTTTGAATTCAGGCTGTAACGCAACAAAATTGGGAATAAGTCAAGGGGTATGAATACTTTCTGAAGGCACTGTAACTACACTGAACAAAAATATAAACGCAACATGTAATGTGTTGATCCCATGTTTCATGAGCTGAAATAAAATGTCCCAGAAATGTTCCATATGCACCAAATGTTTATTTCTCGCAAATGTTGTGCACAAATTTGTTTACATCCCTGTTAGTGAGCATTTCTCCTTTGCCAAGATAATCCATCCACCTGACATGTGTGGTATACCAAGAAGCTGATTAAACAGCATGATCATTACACAGGTGCAACTTGTGCTGGGGACAATAAAAGGCCATTCTACAATGTGCAGTTTTGTCACACAACACAATGCCACAGATGTTTCAAGTTTTGAGGGAGCGTGCAATTGGCATGCTGACTGCAGGAATGTCCACCAGAGCTGTTGCCAGAAAATGTAATGATAATTTCTCTACCGTTGTAGAGAATTTGGCAGTACTTCCAATCGGCCTCACAACCTCAGACCATGTGTATGGCGTCGTGCGGCGAGCGGTTTGCTGATGTCAACGTTGTAAACAGAGTGCCCCATGGTGGCGGTGGGGTTATTATATGGACAGGCAACAGTTACAGACAACGAATACAATTGCATTTTATCTATTTGCATTTTATCGATGGCAATTTGAATGCACAGAGATACCATGACGAGATCCTGAGGCCCATTGTCGTGCCATTCATCCGCCGCCATCACCTCACATTTCAGCATTATAATGCACGGCTCCATGTCACAAGGATCTATACACAATTCCTGGAAGCTGAAAATGTCCCAGTTCTTCCATGGCCTGCATACTCACCAGGCATGTCACCCATTGAGCTCTGGATCGACGTGTACGACAGCATGTTCCAGTTCCCACCAATATCCAGCAACTTCGCACAGCCATTGAAGAGGAGTGGGACAATATTCCACAGGCCACAATCAACAGCCTGATCAACTCTATGCGATGTGTCGCGCTGCATGAGGCAAATAGTCGTCATACCAGATACTGACTGGTTTTCTGATCCACGCCCCTACCTTTTTTTAAGGTATCTGTGACCAACAGATGCATATCTGTATTATCAGTCATGTGAAATCCATAAATTAGGGCCTAATTAATTCATTTAAACTGCCTGATTTCCTTATATGAACTGTAACTCAGGAAAATCTTAGAAATTGTTGCATGTTGCGTTTATATTATTGTTCAGTATAGCTAAGCCTACATAGTAGAAATCATGATAATGATGATAGTAGAGAAATGTAGCTAGTGTCTATGCTAAATTGTCATAAATTCCTGTTCTCTCCATCACATTCCCAAAAGGTCTCACCCTCCAGGATGGGAAAATACTTAACAAGAAATAAACAGATAAAGACAGAATGGGACCATGAGACCCTATATTGTATTTTAAATAGTTAATCTGTTATCATTTTCTATTCTGACTTGAAATTTTAAGCTAGGATCCTCGCTATACCAATGATAGGCTACAGATTTGAGTCACTGCAATTAAATTTGAGTCCTTCTATTGAATCCCATTTTGTTCTTACTATGTATTGAAAGTTTGAGGAGATTATATAATGTTATAAATGTTTGTAACTTAATATTAATAAATGGCCAAAAGGTTTCCACTTTCTTTAAAGGTTACAGATCTGTCGTTCTCATTGAAAGCAACTATAAGAAGTGGTAGGTCTGTGTGCTATTTCTATGCTTCCCTGTCTTAAATTTAGTTTTTGTGTCTTTTACTGTACTTTCGGTTTTGTACACTAGCTTCAAACAGCTGAAAATACAATATTTTTGGTTATGGAAAATATATTTCACAGCCGTTTAGATGGTACAATGATTATCTACACAATGACTGCTTGTTTTGTCACATGAACTGAAATTAGAAAACTTTTTCTTCCACTTTGACAATACATCATATTTTGTGTAGATCTTTGACAATAAAGTACAATTAAATCAACTTGAATCCCACCTTGTAACACAACAAAATGTGGGAAAATAATACTTTCTGAAGGCACTGTATGCTATATTGTCAGTTTCTAACATAAATGGCTTATGAATTAGTTTTGTTGGGATCTTATGATCAGTATAAATTGTTTAGGTACATGTACAGTTGAAGTTGGAAATGTACAAACACTAAAGTTGGAGTCATTAAAACTCGTTTTTCAACCACTCCACAAATTTCTTGTTAACGAACTATAGTTTTGGCAAGTCGGATAGGACATCTACTTCGTGCATGACACAAGTAATTTTTCCAACAATTGTTTACAGACAGATTATTACACTTATAATTCACTGTATCACAATTCCAGTGCGTCAGAAGTTTACATACACTAAGTTGACTGTGCCTTTAAACAGCTTGGAAAATTCCAGAAAATGATGTCAAGGCTTTAGAAGTTTCTGATAGGCTAAATGACATAATTTGAGTGAATTGGAGGTGTACCTGTGGCTGTATTTTAAGGCCTACCTTCAAACTCAGTGCCTCTTTGCTTGACATCATGGGAAAATCAAAAGAAATCAGCCAACATCTCAGAAAAGAAATTGTAGACCTCCACAAGTCTGGTTCATCCTTGGGAGCAATTTCCAAATGCCTGAAGGTACCACGTTCATCTGTACAAACAATAGTGTGCACGTATAAACACCATGGGACCACGCAGCCGTCATACTGCTCAGGAAGGAGACGCGTTCTGTCTCCTAGAGATGACCGTACTTTGGTGCGAAAAGTGCAAATCAATCCCAGAACAACAGCAAAGGACCTTGTGAAGATGCTGGAGGAAACTGGTACAAAAGTATCTATATCCACAGTAAAACGAGTCCTATATCGACATAACCTGGAAGGCCGCTCAGCAAGGAAGAAGCCACTGCTCCAAAACCGCCATAAAAAAGCCATACTACGGTTTGCAACTGCACATGGGGACAAAGATCATACTTTTTGGAGAAATGTCCTCTGGTCTGATGAAACAAAAATAGAACTGTTTGGCCAAAATGACCATCGTTATGTTTGGAGGAAAAAGGGGGACGCTTGCAAGCTGAAGAACACCATCCCAACCGTGAAGCACGGGTGTAGCAGCGTCATGCTGTGGGGGTGCTTTGCTGCAGGAGGGACTGGTGCACTTCACAAAATAGATGGCATCATGAGGAAGGAAAATTATGTGGATATATTGAAGCAACATCTCAAGACATCAGTCAGGAAGTTAAAGCTTGGTCGCAAATGGGTCTTTCAAATGGACAATGACCCCAAGCATACTTCAAAGTTGTGGCAAAATAGCTTAAGGACAACAAAGTCAAGGTATTGGAGTGGCCATCACAAAGCCCTGACCTCAATCCTATAGAAAATGTGTGGGCAGAACTGAAAAGGCATGTGCGAGCAAGGAGAGTTGCAATGATCATGAGAACGGTGAGGAATCAGCCCAGAACTACACGGGAAGATCTTGTCAATTATCTCAAAGCAGCTGGGACCATAGTCACCAAGAAAACAATTGGTAACACACTACGCCGTGAAGGACTGAAATCCTGCAGCGCCCGCAAGGTCCCCCTGCTCAAGAAGCACATATACAGGCCCGTCTGAAGTTTGCCAATGAACATCTGAATGATTCAGAGGAGAACTGGGTGAAAGTGTTGTGGTCAGATGAGACCAAAATGGACCTCTTTGGCATCAACTCAACTCGCCGTGTTTGGAGGAGGAGGAATGCTGCCTATGACCCCAAGAACACCATCCCCACCGTCAAACATGGAGGTGGAAACATTATGCTTTGGGGGTGTTTTTCTGCTAAGGGGACAGGACAACTTCACCGCATCAAAGGGACGATGGACGGGGCCATGAACCGTCAAGTCTTGGGTGAGAACCTCCTTCCCTCAGCCAGGGCTTTGAAAACGGGTAATGGATGGGTATTCCAGCATGACAATGACCCAAAACACACGGCCAAGGAAACAAAGGAGTGGCTCAAGAAGAAGCATATTAAGGTCCTGGAGTGGCCTAGCCAGTCTCCAGACCTTAATCGCATAGAAAATCTGGGGAGCTGATGGTTCGAGTTGCCAAACGTCAGGCTCGAAACCTTAATAACTTGGAGAAGATCTGCAAAGAGGAGTGGGACAAAATCCCTCCTGAGATGTGTGCAAACCTGGAGGCCAACTACAAGAAACGTCTGACCTCTGTGATTGCCAACAAGGGTTTTGCCACCAATTACTAAGTCATGTTTTGCAGAGGGGTCAAATTCTTATTTCCCTCATTAAAATGCAAATCAATTTATAACATTTTTGACATGCGTTTTTCTGGATTTTTTTGTTGTTATTCTTTCTCTCACGGTTCAAATAAACCTACCATTAAAATTATAGACTGATCATGTCTTTGTCAGTGGGCAAACATACAAAATCAGCAGGGGATCAAATACTTTTTTCCCTCACTGTACAGTGGGGAAAAAAATATTTAGTCAGCCACCAATTGTGCAAGTTCTCCCACTTAAAAAGATGAGAGAGGCCTTTTTAAGTGGGAGAACTATGACAGACAAAATGAGAAAAAGAATTCCAGAAAATCACATTGCAGGATTTTTTATTAATTTATTTGCAAATTATGGTGGAAAATAAGTATTTGGTCAATAACAAAAGTTTCTCAATACTTTGTTATATACCCTTTGTTGGCAATGACACAGGTCAAATGTTTTCTGTATGTCTTCACAAGGTTTTCACACACTGTTGCTGGTATTTTGGCCCATTCCTCCATGCAGATCTCCTCTAGAGCAGTGATGTTTTGGGGCTGTCGCTGGGCAACACAGAATTTCAACTCCCTCCAAAGATTTTCTATGGGGTTGAGATCTGGAGACTGGCTAGGCCACTCCAGGACCTTGAAATGCTTCTTACGAAGCCACTCCTTCGTTGCCGGGCGGTGTGTTTGGGATCATTGTCATGCTGAAAGACCCAGCCACGTTTCATCTTCAATGCCCTTGCTGATGGAAGGAGGTTTTCACTCAAAATATCACGATACATGGCCCCATTCATTCTTTCCTTTACACGGATCAGTCGTCCTGGTCCCTTTGCAGAAAAACAGCCCCAAAGCATGATGTTTCCACCCCCATGCTTCACAGTAGGTATGGTGTTCTTTGGATGCAACTCAGCATTCTTTGTCCTCCAAACACGACGAGTTGAGTTTTTACCAAAAAGTTCTATTTTGGTTTCATCTGACCATATGACATTCTCCCAATCCTCTTCTGGATCATCCAAATGCAGAGTGCTGTTTTTCTGCAAAGGGACCAGGACGACTGATCCGTGTAAAGGAAAGAATGAATGGGGCCATGTATCGTGAGATTTTGAGTGAAAACCTCCTTCCATCAGCAAGGGCATTGAAGATGAAACGTGGCTGGGTCTTTCAGCATGACAATGATCCCAAACACACCGCCCGGGCAACGAAGGAGTGGCTTCGTAAGAAATATTTCAAGGTCCTGGAGTGGCCTAGCCAGTCTCCAGATCTCAACCCCATAGAAAATCTTTGGAGGGAGTTGAAAGTCCGTGTTGCCCAGCGACAGCCCCAAAACATCACTGCTCTAGAGGAGATCTGCATGGAGGAATGGGCCAAAATACCAGCAACAGTGTGTGAAAACCTTGTGAAGACTTACAGAAAACGTTTGACCTGTGTCATTGCCAACAAAGGGTATATAACAATGTATTGAGAAACTTTTGTTATTGACCAAATACTTATTTTCCACCATAATTTGCAAATAAATTCATTAAAAATCCTACAATGTGATTTTCTGGAAAAAAAAATCTCATTTTGTCTGTCATAGTTGACGTGTACCTATTATGAAAATTACAGGCCTCTCTCATCTTTTTAAGTGGGAGAACTTGCACAATTGGTGGCTGACTAAATACTTTTTTTCCCCACTGTATGTCTTCCATTTCCTAATAATTGCTCCCACAGTTGATTTCTTCAAACCAAGCTGCTTACCTATTGCAGATTCAGTCTTCCCAGCCTGGTGCAGGTGTACAATTTTGTTTCTGGTGTCCTTTGACAGCTCTTTGGTCTTGGCCATAGTGGTGTTTGGAGTGTGACTGTTTGAGGTTGTATACTGATAACAAGTTCAAACATGTGCCATTAATACAGGTAACGAGTGGAGGACAGAGGAGCCTCTTAAAGAAGAAGTTACAGGTCTGTGAGAGCCAGAAATCTTGCTTGTTTTTAGGTGACCAAATACTTATTTTCCACCATAATTTGCAAATAAATTCATAAAAAATCCTACAATGTGATTTTCTGGAAAAAAAATTCTCAGTTTGTCTGTCATAGTTGACGTGTACCTATGATGAAAAGTACAGGCCTCTCTCATCTTTTTAAGTGGGAGAACTTGCACAATTGGTGGCTGACTAAATACTTTTTTTCCCCACTGTAAGTGTATGTACATTTCCGACTGTATATATACTGACATCATGTAAAAGATCATGTGATACTTATATTGCACACAGGTGGACTTTATTTAACTAATTATGTGACTTCTGAAGGTAATTGGTTGCACCAGATCTTATTTAGGGGCAAATGGGGTGAATACATATTCACGCAACACTTTTCCGTTATTTATTTTTTAGTATTTTTTGAAACAAGTTATTTTTTTCATTTCACTTCACCAATTTGGACTATTTTGTGTATGTCCATTACATGAAATCCAAATAAAAATGTATTTATATTACAGGTTGTAATGCAACAAAATAGGAAAAACACTAAGGGGTATGAATACTTTTGCAAGGCACTGTACTCTTCCTCAGTCTCCATCCAATCAGCAAATATATTAAGGCACCTTATTAAAGCACTTCGTTTTTGAGGTTTTCGTCATTGCACTAAGGCTGATGGATGCTCCTTGAGGACTTAACATTGTCTCACTGGCATGGGTTCATTTGCCTCAATTATCGAATGCTTGTAAGATCAAGGAGTAATT
Source organism: Coregonus clupeaformis (assembly GCF_020615455.1). Lineage (NCBI taxonomy): Eukaryota > Metazoa > Chordata > Actinopteri > Salmoniformes > Salmonidae > Coregonus > Coregonus clupeaformis. The sequence continues at coordinate 12,508,395 of NC_059211.1, read as the reverse complement.
AGTGAATAATGCCAAGTGAAAAAAACAACAATAGGAAGACTTGAAGGAAATAGTGATCCTTTAGGTGTACTTTTGCTATTATAGTTTGTTTTCAGCGCATACGGGATGCAGTGTGTGTCTTTTTTAACCAGCCTCGTGTCTCAGCAGTTAATGGATTTTTTTGTGTTCTCATTTTCCACATCAGAAGATTAAAAACATAATCGTTATGTCAGCCCGGAGATGTCCAGAAAACCGAAGTGTGTGAAATTTAAACAATAAGGCATAAACAATAATTTTGTCTTTGTGTTAAGCTTCTCTATTTTTTTTTCGAAAGAGCAATCTTCATGTGTTTTGGGTCGGAATGAAACCCTTTCGCTGAAATCACACAAACTTGATGTTGGTAAATAGTTTTCATTAGTTTTTTCTACAGAAACTAAAACGATTAAACGTCTGAAGAAACCAACATTCCTCAACATTGGACCTTGTGAAGAGAGGGGGATAGAGAGAGAGGGGGATAGAGAGAGAGAGGGGGGGGGGGACAGAATAATAACAAAGCTTCAATTATTGATCAAGACATGACAGGGCTACTGCTCCTCTGGGCACACTTCACCGCTATACATTACTGAAGATTTTTACTCTCCATGATAACCCTATTCCTTCCAGCGAAGGACCGCCGCTCGCTTTCTGTCACCACTCCCTACAATTCCAATATCACGGCTGCTACTAAAATAATTCAAATAATTCTGCTGCACAACAAGATTAAATGAAAGGGTCTGTTCCAAGTATTGCATTTGTTGGAATGATACTTCGCAGTTATCGGCTTGAATGGAGGCAAAACCCAGCTAACAATTCTAAGGAGAGAGAAAGTTTTTGTAATGTTACCTGTAATGTTCCTCTAATGTCTGAGTGTCCAGTTTTCCGTTAGTTAGGGGAACATTCTATCTGGGTTAGCAAAAACCTTCTGAGAACCTTTTTAGCATGTTTTGGTGTTAAAGTTAGGAGAACATTCCCTTAAAGTCAAGCAGAACTTATTTAGAATGTGGTTACAATGTTCTCAGAATATACAACATTAATGTTCTTATCTTAAGTTCTGAGAACATGGTAACCACGCTCTGGGTAAGTTCTATTTGACGTTAAGGGAATGGTCTCTTGGAAACATTAAGGAAACGTTTGTTGTTAGCTGGGAAGCAACAAAGCAGAATTTCTAAGGCCCGATGTGTTTGCCAGTGAGCTTTCGAGCTTGTCTGTATAATTTTACTCCTTTGGCTGAACTGCAAATTGAATGTGAATAAGACAAATAAAGCCCACAGTAATCA